>NC_072482.1:78659112-78962670 GCF_027574615.1 Eptesicus fuscus
TTAGCTTTCTTCTCAATGTTCTCTTCCCCTCTCATCCTTCAGGGTCCTCACCTCCCACAGTGGTGGCCCATTGTTTCTCAGGGAAACTTGGGCATTTGAGTTCTAATGTTAATAGCTAGATCAAGTGGACTCTTTGATGTTTAGGGGTTACTTTCTTAGCATTGAACACAATCCATCTCTTCCAACTCCAAAATTGTATGCCACTCATCATGTGGAGATAATGAATCTAATTTTGATTTCTCTAATTTTGAGAGTGTAGCACAAGTATTGGAAATTTCAGAAAGGAAATGTTTTGTTTAGGTTCCCAGATCACCCATGATGTGGCAGCAGGCATTCCTACTTCCACGCTGGCCTTGTCTCTAAGAAAGTTATCTATAAATGCATTTTTTAGTAACTTAGGAGGTGAATGGGTAAAAGATGATTATAAATTACTAGAGGCCCGGTGCACAAAATTTGTGCATGGGTAGGGCCCTTAGGCCTGGCTGGCAATCAGGGCCGATCAGGGCCTTCCTTCCCCTGGCTGCCGGCTGCCGGCTGGGGCCTTCCTTCATTCTGCACCGCCCCTTGGTGGTCAGTGCACATCATAGCGAGCAGTTGAACTCCTGGTCAGTCAAACTCATGAGGGGACAATTTGCATATTAGCCTTTTATTATATAGGATGTTATTTTGGCACAAGCTCAAGTAAGACTTTGGTGAGCAGGATGTGGTTCATTGTGTGGCTAGGTCTGCTCCGTGACTGAAATCAAGCAAGTCTCCTAACCTCTTAGTCTCAGAACCTCATCTGAAAAAGGTGAGGTTGGGGCTTAATGAGCTTTAATGTCCATTCAAGCTCTAATCCTCTAGGATTATTTTAGGCTCCACACCTGAAGAGAGTATTCGAAAGTAGGGCATGTAATTTTAATCAAAGCCCAAAATTATTTCAGGACAGTGTTATAATAATTAATATTCAAAAGTTCTTAGAGGTACTTAGATGAAAGCTCCAAAGGATAGATGATCATAGCTTAGAAAATTCCTTGAGTAATTAATTGCAGTGACTAACACTCTTCTTCCTGCCCTCCTTCCCCTTCGGGAGCTCAAGGGTAGAACACACAATCCAAGTGACTCCTATTCTTCCGAGCATGCCTAAAAGAGCCAAAGGAAATCTCTGATGTGATCCAACATGCTTAGATTTGTCTTCTTGTTAATTGTTGCAAAATAGAACCTGCTTAATATGTAACCTCATTTGCAATTCTAAACAGTCTAATAACATCCTTTGTCAACAGCATCAAATACCCACAAATTTCATTTCACACAGAAGTTGGCGATAATTCATCTCTCCTGCTTTCTTTCTTCTATATTTCTTTATTGCACCTGCATGATATCACTTATATGTGAAATCTAAATAAAACTCATAGAAACAGAATAAGTTGGTGGTTGTTGGGAGATGGGGGGTTGGAGAGGGTAGGGTGGCACAAACTTCCAGGCATAAGATAAGTAAATTCTGGGGATATAATGTGTACAGAATGGTGACAGTGCAGTATACTTGGAAGTTGCTAACAGAGTAGATCTTAAAAGTTCTCATCACAAGAAAAAGAAAGTGACTACATGAGGTGATGGGTGTTCACGAAACTTATTGTGGTGATCATTTTGCAATATATATGTTCATCAAATTATTGTTTTATGCTTTCAACTAATATGATGTTATATGTCAATTATATATTAATACAACTAGGGGAAAATTAGAGAAGATGTTTGGTCAGTCTTGTAACAGAATGACCTTTTTTTCTAAAAGGGGGTGCTGGACAACAGTAAAAAGCCTCACACTTGGTCCAAGTAAAAGTCTGAAGTAGGGAAGCAAGGCCATAGCTGGATCAGTGGGCTCCAAAGTGGAAGCTAGAACTGGAGGGATTAGACTGGATGAGGTCTTAGAGTTATTTGTTCATCTGTCTTCCCTTTTCACATATAAGGAAACTAAGGCCAGAGAAGTTGAGGTACTTGCCCATAGTCACACTTGGTCAGTGTGAGCCAACACTAGAATCCAGGACTCCTGATGCCAAAGTTCAGACCTCTTTCTCCACACCACATTGCCTGTCTTTTCAGTAATTGGATATGGAAAGCAGGTAATTTGCAAATTATGTAATTCTGCTGAATTAGTTGATTTTTGTGTTTGACTTCTGTTTTTGACACCATGAGACTCAAAATTTTGTTTTTGTGCATTACAGAGTGTATAGTGTCTGAATAATCTAATTATTTCAGGTGTGTGTAATTAATTGTTTTCTTCCCTGGAGAAATAATTGCATTTTTTGATAGGCTTAGAATACATGCTCTTGACATTAATGTTAGGTATAGTAATAACTACCTCTAGTGATATATTTGTGTAGCTTGTATGTTTGTGTGTAAGTTAAAGAAAAACCAAATGAATTAAGACAGGATGAAGCCAGCCATGAAGTGAGATAGGCTGAGTCAGTGTCTACCAGGACTCTTGCAAAAGCCAAAGGCAACAGCAGCACTAAGATTTCTATTGCCTGGGGCCTTTTTTATTGTTAATCCTCACCTGAGGAAATTTTTTCCACTGATTTTTTCAGAAACAGTGGAAGGGAAGGAGGGAAGAGGAGAGAGGGAGAGACACCGAGAGAGAAACATTGATGCATTGAGAGACACTTAATTAATTGGTTGCCTCCTGCACATGCCCTGATTAGGGCTGGGCTTCGAGCCTTCAACTGAGGTATGTGCCCTTGACCAGAATTGAACCCGGGACCTTCAGTCCATTGGCTTATGATCTATCCACTGAGCCAAACCAGCTAGGGCTCTTCACGAATGTTTTGATGATATACCTTATCTGATGCATCGAATCTCTTGCATGTTTCACATTCTGCTAGCAAGATGTAGTCTTTCCCTTGGCATATGTCACTTCCTGCATCAGAGTCCTGATTATCAAGTTGGAGTCTTGGGCTATGCAAATGTATCTCTTTTCCCACTTCTCAAAATAGCTTAGAGAATTACTGCAAAATAATGTCAGACCCATTATTTTGTGGATTATCTAGCCTGGAAATGAAAGTGAAATTCCAGGAATTAAATATGTGCTGGGTGGTATCATAAGTGTGGCATGTCAGAAGTTATGCTTGGGGGAAGTTCACTAAGTGGTAAAGGATGGACAGGATTTAGACAGCAAATAAACTGTCAACTCCAAGAAATCAAGAGGGATGAGTTAGACATTGAAGTTTAGAATCCTGAAGAGAGAGGGTCAAGGAACCAGGCAGAGAAATGCATGGTGAGGACAATGGAAGATCTGCTTGAGTCCATGTGTCAGGATCCAAACATTAAACCTTAGTAGTAGATCAAATAGCAATATATTGGCATTTAATAATAGTCATTGGGGAAAGATATGCTCCCATGAATGAAAGGACATGTCAGGTCATGCAGAAATGATAAATACATTTTCCTTTATACTCCTCTCATTCGTTATTTAGGTACCTGCAAAATGTTTTTTTGGTCTAAATCTTTAAAGAGGACAGAAGCTAGAAACAGAAGTGAGAGGTGATGATGATGTTCTATTTGTGTCTTTGGAGCTCAAATGTTCAGTAATTGCTCAATGGGACAAAGTAATAGCTGATGGCCTCTTGAATGTACTCACTCTTCCTAGATGCTTTGGTTTCTTCTCATTTACCATCCTAGATTTTCTACCTACAAAAAGTAAGGAGAAAAATGGATTCATTAACTCAATTTCTACAGCAGATCACAAGTTAAAAGTACAGACATTTTTGGTCTTAATTTTAATAAAAACAAGGTAACAAAATACTAAATTTATTGCCTCCTGCCAAAATCATGAAAATAAATGGATAATACTTAAAAAAAATCCTTTTCACATTTGATTAAGAAAAACAACAGCTACAAGATATAAACAGAAAAAATTCTAGAATTTTTTGTTTTTTCCCCCCCGAAAGTTATTATTGATGCTGTTTTCCTGATATGTGGTTACTGTTTCTAGGAAAGTGTCTTTTCTGTTTTGGGGTAGGCACATTTTATGTGATTAACTAAATTTCTTTTTCATTGATTATTTTTCCTTACAGTTACATGTTAACTTACCTATAAGGGAAACCTGGAAAATCTTAAGCCAATTTAAAGAGTGCTCTATTTTTAAGAATGACAAAAATAAAAGTCCCAGCACCTGTCTGATCTATGTATTTGTGGATGGATCAAGTTTAAATGTAGTTGATTTTTCTACATATCTTATAAATACTAGAGTTTTTGATTAAGGTTCTAGAATAAAGAAGCAGTTTGCCTATAAAGTGACTACTGATTATTCTAAAACAAACCAGAAATGGTGTCCCTTTGAAGAAAATTTATGAGGAGTGAACGCCTTGGGGATCGTTATTACAAGTTTCTCTCATAGATCAAAGTGCACTGGAAACCCTTATACTGGAATATCTTTTGGAATAGACTCATGAGCCACATAAAAATCTCCCTCATAGACAATTCTTATGTGGTATTAGAATGTGTTTTATTGTAAAGCCAGTTAACTTACTTTATAGTCATATGTGAGCTGTAAGCTGTCCCTTGCCTTTTACGTGGTACTAATGGGGATGTCATTTGCAGTAATGCTTCTCTATTTTCTCTAATTAAGGAGCTCTTTGTGTTTTAATTTCATAATAAACACATGTATCTTTGCTTTCATAACTTTTTTCACTTCTTTAATTTTTTCTCTCAGTTTTGTTTTCAATTTTAGCTCAGCAAAGTTTTAAGTTGCTGGGTTATCCAAATAAATTGGTGTTTTTAAAAATATATAGTTATTGTATACCTCCACTCTCAACAATCTGAAAAAAAAATAAAACAAACAAAAACCACAAACAAAAACCTTCTAAATACTTTGTGATTCCATTTGCTTTTTTAAAAATTGTGGCAAAACATACACAAATAAAATTTATTGCTTTAACCATTTTAAGTATCCAATTCAGTGGCATTGAGTCCATTTGCTTTTCCACTGGATAAAAAGAAGAGGAGGGGGTCTGGAGTCATTCAGAAATATACTTTTATTTTTTTATTTTTTTTATTTTATTTTTTTTTTTATATTCCAGGATTTTATTTTATTTATTTATTTTTTTTTCTCGATTCCTTTATTCTACTCGGGATTTAATTTTTTATTTTTTTATTTTTTTTTTCATTTTTTTTTTTAATGAATCTTTATTGTTCAGATTACAATTGTTTCTCCTTTTTCCCCACATATCTCCCCACCACCCAGTTCCTAGCCCCCCCTCTTCCCTTACCTACCCCCCCCCCGCTGTCCTTATCCATAGGTGTATGATTTTTGTCCAGTCTCTTCCCATATTCCCCACACATACACCCCTTTCCCCCTGAGAATTATCAATCCACTCCCATTCTATGCCTGATTCTATTAAGTTCACCAGTTTATTCTGTTCCTCAGATTTTTAATTCACTTGACTTTTAGATTCACTTGTTGATAGATATGTATTTGTTGTTCATAATTTTTATCTTTCTTCTTCTTTTTCCTCTTTTTAAAGAATACCTTTCAGCATTTCATATAATGCTGGTTTGGTGGTGATGAACTCCTTTAGCTTTTTCTTATCTGTGAAGCTCTTTATCTGCCCTTCAATTCTGAATGATAACTTTGCTGGGTAGAGTAGTCTTGGTTGTAGGTTCCTGCTATTCATCACTTTGAATATTTCTTGCCACTCCCGTCTGGCCTGCATGTTTTCTGTTGAGAAATTAGCTGATAATCGTATGGGAGCTCCCTTGTAGGTAACGAACTGTTTTTCTCTTGCTGCTTGTAAGATTCTCTCTTTGTCTTTTGCTCTTGGCATTTTAATTATGATGTGTCTTGGTGTGGTCCTCTTTGGATTCCTTTTGTTTGGGGTTCTGTGTGCTTCCTGGACTTGTAAGTCTATTTCTTTCATCAGGTGGGGGAAGTTTTCGTTCATTATTTCTTCAAATAGGTTTTCAGCATCTTGCTCTCTCTCTTCTTCTGGTACCCCCATAATTCTGATGTTGGTTCGCTTGAAGTTGTCCCAGAGGCTTCTTACACTATCTTCAACTTTCTGAATTCTCTTCTCTTCATGCTTCTCTAGAGGAGTGTCCTTGGCCTCTTTGTATTCCAAATCTTTGAGTTGATTCTTGCAATCCTCTAGTCTGCTTTTGGGTCTCTGTATAATATTTTTTATCTCAGTCAGTGTATGTTTAATTTCTAGTTGGTCCTCATGGAATTTATCGGCCTTTTCCATGAAATTCTTGAAAAACCTTATAACCGTGGTTTTGAACTCTATGTCCAGTCGCTTGTTCTCCTCCATTTCTTTGGTTTGTGATTTGTTTCCTTGCCTTCTCATATTCTCTGCTTCCCTGAGTTGGTAGGGTAGCTTTGTGTACTAGGTGTCCTATTGGTTCAACGGGTCAGCCTCCCAGTTACTTGAGGTGGACACTCTTGGTGTACCCTTGTGTACTGTGTGTCCCCCAGCAGGAGCTACAGCAAGGGCTAGTTTTCTCCTCCTTTGCTTGGGCGGTTTTGGAGCAGTCTGACTGGAGCTGCAGTTGGTTAAGCTGCTCCAGAACAGGCCATTTATATGCAAAAGCCGCTGTGTGGAGCTGGGGCGGGTTTGTAGAATGTGCGGGGCGGGGCCTCAGGGCGGGGTCTCAGGGCGTCACTAGGCTGGGGCGTGGCCAACGGCGATGGCTGCCGTCAGCCGTCTCTGCCTTTCCACGTTTCCAAGTCCCTGCGCCCCGCGCTTCAGTGCAGTAAACACTGATTGCTGGGCGCACCACTGCAAAAGTCACTCTCACTTTCCGACCCGATGGCCGAGAGTCCAGCTTCTCCCCGTAGGTGCCTGGGTCCCCCGAGTGTCCCCAGAAACTGGATTTCAGAGTGATCGGGAGCTTGTCTCCCTGCGGGTTGAAGAAAAGCCGCGCACCCAGCCGCCCGCCGCCGGCCCGATTCGCGTGCCTCCGTACCTCAGCTTTTCAGCGATTGTGCTTCTTTCTCTTCTTAGTTGTAAATCTTCCACTCAGCCAGCTTTCCCGTGGTTCTGGGTGGTAGACGTTTTTGTCTTTTAGTTGTATTTTTGAAATTGTTGTGTGAGGCAGCAGATTAGTTGTTTAACTATGCCGCCATCTTGGTTCCTCCAGAAATATACTTTTAGTAAGAAGTCTAACACTACAAATTAGTTGATGAAATAAGAATATAGGTACCTTAATCTAACAACTATTTCATTTTGATTTATATCATAACTTACTATTCATTTATTGTTCATTTAACCAATATTTGAACTTGAACAGAAAAACATTTTGAATTTATTTTTATTAATGTCTCAGTGAAATTGAATGTTTCTTTTAAGAATGTAGGCAGTAAACCACAGTACTATTAGCAGAACACGGTTACTTTGTCACTAATAGAGCTCACAGGCATTTTCATACCACATAACAGTTGTTGCAAATATCTTGAAAAGCTGTTTGTGCTTATCGCTAGTTTGAAATTATGGAGGTTATAAGAACCACCATCAGATCTTATTATTGAATGTACTAGTTAAAAATAATTGTTACAATATTATTTATAACACTAGATGCAAAAATTCTTACTAAAATCCTTAATAAAATACTAGCACACCAAATCTGGCAACATGTGAAAAGGATAATATATAATGACCAATTGGGTTTACTTCAGAAATGTAACATTGATTTCACCTTTAACAATTCAGTTATAGCTCTGGCTGGTGTAGCTCAGTTGATTGGAGCATTGTCCCTTATACCGAAAGGTCACTGGTTCAATTCTTGATCACAATATACCCAGGTTGTGGTTTGAACACTGGTCAGGGGCAACTGATCAATGTTTCTCTTTCACATTGATGTTTCTCTCCCTCTCCCTTCCTCTCTCTCCAAAATCAATAAAAAACATATCCTCTAATACATATTTTTCTTAAAATGTTAAACAAGGGCCTAAAACAAATACAGTTTATCAGCTTAAAGACAGACCATGGTATTTCTGTCTTCAAGCTATTGACAATGATTGTAATATATTTTAGAACAACAAAAATTCTTCATGGAATAATTTACATTTACCAATGTACTTTTTCCCTTTCTTCACTTGCATTTTTCTTTTTCTTCTTTCCATTAGTCTCATAAAGGAAAACAAACATAATCATTCTATGGTGAAAAAATAAAGAAAACTATAGAGCCACTTGCCAAATCCCTTTAGGTCTACTCTCTGGTGACCATTGGCTATGACTTATGTCTGTGTATCTTATCATACACATACCATCTTCAGTGTCAATATTTTATTTCATTGGTGGTAAATACTAGTTGTAAGTACATCCTCCAATTATAGTAATTTTAGATGAATACAATAAATGGTTATTAAATAATAATGGTTATTCCTCCTAAAACTTCCAAGTAGAATTTCATCTCAGGATAATGATTTTGTGAAGGTGTTACTTCCAGAGGGATGTTTGGAGTGGTTTCTAATTCTCATCTTTCCAATTGATTCCAGAACATAAAGCAGGCCTTTGAATTTTCCTCAGAAGTTGATGATCATTCTAATTTGATAAACCATGTAAATGGAGTTCAGATGCTTCTTCCAAGTGTAGGGCCTTTTATTGATGGGTCTCACAGTATTTTTGTTCTACCGTACTTTGCTAATCATTGCTGCCTATCCCTGCAATTTTATAAAGTGCTTATCTGGCTTGGTTCTTTTTAACCTGTGACATATCATGAAGGCTTTGTGACAATCATCCTTCTCTTAGGACTGCATAAATTTATGAACTATGGAGCAAAGTGCTGGGTTTGGACACCAGTCTATCCCTTAAGATATCTGTGTGATTTGGGGTTAATTGTTCACCCTTGCATTGATGAAAGAGATGAAAGATACCAGTTATCTCATACCATTGCATGAAGATTACGTTAGTGAGTATATGTAAAGTGCTTAGAACAGTGTTTGGCACCCTCAAACAGTAGCCATTGTTATTTTCAATGATAGTGCCTCTCAGAGACACAGGAGATAGTAGATGAGAAAGGGGCTCTGAGTACTGAAGCTTTCCTTTATAGTCTCCTCAGCATCTAGCTAGAGAGCTCCTTGAGGCCAGTTGATGTGTGTAAGCCACACGGCTTTCAGCACAGACGGCCATGCGGAGATGGGTGCACAGCTATTACCTAAATGGATCAAAGAAAAATACCTAACCCTCTTCTTTTCTTTTGCTAAAAAATGGAATGTTCGAAATGATACTTGGAAATTCATTATTTTTTCTGATGGTCTGAAATCGCTTTATTTTCATTCTATTTTACATTGACGAATCATTGATGGCTCTCCCTGCTAAATTTACGAAGTGATTATCTGACTTGTCAGTCCCAAAGCGAAATCTCATGAAGGCTTTGTGACCATCCAGTGAGTGGTAGCTCTGCCTCTAAGCCCCAACTCATCGGTATCTTTTGTACAGTGTAAGAGAACATGGACGTACCATGGTAGGCGAGAATCATGGAATAATGGAAAGAGCATGTGTGTTGATGATGAAGAAAAGCTGATGTCTGACAGCTGTTTTTGAATTCGTTGCCGCTTTGTAGTTGTGGAATCGGAAGCCAGTTAAAATGGTGGTATTGATACTCAGGTCAGTCACAGAGTTGGGGGCTGATTAAATGTAATAATATCTCTGAAGCACCTACTGTTACTGGACAGGGATTGGCCCTGGCGGGTCTGCCTCAGTGGCCTGTAGTGTGTGTATGTGTTCTTGGCTTCAGTGCAGGAAAGATTTCACAACATGAGTCTAGGTGATTTTGAAGGTAGTTCATCACAGTTGGGGACAGTGAACAAGGAAGGGCTTAGGACAGAAGAAGCGACAAAGGGGCCTTGAAGCGAGGTTCAGGGGGTTAGCCGTGGATGAGCTGCCACTGCCCATTGCTCCCTAGGATGCAAGTGTCTTGGGGACCCTCAAAGTTTAGGAGATGCTTGCTGGCCTGTGGGGAAGAGGAGGGGGGAGGGAAAGGCCCAGGCCTGCTCCCTGGAGGGAGAGCCCTAGAGAGAGTACTAGTTGAGGTCTTTCCTGCTGAGGGTTTTAAAGGCTGGGAGCTTAGGGGAGGTCTTAGGGGAGGGTCTTGATAGAATATTCATCAGCTTTTCCAGTGTGCTCTTCCAGGGTCGTGGTGTGCGCTGATTGGACAGCTCCAGGGCAGGGTGCGGTTAGTCATTGCAGCCGGCTCTGGTGTTGCCCTCCTGGTTTTGCTGCTTTTCTGGGCCTGGAGCTGAAATCCAACGGAGGCCTAGATGTTATCTCTATGGAGGAAAGGTCAGGGGGTCTGAACCTCAGGACCAGGGCAGGAAAGGCACCCTGGAGGCAAGGCCCAGCACCAGTTTTGCCCGTGGCTAGGTACTCAGAGCTTTCTGCCCTCGTGACCGTCTGTAGCTGGCTGTACACGGTTGGGCCAGTTTGTTCAGCTCTCTGTCTGTTTCCCCATTCCACTTGCCAAGGAATTTTCCTGGCCTCTGTCCTGCCTCACTATCACAGTGCCTGGCATGCAAGAGACACATTACATGTTAGTTTCCTTCCCCTTTATTAGGTAACCTGATGTCACCCAAACTGGCTTTGCTGATGACAGAGCATTCATTTGTTTACGTTTGTCCTTCTGCGTTGCCAAGCAGTTTTTGTTGCAGAGGGAAGATTTTGTCTTTTAGCCAGCAGGTGGCAACCAAATTAAAGCTGAAGAGTTCTCATTAAGATAACTGGTAAAAATCTTGCCTTTTCATATTAATACTTGATGGAAATGACAGGTGGATAAAAAACATGTGGGTCTGAAGTGGAGTGGCCCCTAAAGTATTTCTAACATGAAGCCCCAGATAATACCTTCTTAAGGTTGCCTTACTTTTTTTTTTTTTTTTTTAATCCTCACCTGAGGATATTTTTCTTTTGCTTTTAGATAGAGTGGAAGGGAGGTGGGAGTTGAGAGAGTGGGAGAGAGAGAGAAACATCGATATGAGAGAGACACATTGATTGCCTCCTGCACTTGGTCCTACTGGGCTGGGGAACGGGCCTGCCACCAAGGTATGTGCCCTTGACTGGGCCAACGCTCTAACCACTGAACGAACAGCACTGGCCAGAGCAAGGCTGCCAGGCTTTTTACCAGAGCATCACACTCATGCATCGTAGAGGCTTGTCAGAGGACTCATGGAGATGTGTTTAAAGTAATGAACCTGTTCACTTGATTTGGCAGTTTCAAAAGCAGAGTCAAAAGTTAAGTCATCAGTTAATAAAATAGAATGGTCATAAAAATATAATTTTTTAAAATTTTTAATCTGTTTTAATGTGATTGGGGCGGGGGGGGGGGGGTGTCTATTGTGGATTTGTGTATGTAATTTTTTTTTTTTATCCTGACCAGGAATTGAACCCACAAGCTTTTGGTGTACATACAGGATGATGCTCCAGCCAACTGAGCCACCTGGCCAGGGCACCGCTGTTCTTTTTAACGGCTGTATTCCTGGGTTAAGTCTAAGCTCTGGCTGGAGGCTGTTGAAGATTACCTACCCCTTATTTTGGGACGTTGGGCCGGGCAGTGGGAGTGGCAGGTGCTGTGATGACTGCACTTACAAAAGATGTCAAGATCAAAGCACAGTCACATGATGCTGACATGCTAGGAGATAAAATCAACTCGAAACAGCAAATCCCTGGTATTGGCTTTATTTTTCCAAAGCAAGACCCTACTACGTCACTCTCTCTACAGGAAGACCGTCCCTACTCACCAGCATACCTGACCTGTGTTTATCGTCCTGAGATTATCAGGAATGTCTAACCATTGCCATCACCACCATGTCAGGAAAAAAAGAGTTAGTGACACTCAATTATTTAAGCTCTATCCACAACTAACTTCCCCTCAATGATTTGAAGTTTCCTACAAAAGGCCTTGCAAAGAATAGGAGGCGAGAGCAGCAAACATTTCCCCCGTTTAACTTGCTGCCCGTCACTCCTGGCCATCCAGGATCTCTAGAGGGCGGGGATTTTTGGATCGCTGCCTCTGACCCCTGTCAATCCAAGGAGAGGATCCTGATTACAGGACTGTTTCCAGGCCAGAACACTCGAAAGATGTTTCCGGCCGTGGAATAATTCAAGCAGCTAAGTTAATAACGTCTCCAATGTCTAGGATTTATAAAGCAAAGGTCTTCTAAATTTAGATACTTGTAATTTATAATCAGGCTTAATTATAGTTGCTGATTAGCGTTGGCAGCGGTAGTTTACTGCTGTGCTGTAGTGAATTATGGACTTTGTGTTCTTCTTTTGATGCATGCTTATCATATCTTCTGGAGCTCAGTGAGATAAAGACAGGTTGAGACTATTGGCCGATTAGTCAGTTCTAGTGTGATAGTGATTCTGGTTTCTTTAGGAAAGGATAGAGTGAAAATGATTATTTTTCCTTTCTGTTTCAGAATGCATGGTTGGCATTGCTTTTTCTCCACAGGTGCTATAGGGTTGTGTTAACAATGACTGATTCAGAAGAATAGCTTATTCTTACCACAGACTTCCAGCACTTATCAGCTATAAAACGAGCCTAGCAGAGACCCAAGCCTACTGCATTTCTCTCCATTATGCTGTGCTTGGGGTTGCCCTGACCTGCCTACCCACCTCTGTGGGAAGCGGGACTCGAGGCTTTTACTTGGGTCCTTGTTCAGGTCACTGGCTTTTACTTTGACATAATCTGGTCAACAAATACTAACAAGTGCTTTCCTCTATAGCTGATTCTGATCTAAGGGAATTTAGTCACTGGGACCAAGTATCAGTGTAAGAGTGGGTCACCTTTGTAACGATCCTTTGTTATAAACCCACAATTCATTATAATGAAGTTTCGATGACTATATTATAGCTTTAACACATACAAAGTCTGAGAAGTAGTAATTGCTTAATTTTTCTCTTGAAAGGATAAGACTACCTTGCTACAGAGAAAATGTGTAGCACACTTGTATGATTGAAATATGACTCCACGGTGTTTCTTTTGTCAAAATAAATAAGAGGGTCTCTTGGTTGTCTACGTATTCAATTGAAAGTCTTAACTGGTGTCCTGAGTACTGTAGGTCTGGTACTGTGCGTAGTTGCTAGTAATTTGTGCTCCAGGCCTCCATTAATGACACAACAATGCTCAGAACAACTCAAAACATATCTGCTTGGAACTTAACTGAACCATCATATTTCTTTTGAAGAGATGTTATGAGCAGCCTGCCTTAGTCAAAAGATTGGATGATTGATATCAAGTCAGGAGGCCTGGGTTCAAATGTGAGTCCTGCTGGTTCTCTCTCTCATAAATTGCTTAATCTTTATGATTAATCTTTCAGTTTCCTCATTTGTGAAACAGAGGCAAATAAGTGAGGGTTAATTGAAACAATGGAAATGAAATAGCAAAGAGTGGCATTTAATAAGTGCATATATATGTATATATGTATATACACTTTTTTTTCCAACTGGGGGATCTACAGAATGGGGTCCACTAGCTTTTTGCAAGTTATTATTTCATTCTTATTCATCAACTCATCACCATCAACTAATATAGCTCCTGGCACTAGTAGGTGCATGGTACAAGTATTTGCTGAATGAATCAACTGATGAGCAGCCAAGAACGCATCCTCATAGAACAACAGTCAGACGAACTGACAATACTGATGCCATGAGTGATATCTTAGGGCCAGTTTAGTGACTCTCACATTAACTCAGGAAATGGAGAGTGAAGAGAAAATTCCAAAACTATCAAAAGTTAGTTAGGAATTGTTTTTTTATTAATTAATTTAGTTTGCTGTCTCAATGAATGGGACAGGTAAGTGGCCTTGTTGTTGTGAAATGAATGTTTTTATCTGAAATCTGTCAGGCTAACAATATGTCCACGGCTTCATGTGGAACAGAAATCTGAAAGGAAATAGCTATGTCCTTGCCAAATGGTCCAGAGCACATCAGATGGTTTTTAGGACTTCCCTGGGCGTTCCTGTGCACTGCTCCAGCGCACGGAATCTGGTCCTAACAAAATGGTCCCAGTGAAAATGTGAGACGTGGGTCACCCAGGGGACAACCCCTGTGGCTTTCCAAGCGCCCCCAAACCAAGGCATGGCACCAAATGGGTACAGGGGTGACCTGCAACATCCAGGCCTCAGCAGATTCCAATGAAACCATGCCCCATTGCAAGGGCTGCTGGGCCACTCTGGAAGGCCCAGGAGCCTTCTTAAACTCGAACAAGGATGGAGTAGTGGCTTTCATATTACAAATGAGACCTTGGCATTTGAAATCAGTTGTTTGCAAGAGCAATGGGGAGGCAAGGAACTACTGCAAGGAACTCAACCTTTGTGTTTCCACGAGAGACTGACAACTGGGTCCATTCCTGGAGGAACTGGCTACCCTTGCCTTGTGTTCCCTCTTACCTTTGCAGTCTTCTCTCCCATACCCAGGTCACTTACACCGTGGCCTGCTTTTGGTGACATAACCATTTTCGGGTAACATGTTTTTGGTAATATGTTTGGTAGCCTGATTGCTATTGTTGGTATATATTCTTTGGGTTGAGACAGTGCTCAGCACGTGGTAGTTAAATAAATGTATAAATTATTGATTGAATAAGTGACTATACAGATATAATTCATATACCTGGCAAATCTTAAAAGAACCAGATTTGTGGCTTTTATGTGAAACTGAAAAAAATGGTCTGTTTCATTCTTTTTCTATATTTCATCGATTCTAAGATGTATATTAGTTTCATTCTGAAATTGGGATGCAACTTACAATTGATGGTGTTCATAATTTTATTGGCAGTATTTTCTCATGACTAGTGATTTGCAAAATAATGAATGGTAAATCTTATTAATTAGGGACAGGTTTCTTAGATTTGATAAACTAGAATAAGACTAAACTCATCTTAATATGCATGTGCTGCTTTATACTCTCAATAGAATAATGGGAAAAGCATGGATTTGGGATCAAAGGAACTTTATTGTGAATCCTGGCTCTGCCTTTTTATTTTCCTTTTTAACCTGAGCGCAGAGCTTGCCCTGAATGAATTAATCTTTGGGGTGCAGCATTCCCATCTGTACAATGGGTATAAAGCATTCATATTAGAGTTCTGCTATATAGACATTCAGTGAACAAATTTAATGAATGCGTTTTCCTGTTTTTCTCTCTACCTCCTCTACCAGCTTATTTATATCTTAGAATAGCCCTGTCTGGTAGAAACATGTAATTTTCATTTTCAGGTTCAGAAACAGAGATTTAGCAGAATGAATGAGTTAAGAGAGAGCTTTCTGAAACCTCTGATTTTCCATACACCCCCATGTTCCATTAGACTTTCTCACAGGTAACAACATAGGTGAGAGCTTAGCAATGTTTTGTTGTTGATTAGATTTCCTTAAGCAGCCTGTGTAACAATTTTACACAATACCTTCATAACAATATCGCACACCACATCCTTTTTGGAAAGGATTTTACCTCTTGCCCTCATCCTGTAAACAAAGAGGCGCCTCTATTTAAAGAAGAGGAAAAGGAAGAGGGAAAAGGATATTGTATCACCTGGCCTAACATTTTGGGGAGCAGATGTTTTCCTCATTTCATTGTTCACAGAAAATTGGTTCAAGATGGTATAAAACAAATGTTCAAAATGACTATGATCCACAAACAATAGATGGTAGGTATTAGACCTCCAGGCCTTAAACATCCAGAGTGAATCACTGGTAGGTGCAAAGGAAACCGCTTTTATGTTTTCTCATTTTAGCCTGAGATATTTCAATAACAAGATTTTGTTTTTAGCCTCAACATTTCTTTTTTTCTATTTGGTAATCACATTTTTAATTAGGTTGCAAATGGATCAAATAACAAGGAACTAGATGGACTTCAGCAATAAAATATCATCAAACTTAAATGAAAAGGATATGGGTGCTTGTTTGAAATGAAGAGTTAGGTTTCTGAGTGGGCCTAGCCTGCTTCCAGACTCTGCCAAGGGCTAGCTGTATGGTAGTGGGCAATGCGCTGATTACTAATTACAGCTTTATAATCCCTGTAGATAAGATGAGGATTGAGAGTGAAAATATTTTAAAGGGCCTAGAAGTGTCCGAAACTTGATAGGTGCTCAATAAACTCACCTTTCCCATCTTTATTTTGCCCTCTCCTTTTAATCCTTTATCCTTGATTAAAAACTTTTGTCATGTGAAATAGTTTTTAAAATTTGTTATTTATTGATTTTAGACAGAGAGAGGGATAGAGGGAGAAACATCGATTTGTTAACTACTTATTTATGCATTTATTGGATGAGTCTTTTAAAAAATATTTTTAAATTGATTTCAGAGAGAAAAGGAGAGAGAGAGATAGAGATAGAAACATCAATGATGAGAGAGAATCATGGATTGATTGCCTTTTGCATGACCCCTACTGGGGATTGAACTGTGACTCATAGGTGGACGCTCAACCACTGAGCCACACAGGCTGGGCCATTGGTTGATTCTCCTTTGTGCCTTGACCAGGGATCGAATGCACAACCTTGGCATATCCAAATGACAATGTGCTAACCAATTGAGCTACTGATACAGTTCTGAAGTTTAATGGATCTAAGTAGACTCCCAGTGCGGAAATTAAGCATCTCTGAGGAATGGGTAAGTGCTCATCCATGAAGCAGGCACAGGGCAAAACCCTTTGGGCAACTAGTTCTCTATGGGAGAGCTAACTAGCGGTCCAAAAGATGTAAGGAAAGCTTTCAACACATTTTCTTTATCTACTGCTGTCCTACTCAGCCCTTTGTAGGTACTCATACAGCATGTTGTCTCAGGCCTTCCTACTGTGGGACCTTATCAGAGTTTGTCCTCAAAGCATCTTTGCTTTTAAGCATTAGTTAGGCATCCCCATTTATCTAGGTTAGAAGTCATGGGGTAATTATGAACCGCCCCCCCTTCCATTCTCACTTCCACAAATCTACCAAGTCCCAAAGAGTCTATTGCTACAATATCCCTGAGGATTGCCACTTGGTATGCTGCATGGGTTGGGAGAGGACATGAAGAATGGACAGGTCTGCCACTGCTGGTGTATTTCAGCACCCTCCTACCTGACAAGCTCTACTGTAACCACCTCCTGATGGATTGCTCTTCTCCATCTTGTTCCTCCCACCTATGCTATTTATAGCCACCATGCTGATCTCCCTTCTAGTAGAGCTGTGTTACTATCTTGCTCAGTAACCTTTCATTATTCCCCACTGCTTATGAAATACAGAATCAATACTTGCAAGGCACTAGGAAGGCCCTAAACATCTAGTACGCCCTGGCCGGTGTGGCTCAGTGGATAGAGCGTCGGCCTGCGGACTGAAGGGTCCCGGGTTCGATTCCGGTCGAGGGCATGTACCTTGGTTGCGGGCACATCCCCAGTGGGGGGCGTGCAGGAGGCAGCTGATCGATGTTTCTCTCTCATCGATGTTTCTGACTCTCTATCCCTCTCCCTTCCTCTCTGTAAAAATCAATAAAAAATCAATAAATAAATAACTAAACATCTAGTACGAATTTATGTGTTTTTATGTTGGGTCTTCCAATCCTCGCTCCTGTTCCCCATCTTGCATCCTTCACTGCATGTTGGCTGTAAACACACCTGGACTGTGAGCACACCTGGACTCTGGGGAAGCAGTCGGCAGGAATCTGCCTTAGCTTCCTTTGTTCTCTCTCCTGTGGAAAGCCCTGCTCTACCCACCCTAATTCAAGACCTCGTGAGGTGTTATTACTTGAAATATGTTTACTAGAATTGTCTCTAATTGCAGAATAATAAATGTTTAATACAGAAAGCTTAGGGGAAAACATCACACATGCATATTACTTTAGTTGTGCCCTCTTTCTTAAAACCTTAATAGATCTTGGAATTATTTGCCTCATTTTAGTTGTTTCCCTCAGAATTCAATCATTCAATTTTGCATTGATTATAGGATGCTTGATGTTATAAATACAGACAAACCCCTGACTTGGACAAACTCCTGGGGGCTGGGTTGTATCTCACTCAGCGATACCTCCCTCGGGTTATCAGTTTAAAGTGAGCCAGTGGCTGCAAGATGACACCACACGTGATGTCAGTGGTGAGATTGTGGGCTGTTGGAAAATTATGAGGATTTTTAGAGGATAGCCCACTAGCCTCCCTCAGACAGCAGGCCACTTCTGGTAACCTTTAAAATATATTTTATTGATTTTTTCACAGAGAGGAAGGGGGAAGGATAGAGAGTTAGAAACATCAATGAGAGAGAAACATCCATCAGCTGCCTCCTGCACACCCTCCTACTGGGGATGTGCCTGCAACCAAGGTACGTGCCCTTGACCAGAATCGAACCCGGGACCCTTCAGTCCGCAGGCTGACACTCTATCCACTGAGCTAAACCAGTTTCGGCAACTTCTGGTAACCTTTAAATAAGATGTTCTGCTCTTAGGACATTTGAGGAGTCTCCACCGGCTCATTTTGTGCCTCTAGTTAATATTAGGTGGTAGAATGTTTGCACTTAGACAGACACCTTTGAAAGAGTCTTTTTTTAAAAAGTGTTTGATTGGTGGCTCTCAGTTTCTTTTATATTCCTCTAATATGTGACCGCTCACAATAGGTTGCATGGAATACTATAAAGACAGTCTCTCTTGAAAGAAATGAAATCCTAGAGGTCTCTGTCAATTTCAATTTGTTTTCTCTAAGGGGTATATTCATGATCTTTGCAAGGTAAGGCAAGTATTACCTTTGAGAGGGGAAGACTGGCCTTAAGGAGAATTCTGATCTGTCTCATTTTTTTTTGTGACCAAAAATGTGGCTCTACTGCCTTGATTTGAATTATTTATAACGATAGTGAATAAATTTCCCAGGATATCATAGAGTGTGATTTAAACTCAAAGACTGGGAAAGGTTACACTCATCTTCTGGAAGATTTTTCAAAAACTACTTCTGTTTAAGAGGAAGAGACAATGTGATATAATGTGTATGTGGAAATTCTGATGGAAGCATCTACCTTTGTCCCACCAAGGTGCTTTTTCTTCCTGCTTTTCTTCTCTCTCATGCAGATTTGTAATAAAAGCCATTCTTTATGGATATATCTAGTCTACAGTGTTTGTGGGTATTGATATGTATATAAAATATATTATGGCATGCTTGAAGGATGATGACTGGAAGGCATTTTATTATGTTTATTGCTACATATTAATCCTTACTTACAGAAATATGACATATCTGATAGTAAACATACAATTTCATTATTGGGAAAGGAAAAATATGTATCTCACATATTTTTAAAGAAGAATACAAAAATGAAATATAGTTAGTGGGAAGACAAGTTGATATTTTCTACTTTATGTAGTGGAATTCAAATTTTTTTCACTATTTGAGTTGTAGAGTCCCTTATGGATTTTTTGGTAGGGGTTAGATAGACATTTTTAAGACTGTTTAGGAGTGATTCATAAGAGCTACAATAGACATTTTGATTGAGGCAGGGACTGTGTTGAGACAGTCTCTGTGTCTGAGCAGTTTAAACTGAGAGAAAATATTCTGGTGCCAGGATATGATGTTTTCCTCAAATCTTAGAGTCCTGGCTCTGTAAACATCTGGCTCACCAGCTGTTGCATAAACTTTTTTTTTTTTTTTTTTAATTTGCTTCTGTAAAAAAAGCCCTTTGCACTAGCTATACACTCTGGACAACTTCAACCCTATAATTTTGAGTCTGTTTTAAAATTTTAGAAGGCCAAGATCCTCATGATTCTAGCCATGTTCTTTGAGCCTTTGTAACAAAACAACTAGCCAAATTATTAAATACCGTAAGTATCTTGTAGATATTTTCAGAGCATATTTCTGGACCACAAATAATTTGGGACTAGGATATTATGTAAGGAGGTTTTTCTCAATTAGAGTGAGGCATGGGCATTTGGGTGACAAGCCTTTATAGTAAAGTCTAGAGCATTGCTTTGTGCATCTTTTCTGGAGGCATACTGAGAATATGTTGAATCTTATGGACTCTGTCTGGCTCAAAAAAATTAGTATAAACAATTACATCTGAAATTTTGAATATAATTTACTTATTTTACTGGAAATATATTCATTTACAAAGAAATACATTTTCAATGTAATAAGTAACTTATAAACAATGAAATAAATACACTATACCCAAAGTAAGTTTTATCAAGTATTTTGGCCCATAACAATAGTATCACTGTTCCAGGAACTACTCTAAAACATTAGAAAATAGCCTTTATTTTGGAACAAACAGCCACCTTTTTTATTTTTATTTTATTATTATTTTTAAAAATATATTTTATTGATTTTTTACAGAGAGGAAGAGAGAGGGAGAGAGAGTTAGAAACATCGATGGGAGAGAAATATCGATCAGCTGCCTCCTGTACACTCCCCACTGGGGATGTGCCCGCAACCAAGGTACATGCCCTTGACCGGAATCGAACCTGGGACCTTTCAGTCCGCAGGCCGATGCTCTATCCACTGAGCCAAACCGGTTTCGGCCAAACAGCTACCTTTTTTTTAAAAAAATGTGTATTTTTATTGATTTCAAAGAGGAAGAGAGAGGGCCAGAGAGATAGAAACATCAATGATGAGAGAGACTCATTGATCGGCTGCCTTCTGCACACTCCACACTGGGATTGGGCCCACAATCTCAGCATGTGCCTTGACTGGGAATTGAACCGTGACCTCCTGGTTCATAGGTCGATGCTCAACCATTGAGCCATGCTGGCTGGGAAATAACCACCTCTATTACCTCTATTTTTAAAATACAACTATAGCTTCCATTTCCTTGTTTTTCCCAAGTCACCAATCAACTCAGCCCTTCCTTTCAGCTTCACCAAGTCACCCATGGCTTCTCTCACTTGACAAGGAGATCAGCATCCTTTCGTAATCTACTTTACTAGTAAGACAAGGCTTTTGCATTGGAGCAAATCTAAGTATTGATACAATTCTAGACGTTTTAAATTGAGTCTTTACTCATAAGCAAAATACTACATTTCAGAACATGTCTACCTCCAGAATGTACTCCACTCTTCCTAACTTTGTGCTTTCAGCTGCAAGTGTTTGCAACATGGGTCCCCTTGTATTCAGCAATGAATAAAAAGCCAATGAAAAGCATGGGTCACTGCACTTTCTTGCCTTGACTAATTTACAATAGAGGCTAATTTTGATATAAGAGGTGGATTTAACGTGAAGCGAAATGAAGTTAAACCCTCAGAGTCTTGCTCAGGAAGGTCTTTTCCAAAGCCCTGTACCTATGAAACTCTTTACGCTTCAGAGTCCTTAAACCTAGATCTGTCTTTGCCTGATATATTTTAAAAGAGAATGCTTATAATCATAATGGTCAGAATACTTTTATTTCTATCAGCAGAAAGAATTTTAGATGTGATGGCATACTGATGATGACCTATATAGTTCTATGTATACTATGCCACACTCCCCTAATAATTTGACATAAAAAAAGAAGTTTCAAAGTACCAGGAAAGAAATGAATGTGTTTGTGTCTGAATGTTAATCGCCGTAGCATTGCACTTACATCAATATTTCATTTGGTTAAACACTTTAGATTTGCTGTAGATGACTTTACCTCATTAAATATTCATGTGGATTTTTTTCATAGAGTCAGTTTGAGACAGCTGTAATCTGTAATATTTAAGAACTCAGGCCCAATGGTCATATTAATCCAGGTTTACATGAGCTGGTTCTGCCACCTACTAGCTGGGTGATCTCACATTTCTCATCTATAAAGTGAGCATAATTCTTGTGTGTCTCAGGATTGTGACACTTAAATGAAAGACCATGTACCATGTCTAGCAAAGAGTAAACAGTTAAATAGTAGCTATTATTATTTACTGGTACTAAACTTTTTAACTCTTTATCTGTAAAAAATATCTTTACTAGATACTTGCTAAGTAGCCTAAATTAGCCTGTGGCAATAGCAGTTATAAATTATTCCAGCATGGCTAGTATTCTCTCCCTGGAGGAACAGTTAAAAAAAAATAACTTTGAGAATAATGCAGAATTTTTTTAGAGCTGCTGGGGGAGAGGGAAAAGGTTTTTTCCTTGTTGCCCCAGAGGCAGAATTAGGAACAATGATGCAATTTCCAAGAAAGTAGGTTTAGATTCTGTACATGGAATACATTTCAGTCTACAGTTCCTCAGTACAGAATTGACTTGCTTGCAAGTTTATAAGAATTATTCATAAAAAGCCTTGATAATACATCAGGAAGGGGATACTAGCACACTCCCTCTTTATTGGTCAATGCTACTGTATAAATCTAGGTTTTATCATCTATGTAAAACTTTAACTCCACAGTTGATGATTAATTTATTCAAGTTCTTGCTATAATATATTATTGTAAATTGAGTTTAACTTTGCCAGTTGAAAGGTCAGCTTTCACGTGGCCTCGTGTCCCTCCCTATACAGGCTTTTAGTCACCTTATAGAATTTGTTTGAATACACATTCTCCTTAATCAATTTCAGTTAAAGTGACAGCAAATCATTAAGCCAAATTTTGATAAATGTGTTGATCACATGGTAATTATAGTACCCTTTAAATATAATTTCATATTACTAAGGAGGTTCCTAAATCAAAATATAAAAACCAGTAGTAACCTTTGGATACTGCTAGAGTTTTTTTCCAGTATATTTTAATATGACTGTGAAATTGTCTGAGGCTGCAGTACTATCTCCACCCTATTTTTAATAACCTATTTGGGTATGTAAATTATGGCTTCCTTCTTCCTGCTTATGTCACCTAGTATACCCCATTTAAAAGGAATGAATGAAATGAATGTTTAAGCTTCTTGCTGTTACTGAATTACTTTGTACGATGTTACATAACAGGAAAGTGTTTGGCATTAATGGCCTGGAATATTAATGTTTTCAAGGACATTAGGTTCCTGGTGTTTGTTTATAGTGCTTGGGGAAGGGAGTACTTTTTGAAAGACATAAATTGTGTCTCTATGAGAAAGGGTAGTGTGGTATAAGGGATGAACTCTAGCTAAATCTTGGTAGCGTTTGAGATGTGAAAAGGAAGAGCGTTTCAAGGGAGCATGTTGGTAGTAAGGTTTGCTTCCATGATGGTCATAAGAAAATTCTGAAAACCATTTTTAATCTACTTGAGCACAATCCTACTAACTGTTTTTAGTAGATAATATCCTCAGACAATAACAACAAGGCTTACTTAGTGGGCAGGAAGGATGAGTGCAGAGAATTTCCATGTGCTTGAAAAGTAAATTAGTAGGATTCAAATTCTATGAACTAAGCTCTGTAAATCAATCTATACTGCATCTTATTGTTGGCCTCAATAAAAAATTAAAAAGCATGGTTATTGTGAACCCCAAATTTATTTTGAACCTGTAAAAGAGTTACATTTCAATCTGTATATTGTGATTTATTTGTTATTTAAAAAGTGGAGAGTGTATCAATAGGCAAAGATGTAACTTCATCATTTTGGTTAAAACTGGGCAGAATCTCCCTTTATCATGAATTGTCTCATCAGAGTTGATAGTGCTCATGAGGATATAGTAAAGGAAGAAGGTAAAACAGAAGAGCAATAAAGGATGAAGACAAAAAGATCCAGGGAAGTAAGGGAAAAAATAGGAGTGAGATGGAGGGACAAAGAGAAGAAAAGAGTTTTCAAGAGGTAGAGTGTATGGCCTACCACTGATAATTATATAAGACAGAGAATTCCTGCAGTTTTGCAATTCAGATCATTAATCATTTTCCACATAAGGACATTAAAAAGACAGAACTCATACACTCCAATTAGCTTACCTTTTGCCCCTCTTCCTGTATTTTTATTTTTTTAATGTATTTTTTATTGATTTTTTTTTACAGAGAGGAAGGGAGAGGGATAGAGAGTTAGAAACATCGATGAGAGAGAAACATCGATCAGCTGCCTCCTGCACACCTCCTACTGGGGATGTGCCTGCAACCAAGGTACATGCCCTTGACTGGAATCGAATCTGGGACCTTACAGTCCACAGGCCGACACTCTGTCCACTGAGCCAAACCGGTTAGGGCTCTTCCTGTATTTTTCATTTTGCCTGAACTGGTGAACCTATCATCGTCATAGGCTCACACACTGGTATGTGCATGGGAACAACTTATCTAACATTACCAATCTTAATTTT
This sequence comes from Eptesicus fuscus, assembly GCF_027574615.1. NCBI lineage: Eukaryota > Metazoa > Chordata > Mammalia > Chiroptera > Vespertilionidae > Eptesicus > Eptesicus fuscus. The sequence goes on from NC_072482.1 coordinate 78,683,172, forward strand.
AAAATTCAGTATACTTTCTAAGGACACATTAAATCCATTTAATTCTTCATCCAGCCAACATTCACTGAAGACCTGCTATGTCGAAGGGTTAAGTTAGATGTGGAAAGGAACAGAGAAGAATGGCAGTGGGACCAGAGGGAATGGTGTTTGACAGATGTGATGGAAAGACTGAATAGTGAGAACGTTCCGTGGTCTACTCAAGTTTGGAACAGGTTCTGCCAGCGATGATGAGCCAGTAAACGTTTTTTAAGCAAGGAGAGACATCATCAAGGCTGTGCTTGGGTGTGATAATGTACAAAATAATTTAGAGGAGAAGGCAAGGAAATGAGCTAAAAGAGCTGTTGTAAGATTATAGCTAAGACTCAATAGGGTGTGGAGGGGCTTGGGCAACTGGGATAGAAAGGAGATGGCAGGTAGAGCCTAAGGAGATGAAAATGCAAAGATTCAATAACTAATTGGGGGGGGGGGGGGCAGGAAGGAAGCTATAATAAGCTTTTTTTTTTTTTTAAAGAAGACTTTTGCAAATGACAGTTCCCAAAGATAAGAAAGATAGAATTGAAAAATAAATTTAAATACTTTAAGTGTGTGTAAGTATCTATAAAGTAATTATTTCTCATGATAATTTTAAAGTTTATTTTTTATTATTGACATTATTACAGATGTCCCCACTTCCTCCTTCTACACTCTCTTCCCCCCCCCCCCCCCCCCCGCCCCCAGGTCTTCACCACACTGTCTGTGTCTCATGATAATTTTAAGTAATGAAAAAAGTGTAAATAGTATGCTTATGGAATGATGACTTGGAAAAGTTGTTCATGAGGAATTTTTGATAGATCAATAATAATCCACTTCAACTTAGACTTGTAGGTATATAGAAGAGAGTAGCCTTTTTTTTAGGGGAGAAAGAACAGAAACATGTCTTGTATTTTCATAACTTTTGAGCTTGTTTCCTCATCTATAAGGCAAAGAACAGCATGCTCGTTAAAAAAAAAAAGAGTGGAATTCAGCCCAGAACTCTGTTCAAACCCAGCTTCTGGCACAGAGCAATTGTGTTATGGTAGACAAGTTACTTAACCTGTATGTTAAGCTTCACTTTTGTCATACTTTGCAAAATACAGACAATATCTATGATGTAGGGTATGTGTTTGACAGAGATAAAGATAGAGAGATACAGGGTTACACTGAATACTGGCATAGGGAGCCTCATATGTAGGTGCTAAACAAATGCTAAATTTTGTTTTTATTCTCAGGAATAGCATTCATTTAAGTGTTGGTAGATGGGTCTCTCTCTCTCTCTCTCTCTCTCTCTCTCTCTCTCTCTCTTACTGAAAGGTGTTTTGAAACTTGGCATTGACTTTTATGTGAAAGAAGACAACATTGCAGGGCACACAATCATTTTTGTGACATTTTAACCTGACACAAGAGGTGATGTCTTTCTTGGGACCTGTCATTGCACAGTTTTGCAGCAGGTTCCCTGGTTTCTGCCAGGGTGGATTTTAACGCTGGCCGGGAAGGGGTTAAGAAATGCCCTTACTCATGTTACATGAAGTAGCAGAAATGATCAGATGGAAACAGGAATTGGGAAGGGGAAAAGTCTCTGCGGAAACTCATTGTTTCCTAGCCAAGACGGCTTCTGCTTACTTACATTGAGGAGAGGTGTCTACAGCCCGGCAGTTGAACCAGATTTGAATTTCTCCTGGGTGGTGGCCACAAGTAATCCTCCACCCCTCTATCTCTGAACTAAAGCATTCACACTGGAATGGCCCCGGGTTGAAACAATACTGAGTCACAGCCCTTGTGATTGGACAGCCAGGCAGCCCTTCAGGGGACCGGCCCCGCCCCTCCCCTGTGAATCGCTGGCTCCGGGGGGAGGAGCTGGCCGATGCTAATGAACGGAGTTGCCAGGCGAGCCAGGAACTTCACTCCCCTTCTCAGTGTCAGGATCGCAGAAATTATGCCCCTTCTCTCACCATGAGCTGGCTCTCCAGTTCCCAGGGAGTCGTGCTAACTGCCTACCACCACAGCAGCAAGGATCGGGCCGTGGGGGAGAGCCATGGCCAGGGAGGGGAGGAAGCCACCTCCAGGTAAGCCCTGGCATTTGAAAGCCAGAGAACAAAACAAAAAAACAAAAACCCCACTCACCTCCTCCAGGAGAGAAGTGACAGGGTAGTTGGTGCGGGGACAGAGGAGGGACTCCGCATGTGGAAGCTGACCGCCTGCCGCTGCAGAAGTGTTTGGCGGGGCTTTGATGAACTTTGCATCCCATCTAGTCCAAGTCTGAAACAGCCCGTGTAATTGCCGGTAAAGATGGGTAGGGAGGGCCGAGGCTATGGCTGTCAGACTTGTTGCTTAGCAGGTGCATTTGCAAAGGCTGAAAGATCAAATGACTATATTTGAAACACTTCCTATGAGGTGGAATTCTTGAATGGGCTCAAGGCTCAGCGCTGGAACTGTTAGTTGGGAAAGTGTGCCAACAGCAGGGGGTGGGGTGGGGGGCGGTGTTCACTGTACAAGCTGTTGTTGTTAGAGTCTGTTTTTTTTCTTTCCTCTCTCCTTGCTGAAAGCAAACTTCTTAGGCAAAAAGCCCAAGACACTGGCCCGGGGCAGTATGGTTCATATTCTCTTTGTGTATGTGGATTTGGGTGTGTGCGTGTGTGGGGGTGGGGGCTTTCAAAAAGGAGTTTTTGTCGGGAGATAGTACAGTGAGGCCAGAGAAACGTGGTTAATGTTAAATCACTTTATAGGTGGAAAGGACAAATGTTCCACAGACCACTGAGGTGCGGAGTACCTTGCTCTCTATCTGTGTACTTTGTTCTGTTTTCAAGGACTTTTTTTTTTTTTTCCCTTCTTTCCCTTAATGACCTTCTCACTATCCGTATATTTTTCACCTCAGCCTTAGATAGAAATGGTAAATATTGGCCTGGACGCTTGCAAAAAGCAAATGCTAACCTGATTGTGTGGGACACTACAGTAGTTGTCAGTAAGCACATTTCCTTCATGACGTTCAATGCGATAATAAAACCTCCTTTGTTCTTATGTGACTGACTTATGCTTATGCCTTAAGCTGAAATAATGCCTTCTTTCACTTGTTTTAAAATCCCCAAATTGGGGGGGGGGGGGCGGGAGGGGGAGGAGAGGAGAGTACAAATCAAAGGAATGCCTGGCTGCCGTGCTCTGCCCGAGATACCCAGGCTGACCAGAACTTTTCTTCTGTAGCAACCACAGTGTGTGTTCCATTGAGAATGAATTCATTTCCAAAGACCAGAGGGACCTGCCTCCTGGGCCTCAGGCATATTACCATTTTATTTTCTGTTGTTTTAAGTATTTTCTGTGAGATCAGACAGTGTTTTCATCTATCTGTTATAGAACAGTGATGTAAGCTATCAGCAGTAAGCCGTCTGTGACACCAGCCCCATGCCTTTCATAACTTGGAGTCCACTTTAACCGTCAAAATTGCCAGAATTGTGTAAGCTTGGCACATTTTCCCGTGACATTCTCCTCTGGGTGGCCCGAGGAACTGAGCTGCATCTTGGACCTTTACTGTGAGAGTGGAAGGAGCCTTAGGGAAGCGAGGCCAGACTTTTTATTTTCACCTTGAGGCCGCCAACCCCAGGAATGGATTAGGTCGTAGCAGGTCTGTGGGTCTAGGCCTTTGCCTGGGGCTGCATACCCAGTTCTGGAGGCTTTATCCTGGGTTGGTAGTTCTGCAGCCTGTTGTGGGTTGAGAGAACATAAGAGAGGAACAGGCCGTTCTCAGCCCATGCTAAAGCAGAATCTGGAGGCACTGATGTGGCAGGCTGGGCACTGCTCACACGGAGAGTGCTCCTGCTGGCTGCCATATTGCTTGTCCATACTGACCCCAAATCTCACCACCGAATTTGAGTTCTAGGGACAGTTATGTCGGTCGGGAGAAGATGGGAGCTCTGGTTTGAGGGCTGGGAGGAAAGGCAGGGAGGAGTGAGGAGAGCCAGTCCCTAGTCGCTTTTCCCCTTAAGCGTGGAATAGTTTATCAGATAAGCTTAGTGTTACTTTGGGAGGTACCCTGTTTAGCCTGGAAGGGTTGAGATAGTGCAAGTGGGTGGGAGGGAGTGGATGGAGGGAGGAGTGATTTGAGGGTGGATGGGGTCAGAATTTGACTTGCTGAAGTTGGTGGTGGAGGAGGGAATGCATAGGACTTTGGTTCTGGCTAGGTTGGTCAGCCAGTGGGAAGCTGCTCAGAGACACAGAGTTGATGGTTGATGCCTATTTTAAAAAAAGCTCCTCAGAAGGCAAAACCAAACCCAAACAAAATTCTTAAAAAGAGGAAAAAGTTAGATTCTGTCCTTCTGACTCCACCTCTACCCAGCCCTACCCTCACCCCCACTACCACCTATTGAAAAGTTACTGGAGGGAGTGCAGAAATCTAACTTGGCTAATTGCAAGATTTCATCTCTTCAAAATAATATGAGCTTTGATGAGTTAATCAAACTTTTAGTTTAATAAGATGAACTCATGTATATGCCATTTGAAAGGTATAAAGGACTATGTGTATGATTAAGGATATTTATAGAAAGTGATTGATTTTTAACCTTACCTTACCAAGTCCTATTTTATTGGTCTTTGGAAAAGCTGAGATAGTAGGGAATTAATCTTTTTGTAAGTTATCTGTGCATCTAAAATTCCCTCTATTGCATTATCCCTCTCGATCAGGAAACATTCATTAGATGCCAGTAAAAGAATTACTCCTACTCTTAGAGCCTCTCAAATATTTACTGAATCCTGTTTTTAATTTTTTGGGGTCACATGTTCTCCTTAAAACATTAGGATTTAAAGAAACATGCTAATATTAGTTCTTCTGACTTGAACACAGTCAAATGTTTACAAAGGAAACCATTTTATGAGTAGCTATATTTATAAGACTTTATTTACCTGTTTATTTTCAAGCAGATCTCTTTTTATTTATTATTATTTTTTTAATATTTGGGCATGGCGGTTGTAGAAACCACTTTATTTTTATTTATTTATTTGTTAATCATCACCTGAGGCTATTTTCTGCATTGATTTTTAAAGAGAGTGGAAGGGAGGGGGAGAGACAGAGAGAGAGAGGAGAGAGGCCATCCGTGTGTCTCTCACATCGACTCTTCTCCCCTCTCACTCCTTGGCCCCCCATGAGGAAGACTGAGCTTGCAGCTGAGGCACTTGCCCTTGACCGGAATTAAACCTGAGACCCTTCAGTTCAAGAGCCAGACGCTCCAACCACTGAGCAACCCCACAAGGGCTCAAACAGATTACTTAATGTTTACCTTTGCAAAGCAGTTTTTCCAAGAATAGTGTATTTTGTCTATTCTTACTCTTCTCCCTTGACTTTCCTGTCATTTTAAGAAAATCTATTTTGTTTGCTTAGTATCCATTTTAGCTAATACTTTGATACATATTGACATCAAAGATATTTTCCTTCTTATTGGACTTAACTGTAGTTGATATATGAGGTTTTTAAAAAGTGTCTTTTATGAATAAATTATAGCATTCGTGATACAGGGTCTTGTTTTGTTGACCACATGTGCCACTGTGCTGAATAAGCAGAACCAAGAGGCACTCTGTCATCGTGACATACATCCTGAAACTCTGGGCTCTGGGGCCAACCTGCCTGGGTTCACATCCCCGCTCTGCCCTCGTTAGCAGTGTGGTCTTGGAGAAGTCTTAACTCTCTGCTTGTAAAGTTGAACTTCGTAACAGCTCTCACTTCATTGGGAGGATTAAGTGGGATGATCCATGCAAAGCCCACAAAACAGTGCCTGGTTCATAGCTAGCTGCTTCTGTCCTTAACACCAGGTAAAGGAAAGGAAGGAAATGATGGAGCCTTGTGCCATGTAACATAAATATTATGTTACATTTTCATAAACGTTTTGTCATGTGTAAAGAAATATGGCTGTCATCTCTGTGCTTAACTAAAAATGGCATAACTGAAAATTAACCATCATGTAAAAGTTCAGTCCTTGGAGTTTGAAAGACCTTGCAAGTGTCCTTTTGAGCCAGAGCCACATTTACAAGTTGAACTAATGTTAGCAGGCCTGCCTTGGGGCATGGGTGGGCCACACTGAGGCCTGCAAACCTTGACTTTTAGGGCAAGATGGAATGTTGCTGGGTCCACTTTTGACAGCCTCCATGGTTCCCTCCTTTAAGAACTACCACTGCCCAGGGGCCAAATGGAAGACGACGGCCATCTTCATATACTTAGCTTTAGTTCTTGACTTTTTAAGGCTTACCTATTTCTGGGTTCTAACAACTTACTGAGTAAGCATAACCATTCGGTCACTCAGTCATTCCACATGTAACTCCTGAGCTCTTACTGTGTGCCAGACAGTTGTCTAGGAGCTGGGGCTACAATGAAAGCAAACACCTGGGTTGGGAGAGGAGGGCACGGAGTGGAAAATGAAGACCCGAGCAGGTGAGCCTTGCAGATATATGGGGGTAAGAGTTTGGGAAACAGCTTTTAATTTTGCTTCAAGTGAGATGGGAAGCCAGTGAGTGGGGAGGGGTTTGAACATGGGGGAAACAGAGCATATTTCGGCTTTAAAAGGTCCCTCTGGCTGTTTTGTTGAATGCAGGCTGTAGAAGAAGGGACACCACTCAGGAGGGTAAGGTGGCGGCTTGTTGGGCCAAGGCTTCCGTTGTTTAGGTAGTGGAGGTGGTGAGCATGAACTAAGCTGGAGGTAGAGCCTGTAGGATTTCCTGATGTTTGTGGTATGTGAGCAAATGAGCCTAGTTAAAGACTGTCGCAAGGTTTGGCCTATGCAACTCCATTCATCTAGATCGGGAAGACTTCCAGAGTGAAGGGAAGGTAGACAGGGCAAGATCTGAAGCTCAGTTTTGGACATGCCACTCAGAAACATCTTGAGAGAAGCTTTAAGGAAAAGGTATTGTCATTCTTGATGAGTCAGTTTTTGTACAAATTCACAGCATTAAGAAAACAACAACAGCTATGTGCTATAGTATGAGTAGAGTGTTTTCCTTCTGAATTTGTGTATTATCTGAAATTACGAATATTTTTGGTGAAGGAGGGGATGGTTATGACTTTTTACAATGCAATTATGCAATAATTGAAGTTACATGTCTTTTTATTTTTTTAACCTTAGAATTTAGGGCATGTTTTCTCATTCTAATTTTGTAGGATTTGGTGACCAAATCATTTTTAACCTATCTATGGATTGCTGTTTTCTGAATCAACCTACTCCTCCATTTCATGACATGGGAGTGCTTTTATAGAAAGGTACTTTCTTTATCATACAGTTTAGAAGCCTTATCTATACTTTCCTCTTGAATTGTGAAAAGACACACCCGGTATTCCAAATGGGCAGGTCTTACCTTTACTTAGTTATGTTATTTGACTTTTAGCTGCCCTCATCTGTGAGGCTTGTGATTTTTGTGGGCCTGTTTAAAGCTATCTTAATGTAAAGAACTTACATTATCTTTACGCCTTTCATATGTAAGGATTCATAAGTCTCAAGACATGCCTCCCCCCAAAACACTGCTGCAAACTTTTCCTTGTATCCCATGGCCACTTCTTTCTTTGTCCGCCTGCACTGTATTTCTCTCTTTTCTAAGTGGGGATTGTGCTTATTTAAAGGTTTATGTTTGTTCTTTTTATGTTTTAAGTTCTTAGTATTTATCAGGCTTTTAAGAATATTGCAGCAGAATGAACTCATAAAAATGAATGCCTTTAATGATGCACAATTGATTGCTATTGGATTGAATGGCATTTAGGCTTAAATAGTTTTTAATAATTGGATCAGTAAAATGATTTTTCCCCCTCTTATTTTTAAACTAGAGGCCTGGTGCATGAAATTTGTGCATGGGTATGGTCCCTAGGCCTGGCTGGCGATCAGGGCTGATGGGGGCCTTCTGGCTGCGGCCGGGGCCTTCCTTCCCTGGCTGCTGGCTGGGGCCTTCCTTCGTTCTGTGCCACCCCCTGCTGGTCAGCGCATGTCATAGTGAGTGATCGAACTCTCAGTCTCCTGGTCCAACACCCGAGGGAGTTGCATATTAGCCTTTTATGTATATAAATTCCCTGTTAGCTGTAAACATGGGCATCATTCACACATTAGAAAAAGACCCCACTATTCTGAGGCCAAGGGCACACTTGTTTGAAGTAGAAGTTCCCTATGCTCCATGGTCATAGATCATCAGTGAGGTCTCACTCCCTTAGCTGCCTTTGGTTGGTATTGATATTTAATGTCATTTTTTTCTTTTCATAAGAAGAGGTAGAGAATAAGAAGTCTCCTTATGGGAGGAGAGTGGGGATGAATAAAGATCTTGGGAGTGAGTTAGGGCAGAGGGCACAAAAGGGATGATGTGTGGGTAACTCTGAAGAGAAATTCTTTTTATTTTATTTAAAAAAAATCTTTATTGTTGAAAGTATTTAACTTCTGTGATTGTTGCTGTGATCTATGAGCTGGCCAAGTTTATCCTCCACCCCCCCCCTTTTTTTTTTTTTGCAAGAAATAAACAGAAACCATGGAGACGTGTGTGACCAGTGTGACATCTGTAGTCTTTCTCATACTCAAGTCCCTTAAGAATCTAAATTTCTGTGTTAAAAGGAAGTGTGAAATGTCATTGCCTTTACACATGTGTTTTGGTAGTTGCTTTTTAGCTGCAAAGAACACTTAAGTGTCTTTAGGGAGAATGAGGTTTCTTGCAGGCATCTGGGTCATAGGGAAAGGAAACATTGCTTGTCTTCTTCCCTCTATGACTGGCCATGTGGCATGCCTGCTTTCTCTTTGAGATTCTTCAGTTCACTGGCCTTATAATCTCATCAGTCTGAGCTTGAGCATGTCTCTTAATGGCTGCCTCAGCCTTGTTGCCCTGTATCGTCTTAGGTCTCATAGCCAGCAGACCCGTATTGTTGTTTTCTAACTTCAAAGTTATGAAGGGGGATCATATTTGCCAGTGAATCTTTCTAAGCTGCCTCAGACAGCCCATGATTTGACCATTTGGGGGTCTTTGGGGTCTTTTTAAGTAGTCGGTGGGTAGGGCAGCCTGTAGAAAGAAGGTAGCATCTTGGCCAAGCTGTAAAAACACACCTTTATCTGCTTCCTTACCTATGAAATTAGCATAACAATGCTTTGTCTGCCTCACAAAGTTAATTATAAAGATCAAATATGGAGCTTTGGAGACTTTTAAAAAATATACAGATGAGGAATATTTTTGTAAATCCTTTTCAATATAATATCTTAAATTTTCCCTAGACATTTCACCAAACCAGAATTCTCGTGCTAATAAAAGTTTGAATGAAGGACCGAGTGAATGAATGTGAGAGGGAGTGGGGTGTAGTGATTACACACACAGACTTTGGAGCTAGGCTGTCCGGGTCAGAGTCCTAGACAGATTGTTTAATGTTGTAGAGCCTCCGTTTATTTTCCTTCTGCAAACTGGGGATAATAATACCTTACTCAAGAGTTTATAAGTCTTGAATGAGTTAATACATGTGATGTACTTAGAAGAGTGCTTGTTATAAAGCACAACAATTTTCTATGATGATTCAGGGCTGTCAGATTTTTGAGATTGATTTGTAAATGGTTGGGGAAGAGCATGTTTGTTTTAATATACATGGAGTATAATGTCTTAATTTAAAAAATAACATTTGTGAAATGAGTTATAAAAATATCTCAGAATATGCTTATTTCAATAACTAGAGGCCCAGTGTAACAGCCCAGTTTGCACCCTCTCCAATCTGGGACATCCCTCTCACAATCCAGGACTGCTGGCTCCCAACCGCTCGCCTGCCTGCCAGCCTGATCACCCCCTAACCACTCCCCTGCCAGCCTGATCGACGCCTAACTGCTCCCCTGCCAGCCCGATTGCCCCTAACTGCCCTACCGTGCCAGCCTGGTCACCCCCAACTGCCCTCCCCTGCAGGCCTGGTCCCCCCCAACTGCCTTCCCCTACAGGGCTGGTCCCTCTCAACTGTCCTCCCCTGCAGGCCTGGTTGCCCCCAAGTGCCCTCCTCTGCCAGCCATCTTGTGGTGGCCATATTGTGTCCACATGGGGGCGGCCATCTTTGACCACATGGGGACGGCCATCTTGTGCGTTGGAGTGATGGTCAATTTGCATATTACCTCTTTATTATATTATTATATAGGATTACCAAGAATACCAAAAAGGGCTTTAAAATATTGAATGTTAGGCTCAGGTGCCTATTTTGAATTGCTTTTCATAGTTTAGTTTGGGCAGATGTAAATTTCTAAATCATTTGTACTCTTAATAAGATGGAAAATCATGTCACATAGAGCAAGAAAAAATTATTTCTTCGTGTTCTTCAGTGAGCAAATTGACTTTAGGTTATTTGAATTCTTGCAGGTAAAAGTAATCACTGTAACTAAAGTAAAGTATTTAAAGGAAGGATAGTTTTTCACCTTTGTTGCCCTTACAACATGTTTATGTGCTTTATGAACAACTCTTGATCTCATAACCAAGAAGTGCTGTTTCATAGAGCAGGGCTAAGCTGGATGTGATATCCATGGCAGAGATCTGGGGGGATGTGTTTCCCCACCCAGTTCCCCTGGTCCCTGTGCCCCACCCCCTTTCCCGTGTAGTGCACACATTTGAAAACGGAGCTGTTGATTTTCCTCCTCATCTATATCATACATAATACATTTATTTTGAATGCCTAAAGCACATTGGGCCCTGAGCTAGGAAACTGTCTGCTTCTCCAGTTCTTCTCAAAGCCCTCCCCACATCTTGCACTTGAAGCTGCTATGAACTCAGCAACTCCTGCGTACAAATGGCTCACAAGGGCAGCCTGCTTGCTTCCTCCTCTGAGACTGGGGACATTTTCCCTGGGAGTATCTAGAGGAAGTTGAACTGGAGGCAGAAGAGAGACATATGCCAATTAGAAATGCATTCAATAGGGGGGGAAATAGCAGAAATTATACTTAAATTCCACGGAGCTGTAAATTCTCCAATAGTGACATTTTATGGATTAATAGATTTCTTTTCACCAGCCAGAGAAACCCCAAGCACCATTTATTTGTGGCATTGCTGCTATATAACTACTTTCCAATGACATTCTTAGAAATAAATGTTTCAAACCCAAATAAAATCTTCAACTAACTTGGGGGTTATCTTTCAATATTTCTTTGTTGCCTCTCAGGACATTTGTGGACTGAGAAGTGAAGGTGCTGTGTCCTTTGCTGCCTCTAGTTTTACCTTTCTGAGTACATGTGTTTCCCAGGGGAGCTCTGCAAACCCCAATAAACACGTCTCCCACATCTCCTAAATATGCCTGTCTCCCTTAGGGATTAGGCATGTCTAGATGCGTCATTTATTTTGGAAAATTTAAGGAGGTGGAAATTGATATATGGTCTTGCTATCCTAGTTGAATCAGATTAAAAATATGATGTAATTAATGTAATAAACTGAGAAATAAATGGCTTAACATCTTGCTGCTATGAAACTGGAAGTGTGTAGAAAAATATTGGGATTCACATTAAAAAGAATGTTGAAGTTTGGGTGGTTTGGCTTTAGGGATCTGGTGTATCTCTCCATGCTAATGTCTGTCAGATACCATCCATATTTTGAGGCAAATAGTAGGGATCATATATTGTTGATGAGCAGCATAAAATTAAAATCCTACCTAGAAAGAGATTTGGGTAGGTTAGATAGACATTTAGGATATGTCAATACGGAATTTCTTAACTTTTAAAAGTATCTACTTTGACTAAACAGCTGTGAAGAGCTTTGCTGGGTGTAAACGATAAGCCTAGAATAGATAAATGTAAGAATTCCTGCTCTGAAGAGCTTCCCATATAATTCAAATGGATTCTAAAACAACTTTTTCAGTATCATATTTAGGAAGCTGTGGCATGGTTCTCTCTTTTGAGGTATAAAACATTAAAATAATTTGTGGTTGAGTAATTGAGATTTGGTTTGGGTAAGGAAAGATATTGGCAACTGAAAGTTGAAAGGAACTTTGGCTATTTATAGGTGGTCTAGAAACATGTAACTCGACCAACTTATTCTATAATTAATGTTTTTACTAGAGTTACTGAGTGTGTGTCTGTTTATTTCTCTCTGGTTCAAATAATACAGTCAAAGCTATGATCTATCATCTGATAGAAGTTATTTGGATCAAGGTAGAAGTAAATTTATATATATATTTTAAACTAAATAATTGATTATTAATTTTTTTACTTATTATTTAAAATATATATATATATGTATATATATATATATGCTTTAGTATTTCCAGATGAAAATTCTTTTGATTTGTAGCATTTTCCCATCATTCTGTATTATAGCATAATCAGACAGTGTCATGACACTGGTATTTTATTTAATTGTATAGTGTATTAATCATTTGCTCCGGTTTCTTTTTATTTATTTTTTATTTTTAAATTTCTTTATTGATTAAGTTATTACATATGTGTCCTTATCCCGGCATTACCCTCCATCCCCCCATTCATGCCCTCACCCCCCTATTGTCTGTGTCCATTGGTTAGGACTACAGGCATGCATAGAAGTCCTTTGGTTGATCTCCTTCCCTCTGAGGTTTGACGGTCTGATTGATGTTTTTCTGTCTCTGGATCTGTTTGTGTTCATCAGTTTATGTTGTTCATTATATTCCATAAATGATGAGATCATGTGATATTTATCTTTCTCTGACTGGCTTATTTCACTTAGCATAATGCTGTCCAATTCCATCCATGCTGTTGCAAATGGTAAGAACTCCTTTTTTACCGCAGCGTAGTATTCTATTGTGTAGATGTACCACAGTTTTTTAATCCACTCATCTACTGATGGTCACTTAGGCTGTTTCCAAATCTTAGCTATGGTGAATTGTGCTGCTATGAACTGCTCTGGTTTCTTAGTGAAAGGTTTATGTATTTAAGAACAGAGGGCTGGTAGATTATGTATTAAATGAGTGAAGTTGATGACTGAAAAATACAGACCTCATAAAAGTTTGGGTTTTGGTAGAAAATGTTAGCTTGAACTTTTAGAATACTGAATAAGCCTCCACCCCCTACCCCACCCCCGCCCTGCCAAATTCTGTCTGCAAGTGAGATCTGGTCCAGGCACCATGACCTTGTGACCCATATCTTGAAAGTCAAGGTAGTTGTTTGCTATCTGTTGTGTAACATACCACTACAAAACTTAGTGGTTTAAAATAATTTTCTTTCTTGATTCTGAAGTATTATAATCAAGTTCTTTCTTGGGGTCCATCAAGCAAGGAGGCCTGAGGTGGGGTCACCAAAGCTTCTTTATGTCCAGGTTTGTTTTGGGTCATCTCTTTCTGATTGCACAGCTTCTCCTCATGATCAACTTGGGCTTCCTCATAACATGGTGGTATCAGGGTCGTCAGACTTCCTACACTCTTGCTGGCTTACCCCACAGTGAGCATTCTACAACGCCTGGGTGGAATCTGCCAGGCTTTTCAGGGCCTAGCTTCACAAGTTACTCAGTGCCACTTGGCCATAATGTATTGGCAAATTAATTATTGGCCAGCTCAGATTCAAGATCATGGAATAATAGACCTCACCTCTGAGTGAGGGAATGGCTTGCACATAGGGAAGCCATCATCAGTAGGCAACAAGCATCTGTCCTTATCGGCCTTTCCTAGCTTACTAGCTTCTTTTATAATTCAGAAACTTCTGTTCCTTGGAGCTTGATTTCAAAATTCTCCACTAGAAGAGCATTTTTCTTTCTTTTTTTTTAAAAATTTATTTTATTGTTTAAAGTATTACAAGTAGTAGTACATATATCTCCTTCCCCCCCATTGACCTTCCCCCAGCCTCCCCTACCCCCTGTCACATGCCCTCATCCCACCCCCCCAGTGTCTTGTGTCCATTGGTTGTGCTTATATGCATGCATACAAGTACTTCAGTTGATCTCTTTCCTCCCCGTCCCCAACACTCCCCAGCCTTCCCACTGTAATTTGAGTCTGTTCAATGCTTTACTGCCTCTGTATCTATCTTTTTGTTCATCAGGTTATAATGTTCTTTATTTTCCATAAATGAGTGAGATCATGTGGTATTTTTCTTTCACTGACTGGCTTATTTCACTTAGCATAATGCTCTCCAGTTCCATCCATGCTGCTGCAAATAGTAAGAATTCCTTTTTTTTTATAGCAGCGTAGTATTCCATTGTGTAGATGTACCATAGTTTTCTAATCCATTCATCTGCTGATGGGCATTTAGGCTGTTTCCAAATAAGAGCATTTTTCTTTATCCTATTTTTAAAAATATATTTATTGATTTCAGAGAGGAAGGGAGAAGGAGAGATAGAAACATCAATGATGAGAGAGAATCATTGATCGTCTGCCTCCTGCACACCCCCCACTGGGGATTGAGCCCACAACCCAGGCATGTGCCCTTGGCCGGAATCGAACCTGGGACCCTTCAGTCTGCAGGCTGATGCTCTATCCACTGAGCCAAACCGGTTAGGGCTCTTTATCCTAATTTTTCTTTATTCTTAGCAGTAGATAGATTGCATATCCTATATTTGTGAGTTGATATTTTGGAAGGGTTGGGTTTTTATTATTTGTAATTTAGTATAGGTCTTTTTTTTTTTTTCTTTCCACCAAAAGCTTATGCTTGATTCTTAAAAATATTTTTCAAAAAAAGATATAAATTTGAATTTGGAAAGAATAGAGTCCTGGGAAATGAAATACTCCTTGCAAAGAACATGTTCCTTTTATTTGATAGCAGCAAAGTTGCCAAAGGCCCTTATTTGTTTACATCTATCCAGTGATATTTATGCTAAGGAACTATTGGACACAGATGTGGTACTTTGGAGTACATGATATTTTTGAGATGTTATAGTACATATGGAAGACATCCCAGAGGCTATATGAAAATTAATTATTAGTATTGGAATTACTTGGTTTTTCTACTCCCAGTACATGAGTTACATTTAGCAGTTGTCTGGTAACTGTTATCATTGGGCCTTTACACTTCAGTAGCATCACTGCAGGATTTCCTTTCTTCCTTGCTTACAAACCTGTGCTTTATTGTAACTATTACTAAGCTGTATTTGCCTCTCGCCACACTTCCGACACAGCAAGGAGGGAGATAAATGACTAGGATAACCTCTGAATTCCAGAATGTTTTTCCCTTAAAGAAGGGAATTTTTAAAAAATTGTACCTTAAGATTAGAATATGTTTACATTTCTTTAAAAATACATTGTATTTCCAGTTTAGGATTGCCATTGTTTTTGTGAGAACCTACTGCCTCAATTTAAATTATCCTATATAATCCTATATAATAAAAGGGTAATATGCAAATTGACCCTAACAGCAGAGACCACGAATGACCGGTCGCTATGATGCGCACTGACTACCAGGAGGCAGACGCTCAACGCAGGAGCTGGTGGTCAGTGCGCTCCCACAGAGGGAGCTCTGCTCAGCCACAAATCCGGCTGATGGCTGCGAGCGCAGCAGTGGTAGTGGGAGCCTCTCCCACCTCCTCGGCAGTGATAAGGCTGTCTGACTGCGACTTAGGTGGACATACCCCGAGGGCTCCCGGGCTGCCACAGGGATGTCTGACTGCTAGCTTAGGCCCAATACCCTGGGGAGCGGGCCTAAGCCGGCAGGTGAACATCCCCCAAGGGGTCCTGGCTGGGCTGAGGAACTACCCAGAGTACATGAATTTTCATGCACTGGGCCTCTAGTTTATCTATAAGAATGATGGTAATGTTTTGTCAGATAACTTAATTCCTCAGATTTTAGGGTCATTTAGAGAGCTACATTTTCACTAAATTTTTTTCATTTTTATACTACAGATTGATAATCATATCATCTCCATTTTTCAAGCAAAGGAAAGAAACGAAAGTTGACTCTTCCCACTCCCCCCACCAGGATAACTTGCATCAGATGCAATTTAATGAAAGCTCTCAAATAAACTATTTTATTCTTATCTATGATTGCAGACATTTACCAAACCATAATATCTGAATCACCTTAAAAAATAACATACATAAAGCAGTGATATACACAGCATAACATAGTTCAGGGAGGGGCAGGAACAATTTTTAAAATTTAAAATGTAAATGTGAAAAAATGATAGAATGAAAGTCCCTACTTATTTCTACTTAAGATGTCACATGATAATATTTTACAGTGTTTTATGGGTCAATGTATGCATGTGTATATGACCATATAATATACACATATATAATACATTCTCTTTCCCACACATATACATACACAGGTAATTACTTGCAGTTCATTTTAGGGTAATTCTTACATGCTGCTCTGTACAGTTGTTTGAATCACATTAGAACCCACTTTCTTCACAAAATAGGGGAGAGACCAGGAAATAAAAAGGTTTATTTGGTGTGACTAAGATTCCTTTGTTTAACTGTACAGTGTGATGAATAATTTTCTTCCCTAGTAGTTCTGTGAAGGGCTGACTCACTGTGGTTTTCATGATGAGACTTGGTGATGGATCACACACTCATTGTCATGCTATTCCAAGTAGGAGAGAACTTGGAAATACTGTCCATACCTCCTGAGCCTAAAGAGCCATTCATGTGATGCGACTCCATTCCTCCTAATCCACTCATGGGTCCATCTGAACCAGGGCCCATTGGAAAATTAAGCCTGTTAGGTCTAGCAGGTACTGTATTCATTAATGTATACAAGTTGTCTCCAGAGTTGGTTGAATCTGCTGGACTAGGATAATGGCCCTCCATGTCCCGGAGGACCTACATAATTCCCAGGAGATGCTGAGGAGTATGGTATTGAATCGGCATTTGTTGGGTTTGGCCAAGGTCTGTCACCACCTGGACCCATGTTCATTCTAGGCATTTCAGGGCCACCTAAAACATTCAGTGGGTGTCTCATTGCATCTCCATAGTTCTGTGGTCTAAGGGCACCATTCCTCTTGGAGGTGCCATTCTATGCATTGGCCTACCATATTGGGAAGTGATGGCTGACTTCCTGGGACCCCTCCAAGTGCCTGGTTAGGTAGGTATCCTCACTGTGGGCCTTGGACCTCCAGGGTACCGAGGTGACATAAAAGGCTGAAAGGACCCTGGTGGTACAGGACCTACTGGCATGCCATTTCCTGGGGGAATGGTTCCTGGCACTGGACTGGGGAGCTGCTGCAGCACTATCATCATGAAAGGCTTTTGCTTCCCTTGAATGTTCACATGTTTCCTGTCTTTCTGGAGCTGCACAGTAGAGATCCCACAATATACACCAAGAATGTAAGAATCCTGGTGGCTCCCCTCATGTGGTGTTGTTCCCCCATCTTATCTCTGATAAAAATGTTTGGGCCTATTTCTGAGCTCCCACATGGACCAGATATTCATAAACGTAGAGTGCTAACTTCTCCCAGGCTTGGTGCTGGACAGGACGGCACTACTGTTCCTCTTGCCGTTGCCGTACATGCTTGTGCCGAGAGCAGCTCCCAAGTGGACTCTTGAGCAACACGGGATTGAACTGCGCAGGCCCACTTATATGTGGATTTTCTTCAATAAATATATTGGAAAATTTGTTGGAGATTTGTGACAATTTGAAAAAAACCCATAGACAAACCTTATGGTTTTCTTTTTCTAGCTTCCTTTATTGTAAGAATACAGTATATAATACATGAAACATACAGAATACATGTGAACCAGCTGTTTATGTTATTGGTAAGGGTTCAGGTCAACAATAGGCTATTAGTAGTTAAGTTTTTGGGGAGTCAAAAATTATAAGTGGAGTTACAAGTGGGGGGGATGGGGGGTGGTGCCCCCACTCCCCTTGCCCCGCCCATTGTTCAAGGGTCAACTGTATTCCCTTTTGAGCGCAGTTTGAAGCCTGAAGCTTGAAATCACAGTCCAGGCTAGGTATCCATAAAACGAAAGGCCCATTCTAATAGCTTTCTATAGATTTCAGTGAGCCTAAGAGTTTGTTAATCTGCTTAAAGCAAAATCTCTCCAAACAATAAGCTAAATTGTTAGATATTTGTTTCCCAAACAGTGTGTGGAACACTGTTACTAGGTGTTCTATTAGAAAAGGGCTTTGTGGTCTAATGTTTTGGTGTAAACAAAGTTTCCTGCAGGACTTCTTATAGCATGTAATATCTTAGCATGTATTATGAATTCCTAAAAAATTTTGTAGCAAGAAGCATATTCCTAGGAGCCTTTTTTTTTTTTTTAAAGAACACTTATTACTGCTGTTCCAGGGAACACAATTTGTGAAATCCAAAAATATTGCTTTCTCTTTATATGCAGAAACATTGTATAATTTGGAATCGGGAACATATTTTTAGTAGTTGTTAATGTTAAATTGCCCTTCTTCTGTTGGCCACCATCCATTTCACCCATACAGGCATGCCCTGCAGGGTCTCCCTTTAGTGAACATGTTTCCACAGTAAGAATGTTGTTTACTTTTTAATACCCAAGCCTCACAGCACATACGTCTTTTAATATGACAATTTTCAGCTTATGTTTTTTTGGAGGGAACATTTATATGTATGCCTGCAAACCCAGTATGAATTTTTAAACACAGATGTGGGGGAAATATCTCGAGTTATTTTTTCAGTATGCTGTGGACATTGTGAAAACATACACCGTGTTGGCCCAGAGGACATCTGCCCTGTCACTGCCCAGAAACAACATGTCATCATACTAGTTCTTGATCTTCAGTAAGCAGCATTTTCAGCATTTTGCATTCAACACGATCATTTGTTGATTATGTGTTGGAGGTTTGCTGTGCGTTGTTTTAGAAAACCGGTTGAGGGTCTTGGGCTGACATGTGGTATGTTACTTTTTGCATTTAAAAGAATAGGACAACCTCAGTGTTTTTAATTTTTTAAAAAAATTTTCAGAACATAGGTTTTTAGGCAAGTTAGAGGCTATGTTAACTCATTTAATCCTCATAACAACCCAAGCAGGTAGGTCATATCCCCAGTTTACACCTGAAGAAATGGAGGCACGGAGGCTAAAGTGACTTGCTTCAGGTCCTACAGCTAGAAAGGGGCATGGCTGGGATTTGAACCTGGGCAGTCTGCTGTCTGTCTTCCCCACTATGTCATTCACAGAAATTATTTGTTTCCAACTTTTGTAAACTGAATGTGGTTTCTAGAAGTAGATACAGAGCAAGATAAACTACAGCGGAGTGCTCACTTGTCTGGTGGTTTGTGTTCATTTCTATAATAATAAAAACTCCGCTCTCTTTGGTATTGCGAGAAGGTTATCCCACCAGGATTCTGAGCAATGTACTGGTGGTAAAGTTGGCATTTTGGGAGATCACCTTCACTACTTTCAGGCCCCAAGATACCTTTTATTGCCACAAGGTAATAAATAGTTTTACTAAATTCTGCCTTTTAGTAAATAATTTGGTGTGGCCCTGAGGAATCTCCTGGCATTTTGTGGTCAGCTATTCGTGTAACTGGGGCAAATTAGATCATAGAGGAAAAGAAAAACAAATATTTATTGAGTACTGTCTATGTTCCAATGTTTAAAATAGAATTTGTTTGATCCTCATAGGTAAGAATTATTATCCTTGTCTTAAAGAAGGGAAAGCTCACGTACATGGAACAGATGGCCTCAGGTCACACAGCTTGTGTGTGGACCAATTGCGGATTGAACCCGGGGCCTTTGCATTCTACTGAGAGGCCTAGATGCTGCTGTTATCTCTCAGTTTCTCTGCATTCAAAGCATGGGTGTGAATGGTAGTGGGGCCTTGGTCATGGGAAGGGTCTGCTGTGGAAGGCCGTGACCTGTTTTTTTGTTTTTAACACATTTTTATTGATTTCAGAGAGGGAAGGAGAGAGAGAGAGAAAGAGAGAGAGAGAGAGAGAGAGAGAGAGAGAGAGAGAGACATCAATGATGAGAATCATTGGTCAGCTGCCTCCTGCCTCACCCCTAATGGGGATCGAGCCTGTACCCAGAGCATGTGCCTTTGGCAGGAATCAAACCCAGGACCTTTCAGTCCATAGGCCGATGCTCTATCCACTGAATCAAACCAGCTAAGGCTGTGACCTGGTTCTGTCAAAGCAGCAGTCTGGGCTGTGGTGGGGCCGCAGGAGCTGATGGAGAAGTAAAGGTACCTGTACACTGGATGGAGGAGAGAGCCCTGGTCTGGGGCCTCTCTTCTCTCTCTACCCGTTGGCATTTACAAACTGGAAACCCTTCAAATGCATTAAAAATCTCCAGTTTGACACAGTGACAAGATATGCCTTTAAAACATACTGCTGCCGCCACTACCACCACCATCATTGCCATTTGATGGTTGTATTTTTCTACAAAAGCTGAATAGTCAGATTTAACCCTTGAAACAGGACAGTGAAACAGCTGTGAAGCTACATTGCCTGCAGGTCTTCCCTGACTAGCCGGTCCCAGTACCCTCTTCTCTGCTGCTTGAGAACTTCCCACTGGAATCCAAATAAGCAATTCTCTTCCGCTGTGCAAGTGTGGAGATGTCACACACGAGCTAACAAACAACTCTGTCCACTTAATAAAGTCATTCAAATACTTCAGGGCCCACAACAGTATTAAAGTCTTAGCCTACCACACACCCAAAAGTATCCAAATGAAATGGCTTATTTGCTGTTTCAAAAGCGCTTTTCATTAAATTACAGAAAATATTGAAGAAGGTGGCGAGTGAGGGCTGGCTGGGTGGCTGCAGAGCTTAGCCATGGATTTTTTTTTTTAATGCAAATAGATTTCTTAGTTTATAACTGACAACCAAGTGATCAACACACCACAGCTCTTTCTGGAGCTTGCCTACTTTTCGGCAAAGTAATTTGGAACTTGACAGGAAGCCAAAGGTTGGGGAATTGCCTTATTCTTGGTCCTAAACCTAGACCTGTTTTATAAATAGTTGATTCCCAGGCCAAGGTGTCCCTGCATGACATGTCTTGCTGCCACAAGTTGCTAATCTTAGCAAGAATAGCATTCTGTGCCCACTCCAAACGCCCCTGCTCTCCGAGGAATGCCACCCTGCACTGCTGTACCAGGTAGAGTTCTTTGGGTGAAAACTGATAGCTCTCCTAGTTGCCTCCCAAGACTCTGTGCCTTTTTAAGCCCCTTGACATGTCCTTATAGATTCTTGACATTGTGTCCATTGTCTCTATACCTGGAAAAATGGTTTGCATGGAGCGATCTTCCCAAACTGCTACGTCTGCAGTCCCAGTGGAAGAAAGGGGAAGGATATATGAACCCCGTGCTGCCAGGGAACCCAGACATGATGGGATCGTCTTGAGAAAGGGGTCCTGTCAGGCTGCTTGACTCCCTGGGCAACCTGCCTCCTTGGGGAGAAAGAAGCATGCATTTTGTCTCGGGCGAGTGGGCCTAGAGGTCTCAGTCTAGGGAAGGAGGGAGGGGGATCCCTGGGCATCAAGGTGAAGAACAGAAACATGGGCAGAGGAGAGCAGTTGTGAAGTGAGGGACAGTTGCTTCTGTCACCTTACAGAGGTGCCGGCAGTGGCAGCAGTGAGGCAGCCCCTGGTGGCTGCAAGAGGAGGTTGTACCTGAGACACAGGTGGCAATGGAGGGGGCCTGCAGGGGCCTCCAAGGAGCCTGGAGGCCGCTGAGGGCTGACCAGGAAGGAGTGAGAACCTGAGGCATAGCAATTACCAGAGCTCTTGGGTGTAGGGAGGCATGCATGCAACCTCTGGCTGACCGTGGGGAGACCTGAAAACAGACTATGGGTAGGAGAAAATTCCTGTAGTTACATGGATGGGGTATCCATTAGAGACCTTTGGTTTGTTGCCATTGTGGTAGTTCACATCCCCTCAAATAAGCTTCCTTGGTAGGTGGCCAGGGAGACAGGTGTTGTTTTTAATTGGTAGGACTGAAATAAAAAATGTCTATTATAGAATTTGGTTTTGAGGAACCTCTGGCCAGTAAGTTTTAATGCTCGGGGAGGGCTAGTCTTCAAATTTTCACTTGAAATTTAATACTCCAAGCATCTTGAAGAAATGATTGAAAGAGTGAATTTCATTAGGGATTTATCTGGTCCCTCATGAAGCTCCTAAATTGTGACATATGTGGTTAAGCTCATGAAATCACAGAACAAAACGTTTTCCTTCTTTTTGAGAGGAATATTAAATGCTACAAATCTATATAATGCTGCATTATTGATATGCATGAATATTTTCCTCTTCTATGCATGGATATTTTCAAAATAAATATTTACACGATTTACTATTTTATTTGCATTACCTTACGTGCCAAAGAAGGACAATATTAATTATTTGTTTGAAAATAAACATTATTTATAGTGTCTAAAATTGTACCTGTGAGTAATGTAAATAATCAGTTGTTTCTTTACTTTCTGAATTGTCATCGTGTTTTATTATGTTTGGAACATGAATCATTTTACATTTGGAGAATATACATGTTTATGTAATGACAGATGACTTGAGACTAGTGTAAAAATCTACACATCAGATATTTAAGGCTTTTTCATTTTAAGTATAGCATTTGTAGGAATATATCTGATAAGCATATATTTAGTTCAGCAGTGGTTTTATTTATTTTAATGGCATGTACCAGTTTAAGCACTATACTAATATGAAGATAGTATTAGCAGTTTATGAATAACTTTATTTCTACTTATAATTTCCATACAAATCATTTCACCTATGTACATATGAATTTACATGGGCAGGAAATTTGTGTTGATTTTGTGATGAACAAAATGTTATGAATGGACTCATTAGTTAAAGCAATCCCAGATTTTCTTGTTATTAGCATTAGATTCATAATTTGAACTTACGTAATTATTTTAAAAACAGACATTAACTATCCCCCTTTTAAAATTAAATGACAAGTTGACTTAAATGGTCAAACTTCTTTGTAGTTTCAGAATTCAGAATGGAAATTTGAAGGTTGGGATGCCAGGAGCGCGGAAGGTATGGGAAGAATTGTTTATCTAAGGAGGCTGTTGTCTCAGATCCCCATGGATCTGAGGGGAGAAGACAAGTTCACTGGGAGTGGAAAAATGTATAATTTTTCTGAGCAATGAAAAAGAGGAATAGGAAGGTGTCTCTATGTATGTATTTTGCCTTCGCACTTGGAATGATTTCTGAAACTATGCCAAAAATAATATATGCCAAAAATTTTTTTAATGCAAAAAAGTATGTATATATGTAAATGGATTATTGTCCCTGTAGCTCTCATTGAAGTCCCCTGGAGAAATTTTCAAATGTCAAAACATTATCTGTGCATTTCTCCTTCCTGGGAGAAGCTCCCGCCTTCACCTGAGAGAGTCATTGCCTGGTAGCTGCTGGGTTTCTCCAGGCTGTTGTCTTTTATGATAGAGATTGATAAGTTTGCTCCCCAGCTGCTGCTGAGGCCCCTGAGGCCTGTCTGGGGAACGGTCATTAGTGGTAACAACGACTTATTCCCCTAGAAATGTTAGGTTAGCCCCCTTGGTTCAGCGTGTTCGTTAAATTCCAGACAAAGAAGAGTAACAGCACATACATTTTTGGATGGTAAAAAATGACTTGGAAGCTGCTTCTGGGCCTTGGGACACTGTGATTCTCAAGGAAGTAGAAAATAGAGGGTTTTTAAAATATATATATATATTAGACAATTATTAGATGCTGTGCATTAGAATTACGTTTAGTCCTGCGTAAGCTCCAAAAGATGGACTCATTGTCACTGATAGGAGCTGTGTTTGTTTTCATTACCCTGTACAGCTGTCCATGATGAGACATCGTTAAAAAAACAACAAACTGCTTGGTACCTGTGTGAACTGCTTGGTACCTGTGTGAACTGCTTGGTACCTGTGTGAACTGCTTGGTACCTGTGTGAACTGCTTGGTCCCTGTGTGAAGTTTGTTGAACAGGTACTTGTGTTCTGCCCTGTGCTAGTCAGAGAGTGACTCCTATAAGGGTTTTCTAATTTCTGCTACGGATGATGAGCTGTCACATCTGATGCAGAACAGGAAGTTACAACCACTATAATGGAGGTTAAAGAAATCAACAACCTCTTACGGGTATTTGCAGAGGAAAGACATCTTACATTTAATTAAGAGGATCAGAGAAAGTGTCATCTTGTTGAAGTGGTTTGGGCAGGATTTGGCTTTGGGGTAGGAAAGTACCTGCATTGAGGAGAGGGCTTTGAGCCTGAGCTGGGGTGTCCTGATGGGTCTGGGTGGTGCAGAGGAGAAGAAAGAAGTTATGGCTTGTCTGCCCCAGACAGGCAGAGAGCACTTTCTTAACTCTATGGGCCCAAGGTTTCAGCCACAAGCTCTGTCCGTAGACACTCAGACCCTTTGCGTTTCCATAGTTTACCATTTGCAGTTACTTGTAAGTTTGGAAACTGGTAGTTTATGATTTTATTTCCTAAGAGGGTGTGGTATGTAGAAGCTGGGCTGATCCTTAACAAGTAAGCATAGTGCTTGCTCAGCATTTGCAGCCATTTGACATCATAAAGTGATGAAACTTGTGCTTATAAAGAACTAGAGGCCCATTGCACGAAGAGATTCGTGCAATAGGCCTTCCCTCCCTTGGCTTCCAGCACCGGTTTTCCTCCGGCACCTGGGACCCAGGCCTTCGCGCCGGCCAGAGTCTGCCTTCTTTGTCTTTGCTGCAGACTCAGGCCAGAGTTTGCCATCTTTGTCTTCGCTGCAGACTCCAGAGTCTACAGCCTTGTCTTTGCTGCGGCACTCTGCTCCTGTAGATCCCTTCGCCCCCCGCCCTCCCTCTCATAGCAGGCATCCTGCCCCGCCTGGCCACTCCACGCCTGGAGCAGCTGGGGGGCTGCCATCTTTGGCCTTTTAATTTGCATACTCACTCTGATTGGCTGTGGGCATAGCGGAGGTATGGTCAATTTACATGTTTGTCTATTATTAGGTAAGATGGTTTTTAGGAGATAATTCAATGAAAGTTGACAAGGTGACTCCCCTGATTTCTGAAAGAAATGTGAATCTGGAGAAAGCCAGAGTATATAAATCGTGGTTACAGTTATGAGGATTTGGAAGCTCTCAGCCTACATTTCTCTAGAATATCCAAGTGGTTGGTTGGCTTTCCTAGTAGCCCAGGGAAGAGGATGACCTTAGAAGAAGTCAACTACCTGTGAGGAGCCAAGGGAATTCTGGGTAAGCCTCTGGCATCTGTCAGCTTACCTACCAGGAAACCTTTGGTTTGGCATCTTATTGGTGGAGTGTTAGGCTAGAAGCTACTGTCATTGGTCAGATTTTGGGGTGGAGTGGGTTGGCTTTCTAGTGCTCCCTGATAATCATGAGTGGCATGCTCAGGGAGCCTCTGGTTTATGGGGGGGGGGGGAGGGTAACAGGGGAAGACAAGTTCACTAGGAGGAAATTCTCTGAATTGGCCTCTGAGAGGCTGTGTTGCGCTGAGGGAGATCTAGATAATACAGCCTTTTGTAATAAACATGTTTATTTCATTTTACTTTAGGACAGAATTTTCTTTTACAGTGAGACAGCTGGCTTTTGATTTTGAAAGTTGTTGCCAACATACTGACTGTTGAGTAAAGAAGTTTCTTTGGTTTCCTAGGGGAGGGCTCGAGCAAGGAAGAGCATGATACATTGGGGAAAAACCCATCTGGGCCTCTCACTCTTGAGATGCCGGTATTTTTGAGGAACTCTAGTATCGATCAGATTAATCTTTGTATGTAGCTCAGAGATGGACAGACGAAGAGGAAGTGGGAAGGGAAGAAAGCAACTTGTATTTTTGAATATGGCAAAACTGTATCAAATCATCACCAATTTGATTAACAGTTTCCAGTTGCTTTAAGTATAAGTTTTGAGAAGGCTGGGCTTTTTTATGATGAAAAATATATAACAATAGCTAACCTTTATTTGCCCTGTATTTGCCTGGTACTGCCCTGTGTGCTTTAGAGAATATCCTATATGTGAATACTGATTCCTCTATACTTCACAATACTATGAGGGTAGGGATAATTATTATCTCTGTTTTATAATTGAGGAAACAGGCACAGAGGTAAAGAACCTTGCTCAAGATGACACGCTAGGAAACTGGTAGAACTGGGTTCAAAACCCCGGCAGTCTGTTCTGGAGTCTGTTCTCTTAGTGACTTTACTATGTCTACTGTCCACAGCCTGAGCGTGAGGGAGGAAGAATGCCATTCTCTGTTTTCATGAGCTTGTGTACAGGCTGGGCCCTGTTTACTTCGAAAGTACCCATTCCACTTATGACCATGAAGCACCTTATTTAACGCTAGGACATTTCAGGGCTGATAGCCTCTATAATTCCTAAGTTGGTTTTTATGGGTCTTGGTGAAAAGCTCCTTATGATGTTGGCCCTGGAACAGTGTCAGGCTTTAGGTTAAAGAACTTATTTCGTGGGCTGCAACTTCTTGGCTTTCATGATGAACTTTGGCTGACGTATGACCAATCTGTGTACTTCGGTGACATGTCTTATATGTGAAAGTCACTAGATGGCCGGCCACGATGATCCACATGAACATCTATGGTTATAGTCGTGGTGTTTTGGAGTACCCCTCTCCCCCTCCGAGTGCTAAAAGTTCCAGAATATTTAAAGTAGGTGTACACGTTTTGTGTGTGTGTGTGTGTCCATGAAAATTATAAACACACAATGTTCTAACATAGGCAGTTAGGGAATTTCAAAAATTCTACCAACAAAATAGCATTCTCATTACAGAACATTTGAAAAACAAAAAAACAAAAAACTAACAACGCCAAGAAGAAAGTTAAAGGTCACATATACTCCTGCAGAGCTAGCCACTATTGACTTTTTCCTCAGCATATTTTTTTCCTTCACACACATTCCTCGACGTGCTATCTCAAAGCATGTGTCGTTAATATCTAGTTATTCTCTCAGTTACATTTCAACCAAGGTGTAGAATGCAGAATGTTTGACACATGCATTTTTGCAGAAGAAACCACAGAAGTGTAACTATTTACAGTGTTTCCTAGCTGTCTCATGCATCATTTCCTCTCTTACTTCCTCCCTGCACGGGCAGTCCTGCCGCTGGCCCGCAGGGTCGCACTCGTGACATCTGAGTCATCGCAGACATCCCTCTGCTCAGGCCTGCTCAGGGAGCCTGTTACTGAGCTTTGCTACTTTCTTCTCCCTCGAATTTCTCAGACCTGCACTTTATTTTTCAGCTGCTGCACCCTGGTCTGCACTTCAACTGCCTCCTGTTTCTTGGCCTCTGGCTTCTTCTCTTTTTCGGCCTCTCTGAAAAAAGTAATTTTCTCACAAGTGTGTTTCTCAGCATTATGTTCTTATCAAAACTCCCCCATGGTAACACTGCTGGATGACTTTCCAGTTATCCCTACATCATTGTGAGATTCTTGATGGTGTCCCCCTTCATCTCACACACTCTTTGCTGGACAAAGACACGCCTTGGTTCTTTGTCATTGCATTGTTACAGGTAAATTGGTCTGGCCCTAGTAAAAGGTGTGAAATATGAGAAATCGTCAGCATCTCCAACCTCTATTCTCCATTACATTTTTGACCCATCAGGGCTTTTCTCTCCTATTTGTTACTGAGTATTCTTCTTGTTCTATAATTTCAAATTTCAATTAAATGTGAAAGGACCTGGTATTGGTGGTTTGTACTTGAATGGATGTGATCACATATTCTTTTAATTAAATGAAGCTCGTGTAATTAGACATAGTTTTCCTTTTTAAAAATGCCCTTCTTTGGCCCTGGCTGAGTAGCTCAGATGATTAGAGCATCGTCCCGATACGCCGAGGTTGCAGGTTCAATCCCCAGTCAGGGCACTTACAAGAATCAAGGAATAAATGCATAAATAAGTAGAACAACAAACTGATGTCTCTCTCTCTGCCCCCCCCCCAAAAAAAAACAACAACAATCAATAAAATATTTTTTTAAATGCCTTTCTTTGTTTTTTTTCTGGAGTAAGTCTGAGAACAACTGCTTTAAATCATAGCAGTAAAAAAGAAAAAGAGAAGCAAAAGGGGAAGAGAGAAAGAAATAGAAGAAAGAACAGCTAATAGAAGAGAGTAATATTAAGCTATGTCCTTTGATAAAAATGCATTATGTTTTTCTTTGAAAAAAATGCATTATTTGTGTGATTTAAAAAAATATTTTTTGTATAGTTCCTTGTTTCTTCTCAGTTATATGTGTACATTATTGTATCCATCTTAGAATATAAATCATAAAAGCATTGAACATGTTTTCTTTATTTACCCCTGAATCCCACCATCTAGATAATGCCAAGCATGCTGTGTATAGTCAATAAATGATTGCTGAGTACATGACAGTGTTTTGGGACATAAAAATTTTTCTTCGTACCTCTACTTTTTCTTTTCTTTTTTTTTTTTTTTAAACCTAATAGAACAAAAGAACTTGATTCTCTAACACCAGTGTCAGAAATGTATGTTTTAATAACTACCCGCAGATACTCGTGTCTGGGTGTCCACGAGGAGATTTCATTTGTAGCCTGTGTTGGTGGCAGCTCTGGTTTCATTCCTCCTGTGCTGCTACTTGGCTCTAAAACCTCCTCTTTTGCTTTGGGAACTGGGCCAGAAAGGGAAGCTAGCCTGAGGCCACATGGAAATGAGGCAAAGGACTTTCAGGGGTCATATCAGTATTCTGGCTGGGCAAAGAGAAATCGCATGGGTTGTTTTATTTTTTATTTTTATTTTTTGCATGGGTTGTTTTAAATTCTCAAACTGGAGGTATCTCTTCTGTGACTGCCATGCCTTCACACTTACAGATACCAATCCTGTCCTTTCCTTGATTCAGCCAAAACTGGGGAGGTGGGGGGGAGGGGGTGGCGGGGAAGGACTTTGGTCCAAAGGTGTGATTGGGATTGAGGCAATGTCTGCTTTCACACACTGGCTCTTCAGTGACCCTCCCTTAAAAAGCCTATGATTCTGTAATGACAGTGTGTTCTGTTGGCATAATTGTTGCATCATAAATCTAATAAGTTAAAATCAGTTCTGTAAGAGAATATAATCTTATATATTCCATGGTAGCGGGAGGATAGTGCATGGTGAGACCGTGGAGAGGGAACAATAGAGTTATTCTGTAGCTGCCTGGAACATCTGCTACGTGAAAGCAACCAATAGGTGAGGAAGAGGAGATAGTAGGTTGCCTGACCTATGAGCTTGCTCCCCATGTTCTTGGAAAACAGGCAGGTGAAATTTTAGGTCTCCAAACTGTTCCAGAAGGGTTGTCCTACATCAGACAACTCTTAACTAATATCCCGTGAGTTTTAGTTTGTTATTAATTTTGCATTTTCTTTCATGTTGTTGTATTTTTTTAATCCTCATCTGAGGATATGTTTTTATTGATTCTTAGAGAGAGAGAAGATAGGAGAGAGAGAGAGAGAGAGAGAGAGAGAGAGAGAGAGAGAGAGAGAGAGATGCGAGAGAGAAATATCAATTGGTTGCCTCCCATAGGCAACCTGACCAGGGATTGAATCCATAACCTAGGTATGTGCTCTGATCAGGAATTAACCCCCCAACCTTTTGGTGTATGGAATGACGCTCCAACCAACTGAGCCACCCAGCCAGGGATGCTGTATTTTAAGGCAATGTAACAATGAAATGAATTGTTTTGTTTATTCTTTTTATAAAAGCAAAAAATGTTAATAGCTCAAATGCAATGGAGGTATATTTGTAATGGCATCATCATTATATGATGTGGTATTTTTATTCTTGCTTGGGAGTCTAGGGATTGAATTTATATATTAGTGCACAT
Source organism: Eptesicus fuscus (assembly GCF_027574615.1). Classification (NCBI taxonomy): domain Eukaryota; kingdom Metazoa; phylum Chordata; class Mammalia; order Chiroptera; family Vespertilionidae; genus Eptesicus; species Eptesicus fuscus. The sequence continues at coordinate 78,712,763 of NC_072482.1, forward strand.
CTGGAGTGGGAGAAAAGTAGATGGAGTCTATATACAAGCAAATGCTGGTTCATGTTAAATTTTCTACATTGGGGTGTTTTCATTTACAGAGGACACCCTTATTATGTACTAACAATATTAGGAAATATTCCTGATTAAGAATTTTAGCGAAGGATCACTGGCTTCGTGGATTCTAGAACAGCAGTAGTTCTCCACATCCAGGTGACTACTCAATGGTTCGGTCAGGAAAGCAAAGATTTGGCCTCGCCTCCACTGCTGTGGCTGCTGAAGTACAAAAGGCACAATAATGGCTCCTCAGCATTTTGGTTGTAAATCTTGAAGTTTCCCTGCCCTACTCTTCTTGTCCACATAATTTTGGCTTTAGATTTCTTAGCATCTCTAGCCAAGCTTGACTTTTGTAATTATGGAAAAGTGACTATAACTAGAATGTCCCCAGGGGAAAAGCCATGTCACTGTCCCAGTGCTAGAGGTTGAAAAGGTCCTACCTGCAGAGTTCTACCAGACCAGGCTTTGGCCTTGCCAGGTTCACCTCCGCTCATTAAAGCCCCCTGAGAACTGGCCCCGTGCTGGGCTGTTTTGTGGAACTCTGTGGTGCTCTTTCTCCCTGCCCTTACCAAAGTGGAAAATCAAGCCAGAAGTGGGTAAGTGAAAGTTAAAGGAGTTTTTGCAAGGAAATTTGAAGTTATGACTGAGGAGGCCGAGGAGAGAAAAACAAGCAATATTACTTGCCATTTGTATGGTGCTGTCCAGTCTCGTTTAATTAAATTCTCACCACAAACACAAGATCTCAGAGGAGCAAATCACCTTGCACTTGGGACCTGCACAGAGGCAGGTGCAATCGTCAGATGTGTTTGCAGCAGAACTGGAGCTGCTCTGGTTTAGTCACCTTGGCCTTCCCCCGTTGTCCCTTTTCCCTTCAAGGCTTTCTATGTAGGTATGGTGGTCTGACGATTCCCAAAGACTTCAGGTCCTAATCCTTGGAATCTCTGAATGTTATGAATGTTAAACCTTCTTTGGAATAAAGGTCTTTGGAGGTGTAATTAAGTTAAGGATCTTGAAATGGGAGATTATCTTGGATTATATAGTTGGCACCAAATGGGAGCACAGCCATCCTTGCGAAAGACAGAGGGAGATTTCATACACACACAGAAGACATGCGAAAGAGACAGAGATTGAGTCTCGTGGCCACCAGTAGAAGAAAGCTGGTGCCCACAGATGCTGGAAGAGGCGAGGAGTGAATCTCCTGCAGGCCCTGGAGGGAGTATGGCTCCATTGACACCTGGGCTCCGGTGGTTCTGGTTCTGAATCCATAGCCTCCAGAATTAGGAGGAAAAAAAATTGGCTGTTATTGGAAACCACCAAGTTTGTAGTCATTTGCAGCCACATGAAATAATACAAAAAAGGAAAGTAATAAAAATGAAATGGAAAGCAACTCAGTCATGAGGACTATATAATCGAATTTCATTTTTAGGAAGCATCCCCGTTTATTTATGTGAGTGCGATGTACACTTTTAATGCAAGCCTGGTCTAGTGTATTTTAAAAAGCAACGCTCTAATTGTGTCATGGGTGTTTGTCTATATTCACAGCATGACTATAATTTGGGGATCCTGTTTGGCTTGTTTATAATTGTACCCACATTATTTGGCACATAGTAGGTTCTTAGTAAATATTTTCCAAATGAGAACAGCCTTAAGTATGAATATCTTTCTAATCAGGGCTCCAATCTACTTTTACAGCTATATTTCTCGCTATTCTTTTTTTTATGTTCTTGCCAGGAAAAAACACACACATATCAAGTTGGTGAGTATAAATAATGAATAATAAGTACAGTTTCCCTTATGAATAATAACTGTCCAGATGACAGATGGCACTAGACTAGGCTGATGGTATAATATTAAATGGAAGGTTTTGTTACATCTTCAGGAGAAAAAGAAAATTAGGACAAGTAAAATATTTTTGATTTTTTATTTTAAAGTCTAATTTAAAACATGTTTTTAGGGTCAGTATAGATAAAGCCCAAATGCATCATGGTCCTGCAGCATTCTGCAGAGGCAGTCCATATTCAGAATCATGTCAGTGAGCCGCTGTTCTTTCAAAGCTGGGCTAATTTTGGACTAAACCTCTTACAAGTATTTTTAAATGAAAAGCATGGCAACAAAAAGTTTAGAGCGAAGTTATTTTAGTAAGTCGAAATTAAGCTACTTGGTGAAACATGTCCCATCATCTGAAAGTAGTTTTCTGCTTGTGAATTGCAGAATTTTGTATTCATATCCTGTCTTAGACGATCAAGCGAACAAGATGATTGATTTTGTTTCCCCAACTTTAATCATGAAAAATTTTCGCACTTAGAAATGTTTTAAAATGGATAATGAGTACACATAAATCTTACATCTGGACTCAAAGTTTTAATTTTAAAAGGCTTAAAATTTCAAAGCTCAGGCCACACTCCAGGCTAATTCAATCTAAATCCAAATCCCTGAGGGGGTGGAGGCATCAGTATCATTTTGAAGGTCCTCAGGTGATTCTAATGTACAGGCTAGTTTGAAAACCACTGCACTACATACTGTTAGCACAACAAAGGTAATTTTGCTGTAATACGCAATCTATATGCAAGGTCCCCCAGATGCCCTTTAGAGTTGTTTTTGTTTCTTAAACTACAATGTATTTGGTTGCTATGTCTGCACAAGGGCAGGGATTTTTGTCTGTTCTGTTCACTGCTGTGTGGCCAGTGCCTAGGAGGAAGACTGGGCAGAGTAGATACTAGATAAATATCTGTTGCTTGCTTGAACTTAATCCATGGCGCCTGTGTGGTTGCCGGGCACTTGTTGAGCGTTGTATGTGTCTGAGTGAAGTCTTGACATAGACAGTCTTGAGCACAAACGTGTCACCTTGGACTTAGGAAAAGATTAATGTAGAACTGCAACTTTTTCATCAGTGATTCATTTAGGCTCCAATATGTGTGCAGAGTTGTAAGGTGGAATTCAATTTTGTGTTTTGTGTGAACATTGCTCAGAGACCCCAAAGGGCTTACGCACATGGATCCCTGTGGTTCAGGGAGGCGTAGTTTGAAAAAACCCTGGCTTTGAAGGCTGCCTCTCCCCTAGGATCAGCTAGTATTCTTGTACACGCGCGGAATCGCCTTTCCGTTTTCTTGCAACAACATGTTTAATTCCACACTGTGGAAATGTAAAGCATAACTGGTAAAGAAAGTGGGGATGGCACTCAATACACAAGTTTTATGTTTTACTTTTGAGTTCTTGCCATCTCCCATTTCCTTTTTCCCTTACATGTTAACATTACTCATAGCTCTGAACAGTTAGTTGTGTTTCTCTGTGGGAAGCTTCAGTTCTAGTTGTGGGTGGAAGTGGGGAAGATTGGGATTAAAGGTTTTTGTGAGGACAAGGAAAACGTGATGATAGGAAGAAGCAACTCGTGAATGTCATTGGTAAAAGACAAGACGATTGGAGATGCAGATCCAAGGAAAGAGCCAGTGAGCCTTTTCAATGCCTCTTAGTGGTGACGAGATTCTGAGAACTAGTTCAACCATTGCTTCTTTGTGTCTGTCATTGAATATTATTCTCTAAGCATCACCATTCAATTTTAGGACAGCTCCAAAGTTTGACAAATAGCACACATAAATCCAATCTAACCGTGAGGTAGAATCTAAATGCTTTGAAACTGTGCCTTATTTCTCTTAGAGGCAGAATTGTAAGTTGTGTATCATGCTTAGTACAAGTAAGAATTACTGAACTAGTTAAAATGAGCTTCACATAATCATAAGCAAATATGATATTTATGCACAACAAAAAAGGTCAGTAAAGAGTATATCAGTCAACAAAAGTAACTTTTTATTTAAACTTGACCTTTGGCACTAGCACCTTGACAGTATCTCTTAATTTACAGTTTTATATCTGGTCTTGTAATTTACTTATGTTGGTTTGGCGATATAAAAATTCAATGGTGTTGGTGTCCCTGAATATTCTATTTTCCTTAAAAAATTTTTAAAAATGTGTAAGCAATTCTTTATCTGTTTCCAGATAAATGATTCTTCACCTGTTTTCAGATAAATCACTGATTCTTAGATAACTTTTCAAGGATAATACTTTTACCTTGTTATCATAGATTTTTGTGTTTAAGGGGCTTAGTGTCATTTGGACTAACTCTTTCTTTTACATGTGAGGAGACGGAGGTCAGGTGGCTGGCTTCTCAAGGTTACCCACAGCCAGCCGGTGCTGGAACCAAGATCAGAACCTAGAACCACTGGTGAATGTTTAATGGCCGTTCAAGGTCACTCACATCCAGCTGGTGTTGGAAGAACAGAACCTGGAATCACTGATGAATGTTAAGTGAAGTGCCTGCTGCATGTATCTTACTGTCTAGGCATTTTAAAGAATATTGTTGCAACAATCTAATATTAAAGGTCTCCAAAGTTGTAGTATTTATATTGAGCTTCATGGATGGGTGGAGTGTTTTCATCCCATCTTCATAAAGGATGGAAAAGGAATGTTCTTTTTGCATGATCTCTTAACTTTGCAGATGCTAAGGGTGTGGGTACATGGCATGTTCACCCCTTTATAGATAATCAGTGGTTGATTTTGGATAGTTTGGTGGTTGCATAGACTTCTGAATATTCAACTAAATACCTTGAGCCACATTTAATGAATTACCCAGTGATTAGGTTCTAGTGGTGGTTGACTTGTTGCCCCTTTGCAGCTCATGGGGGTCATTTAACCTTTATGGGTAGTCAGAAAGCAGAAGGAACCATCCTTACCACTGCCATTGGTAAGAAGACATTGACAGCTTTTGCCACTGATTTATTACTTTCCCATTTATGGCAAGAACACTGACCAACTGTGTCAGATGTGAGGAGGCTTGGCCTTCTGTGCTCTTCCTGTTCTCACCTGCTTTTCTCACTGTTCAACAGCCTCTTCTGGGTATAGCCAGGAAAGAAGCAGAATCTGGCACTTGCTATACTATATCGAGGGCCTGACCCCAATGACAACAACCAGGTTTCTTTTTCTTTTTTTTTCTTTATTTGGTGGATCTGTTTTATATTCCCAGCAGGGGAAAAAAAAAAGCTGCCATTTAAAATGATCCTAGGCCACCTATTGGTCAGCCCTCACATGGTATAAAATTGCTTTCTCCAATAGTGGGCAAGCACTGAGTAGGGTGAGGTGGAGTAGGATGGTGTGAAGGGCTATTGGTTGAGCTGGGAGTGTGTTGGTCAGAACTGAGAGCTAGCTGATTGGCAGGGCAGGTATCATAGGGACATAGGGAGGGGCATTTATTACTAAATATTGTCCAAAGAACAAGTGGCGGGAAAAATAGTTAAGCTTCTGTTTCTTATTCCTTCTGAGATAGTTTCTCATAATCTTTTAAGGTTGCAACCAAGGCTGCTTCCTTGGTTATACATCCATTTATACCAAGTAGGGCAAACAGCAGATGGCTGTGCTTCATAGAGAAATGCCAGTCTTTTTAGATGGACTCTCCAGAGTAAAGCACCGGGTAGTGGAATGCTAATGCTGCTCCAACATCCACTCTCATTGTAGATGTAGAAAACAAGTTTAGGGTTCTGTAGCTGTTAGTGTGAGGACTTCATATTGCCACTCAGCCTCTTAATTAGATGTTGGAAGGTGGAGAGGTTAGCCACCTGAATAAGCTGAAGGTGCATCACCTAGTGCCCAGGGAGAGCTCTCCTCCTTATTGGCAAGGTATTACCTGTGCAAACCTTTCAAGAGCACCTGGCTGCTGGTGAGAGCTCAGTGAGTGCAAGCTATTGGGATCATTGTTATTCTCTTCCCTCTTGACTATTTTGCTCTCTTACTAGCAATTTGTCAAAATTTTTAAAATAAAAAGTAGAAGTGACACCTTATGACAATAAAACTTGTGAATTATTTGTAGATTCAATTGGCCGCACTTAATATGTGATAATGAGCTGGTGTTATAAGCAAAAGGGATTCATAGTTTAGCTCTTAGGCAAAGCCTCTATTGAGGGGCCAAATATATATTCTTCATTTAGGTATGTTACAGAAATATATTACTATTTTTTTGTAATTGCTGTAATTTTTTGTAAACACCTTAAACATTATGTTTAAGGTATCATGTTCACATTCTATACTCCCTTGATTTATAAGGAAGGAAGTAAACCAGAGAGATAAGTGATATATTTAAGATTACATAGTTAATAATAGAGCCAGGCAGCCAGCCCATGGCCTCGCTCCTGTAATAGACATGTATTACAGAGCTTCCTGCGTATCACCTGCCTAGCTAACATCTTACACTAATTTGCTTCAATATTGGATGGTTGTAATAATGAAAATTTCACTGACACTTTTCATGTAGATTAAAAAAAAGCTAATTGAAATTTTTAGACAGTTTATAAAATACTTCAGTAAGGTGAATTTCTTTAATGAGAAAGGAGAGATTAAAAGCTTAAGGCAGTTGGGGAGAAGCTAAAAACCAATCAGTGACTAACACCTTTTTTCAAAGAGGTGTGTGTGTGTGTGTGTGTGTGTGTGTGTGTGTGTGTGTGTGTGTGAATTACTCTGTGGGTCTAAGAGATTAAGAAAATGAAATTTGAGCCAGTATCTTTGAAACCTTCCCCTATTTTGTCATTCAGCCGAGTGGATTTGGGAGAATACCCACTTTCCTTTTCCACATACAATCGAGCATAAAATAGCTTGAAAGGGTAGAAGTTCTTCAAAGGATGGAAACCTCAGATTTTCAAGGCTGGGGAAGTGCATTCTGTACCTGGAGGTCTGAAATGTGTCTGGATTTTGGGTGTGGTCTTCTCTTCCGATATCATCAAAAGAAGTCAACTGATGGTCCATTAATTTAAAAAAAGCAGAGAGTAAAAGTAAGTTCATGAAAAGAATGGCAATAGACTAATGTGGCCATCCTAGATGTTTACTACATAAATGGTTGGAGGGCTGAAAAATTGCAAAGAGACAGAGATTGTGAGTTTTAAAAGTGTGCTAATCATTGCCAATTAATTAACAATAATTAAGGTGTGCAAGGCACACTTTTGGAAATGTAAAAAATAATTTCAGATACAACATTGTGATTTTCTTTACTCCATCCTTCCTAGTTAGTCATAAAATAAAGAGGAAAAACACTTGTAAACTAAACCTGGTTTGAATCCGAAATGATGTAAAACTTAAACACGTCACTTGGGACATTCTTTTGCTACTCCATTGAAGATTTTTTTTTGGCATGGTTCTATTGTCCTGGAAAGCAAGCTGGAGATAGTTTTTGACTTGAAAAAAAATTGAAATGAACAAGGGAAATAGGAACTGGACTGAAGCTATCCTACTTCGGGCACATCACGAGAAGGCAGGGGTTTATTGGAAAAGACAATAATGCCGGGAAACATAGAAGGCGGCAGGAAAGAGGAAGACCAAATGTGAGATGGAGTGACTCCATAAAAGAAGCCATAGGCAGGAGTCTACAGGAGCCGAGCAGGGCTGTTGAGAACAGATCATTGTGGACATCACCCAGGCACAGGGTCGCCAGGAGTCGGAGCTGATTAAGTGGCATGACACATACACACATTCGCATTAAATTTCCATGTAGTATGAAAATATGTAGCAAATAAAAATATTTCCATTTATAAGTACTGAATAAATGGCAATGTGAAGCATAATGTAATTATTTTTCTAAAATGTATCCAGAAGTATGTGTTTAAAGAAAAACATTTCAGCCCTGGCCAGTGTGGTTCAGTTGGTTGGAGCATCGTCCTATATACATATGGTCAGGACACATACCCAGGTTGAGGGTTCAATCTCCAGTCAGGGCGCATACAGGAGATAATCAATGATTCTCTCACATCAATGTTTCTCTCTCCCCCTCCCTTCCTTTTTCTAAGATCAATAATAATAATTTAAAAAAAGTTGTTTAGTCTAGTTGGTGTGGCTCATTTGTTTGAACATCATCCCATGCACCAAGAGGTCACAGGTTTGATTCCCTAAACAGGACACATGGCCATGTTTAGGGCTTGATCCCCAGTGGGGGAGGGGGGATTCCCAGAGGCAGCTGATCAATGCTTCTCTCTCAACAATGTTTCTCTCTCTCTCTCTCTCTCTCTCTCTCTCTCTCTCTCTCTCTCGGGGGGGGGGGGGGGCGATTGCCAGAGGTAGCTGATTGATGCTTCTCTCTCAACAATGTTTCTATCACTCTCTCTCTCTAATAATAATAATAATAATAATAATAATAATTTTAAAAAGTTGTTTAAAGGAAAAACATTCTGGTTTTTCAAAGGTACATAAATGTTATTAAATTACTCATTGGTATATTTGAAAGAAACTGGGCAGGAAGGGAGAGACCTGAGTTGCAGCCTTGTCTGCAAACAGCCAGTTATATGACCAGAAACTGTTTCCTCACCTCAGAGTCCCAGTTCCTTCATCTGCAAAATAAAATGATTTGACTAGGTCATCTAAAAATTTCTTTCATCTCTGCAAACCTGTCATTAATAATTTGAGAATTAAAAGATCCATATGGCCTAGAGCTTGAAAGCTTTATTGAGGATATTAACTAGAACCAGATTTTAAAGGAAATATAAAACTTGGTTTTTCAAAAAAGAGGGCATTCCACTTGGACATACAGCATGAACAGAGACGTAATTGGCAGAGACAACCTCATAGCCTTTGCCAGATTATTGTAAAGGTCCTTTATTCTGTAGGTACATTGAACCAGGGACGGGCTCAGGAGATGTGGGACAGCCATGGAAGGACATTTTCCAGTGGCTAGACGGGACTACTTTGCATAGATTATATAGTTACTAATGAATATGAAGTGTCTCAGGTCTGCTGAGGTGTGGACATTCACATACTCTGCAGTCCTGTGCAGGGAGGACTAAGGAAAAGCATGAGAGCGAGAGTGAAGGTAGGTAGGATGGGCAAAGCTGAGGGAGCTGTGTTGAGAGAGTGAGATGTGGGAAGGAAGAAAGACTGACAGAATGGGCTGGCTGGGAACTGGAAAGTCCCAAAGAGAGTGAACAGGTTGGTCATGCTTCAGGAAGGGGAACCGTGAATTAGAGAGCTTTGTGACTTGAGTTAATAAGACGCAGGCTTTGACCATTAATGAGACTTGATGTGCAATGGGGATAAGTGAGCATGCATAATTAAGGAAGAGGTGTGAAGTGTGGGGTCAGAGCGACACAGATGTTAAAATTCTAAGGGCGATGATTACAGAGGGCAGGGGTGAAAAACCTGAGCTGAGTAGGCAAGAGAGTAAGTAGAGAAGAGTGTGTGTGGGGGGGCACATGTGCATATGCGTGCCTGTGTGTGTGTGTGTGTGTGTGTGTGTGTGTGTGTGTGTAGGTGTGTGTGGTGATTATGAGACTTATTTCTGAAACCAGCTGTGTCATCGGCAGTAACTTGCTGTGAGTGTAATCACCGAACCTCTTAGGGCCTCTGTGTTCTCAAAAACAAAATGAGGATGAAGAAAGCTGAATTGTATCTGCTTCTCAGCGGGGGCAATGTTGCTCTTTCAATGGCATTTTGGAAATTTGGGGGAGTGTTTTTTGCTGTCTCATTGTTTGTAGGGAAGGTCCCAGCTGTGTTAGACATCCTACAGTTTCAAAAGAGTTCTGCCAAACAGAATTGTCTGCTGTCCTTTATGGCTTTAGAATGACCCAGTGGGCATTTCTGAAGGATGCCATATTAAAATGTCTCATCTCTTCTTTTCTTTACTCAAGTTTTTAATTCCATGTGCCACCTGTCCCTTTGTTATTCTCTTATATTCTATATTTTTTTAAATGAGGAGTGTTTTCTGATCTTGTCCCCCCCCCAAATCTAAACACATTCATTACTAGTAGATATGAGCAGTTGACCCCCTCTTTATGTCTTTTAGTATCTAAGCACCAATTCACTTATTAAAATGCATAATCTTTGAATTATATTTCTTTATTTCTCCTAATATGCTGAAGGGCTTATGTACATTCACACATCTATCTTATTAAAGTTATGTAGAGATAAATTATCTGAATGTCACTTCAGTATAATAATGGTGAAGTTGATAAAATGTCTATTTTGTGAAGGGCAAGTCTGTTAAGGTTAAGGACCACTTAATTAGAGGATCTCTGACGTCTCTAACTTCTGACATTTCTAAAATACTATGGCTTCATGAATATTATGATTTGAAGAAGTATGTGTATACTGGGAAGTGTTAAAAACAGACAGCATCAGGATGGGTACTGGGTGGAAATCAGGAGTTTCTTGTGACTCTAGGAGGGCTGAAGAGGTTGAGACCTATCTGGAGGGGAGGGACATGAGGGACCTTTGAGGAGAACCAGGTTCCTGCTGACGAGGGAGGATGGGATGACAGGAAGAAGGGTCTGTTGGCTTGGCAATCCAGAGAGGAGGGGAGCCTTGAGTGGAGGGCTCAGTGGGGGCAGGGCATTCAAAATATAGGAGTTATGACTTCACACTCATATTGTTAGTTGCATCTGGATGATTCTCCTTTTGATGTGAAGTAGGTCATGTAAGAGGTTTTTCAAATAATTTGGCTACCCACTACTGTATCCCTTTCTTCTGGAATTTTTATTTTATTTTTAAATTATAACATTGTGCTGCCTGGCCGGTGTGGCTCAATTGGTTGAGCATTGTCCCATGCACCAGGAGGTCTGTGGTTGGACACCCGGTCAGGGCACATGCCCGGGTTTCAGGCTCAATCCCCAGTAGGGGGCATGCAGGAGGCAGCCGATCAATGATTCTCTCTTATTATTGATGTTTCTTTCTCTCTCTCCCTCTCCCTTCCTCTCTGACATCAATAAAAAATATTTAGAAAAAACACACAAAACAAACAAACAAAAAACCAGTACCGAAGATAGTTATGTTAACATTTTGGTGCATGTTATTTTAGTCATTTTTTTTTTCTGTTGCTCTTTAAAGAGTGCCCATTGAGTGTGAGGTGTGGTGGTTGGAGCACTGAGTTCATGGAGAAGGATGGACCCTGCTCCCCAGGAGTCCACAGCTTGTGCAACAGCCAACCAATCGTGTGCTTGCTCATTTCTCTGGACTTGATGCACTCACAGTCTTGTTTCCTTTTAAAATCACAATCCTCATTTATTGAGTATTTACTTTGTAGCATTTGGCCATTTACATAAATTATTTCCAATCCTCATAGCAGCCATGCAAGGTAGGTATTGTTATTTTATTTTGACAGTAAGGAAAGGGAGGTTTAGAGAGGTTAGATGGTTTGCCCAAGTTTCTACGTGCAGTGAGTGGCAGGGTTGTTGGAATTAAGCCTGCATTTGTTCCAAAACACTAATTCAAAAATATATATGCATCCCTATACTCATTGCCATATTATCTACAATATCCAAGGTATGGAAGCAACCCAAGTACCCATCTATAGACAGAGGGATAAAGAAGATGTGATATATACAGGGTTTCCCCAAAAAATGTATGCACATCTAACAGCTAATAGTTTAATTATATTTCTTGCTTGTCAGATTTAACCCATTGGAATTAATAATTATTCAAAATGTGTATACATTTTTGGGGGACACCCTATATATACAATGAAATATTACTTGGCCATAAAAAAGAATGAAATCTTACCATTTGCAACAGCATGGATGGCCCTAGAAGATATTGTGCTAAGTGAAATAAGTTAGACAGGGAAAGACAAATAGCTTATGATTTCACTTGCATGTGGAATCTAAAGAACAAAATAAATGAAAAAACAACAACTCTTAAGTACAGAGAACAAACTGGTAGTTGCCAGGTGGGATGGGGGTTGGGGAACTCAGTGAATAAGGTGAAGGGATTAAGAAGTACAGATTGGTGGTTATAGCATAGTCATGGGTATGTAAAGTACAGCATAGGGAACATAATAATATGGTAATAATTATGTATGGTGCTAGGTGGGTACTAGAATTATCGGGGGGATCACCTCATCTATAATAATAAAAGCGAAATATGCTAATTAGACTGGACATCCTTCTGGACAAAGCCGGGGCTGTGAGGGAAGCCTGGGTCACAGGTGCCGGAGGGAAGCTGGTGCCGGCAGCTGGGGGAAGGAAGGCCTATACTTGCACAAATTTCGTGCATCGGGCCTCTAGTAAGTTATATAATTGTCTGACTATGCTGTACACCCAAACTAATATAATATTGAATGTCAATTATAATTGAAAAAGTTTTTTTAGAAGCTTGCATTTGTCCCTACGACACCAGGCTCTTTCATGACAGGGATCTCATTAGAACTGGGGATTGCATCACATGGCTGTGGTGGGCATTAGGAAAAGTAGGGAGGGTGTGAGAAGGAGTGCAGAGGAGGCTCCTGGGGCAGGAGAGGTACCTGGGTGGGGTGGGCTTGGCAAGCGAGTGTTATTGGACCAGTTGGGTCCTTGAAGAGAGAAGTGGGAGATGGACCTCAGTCTGGATGAGGCAAAAAGCTTGGGAAGCGGAGGGTCTTGAATGGGAGACTGGACCAGGCTGCTTTGTGCTGACTCCTTTTATGGTTAACAAAGAGATTTAAGAGAGAAGTTGGAGATGATGAAACCTGACGAATTTAGGGTGTTTGTACATATTTTTGGTGAATATTTGGATGAACGGATGGTTTGGGGACTAATGGTTAAGGATGCTGCATTTATTCTGCACATGCGCTCTACATTGCAGTGATAACCTTCTTTAACAGAAAAGGTTGTTCTGAAGCAAATGATGGCTGCAAACAGTGGGTTGACATCATGTCTGGCTTGGGAAGCACAATTCCCCTGTCTCCACTAAAAGACTATCTGAATGAAGGAAAGTGAATATAAGCAAGACCAAATAAGCTTGTTGCATGGTAATTATCGCAAAAGGATGGGAGGAAGTGACAAGGGCACTTTAAATAAATGTGGAACCTGTGAGTTGCAGACTTGCTCAGATTCTCAAGGGGCATTTGAAGTGCAGAAAAGAGAGATGAAAACTGTTCTCAGACTCTTTTCTCACTTTTTGGTTTTACTTCTTTTTGATAGATGTACATGCACTTTCGTCCCCTTGATGAAAAGGATACTACTGATGCTTCCTCCTCTTGCTTGTCCATTGTTCCATTGTCTCACCACCTCCTCTCCCTTCTTGTTTTTCATCTTTGTTGCACACGCATATTCTGAATGCCTGCTAACCTTGCTTCCCTTGGACCAGAGCCCAGGCCGACGTTATCAGCCTCCTGCCCACGGTCAGGAGCCTGCTGGGAACCACTGGTGTTCTTGTCAGTTTCTCCTTGCCCTTCACTTATGTATTGCCTTCTGCTTGGCGCATCCTGGCCCGAGTATAATAGCCAACACTGTGCTAGACACCCTGAAACTCAATAAATGTTTCCTCAATGAGTTTATTATTCACTGGGAGGAGAGAACCCTTTCATGGGAGGACTTCCTCTTTAGGTATCTCTGGATCCAAATATATATATATATCTTTTCTTTTTCTGTAGACCTGTTTGATGCCTGCCTCAATATTGTAGGCCTTTAATTGTTTTAAGTTTGTAAGTGCTCTGTGCAGAAAGCATTTATTAAAGACATAGGGGATTTCTGGTTTCTGGGCCAAATAGGGGTTGTAGTTTAATTCTATCTAACACTGAACAGTATTAATAGATGTCACAGTTCTGAAAATGTCACCAGGATTTTTTTTAAAACATTGAGCAACAGTGCCCACAAGATGGGGATATTATTCCATGGGAAAAAAGCTACCAGCCTGTTTTGTTGTTTCCCCCTTGGTAAAATGGGGCAGTGTGGGATTCCCCCACTTTTCAGAGTGGGAGGATAGTGAGTTGTTGTTTTTTAAATCTGAAAATAAGGAGTAAAAATGATTTTATGAAGTGATTATTGTAAGTTACAGTGCTTTAATCTTTTGTGAAATTTGTTGACACCAATTACTTTTCCCATTCTATATGGTAGTTTGAATCTATTCCTAACAAAAGAATAGGTGTAGATTCATTAGATACTTGACCCTCAATATAAAAACTGTGCTTGCTCTATCCCAGATTTAAAGGAGGAGGTATTAAGCATTGGCAAAGAACAGGAAATGGGCTCCTAACAGGTACAGGAGAAAAGGCTGGTGTTGCCTGTCAACAAGGAGTTATGGCCTCATTGGTGGGTTGAGATAGACACGCATGGAATGATTAGTGAACCAGGCAGTGTTATTTATAATCATATATGCATTTATTTTTAATCTCTACCCTGTGTATTCCCCAAAGGATTTGTGTCTGTTTGTGAAGGTGTGTGCATAGTCAGGGTGTAAATCAGTTTATAATGAGGTCCCTTGTAAGAGCATTAGCTGGGAAAAGCGGAAGCAGGCAGCGGAGTCAGGCTGGAAGGCTTCCCAGAGCAGGAGCCTCCAGGATGGGGCTGGGCTGTACGGTGAGGGACCGGGGGCATTCTAGGTGAGGAAGGCGCATGAGCAAACTAGCACATGCTCCAAAGGATGTGTATATTGCAATAGTGGTGGGATTGGGCACCTGCCAATGTTTTTGACTGTCCAGCATCTGAGTTCTCATTCTGGCTTGGGGAGTTCCTTCCTTCCTTCCTTCCTTCCCCAGCTTTGCTGGGAGGCAGAGCTCTCCTCTTACTGAGAAACAGGGCAGTATCTGGTGTTGCAGGCATGGTGTGTGTGTGTGTGTGTGTGTGTGTGTGTGTGTGTGTGTGTGTGTGTGTGTGAATTACATTGTCTGCTGTGCCAATGTCCCCAGACCACTCCATGGCAAGATTTGGGACATTATTCCTGGCTGCTGGACATTTGGGGAGCCAGCCAGTGAGCTTTTAAAACAGCTTTCTTCTGTTTAATCAGAATTGATGTGTGTAACTTGCAAACCGTAGACCTGATAGAAATAGATACTCCTCACTGGGCACTATCCTCTGTGCCAAAAAAGTTCCACGTGTTTTATGAACATAAGCTCATTCAAGTATCACCACAACTCTGAAAAGAGCTAACATTGCTATTCCTCAGTTCACAGGTGAAAAAATGGAGATTGCGATTCCGAGAAGTTTAGATCTTGCCCAAGGTCATACAGGCAACAAGCAGAGAGCTGGGACGTGATCCAGGTTTTTCTGACATGGAGACTGTGATGTTAACCTCTATGCTTGTCTCCCACTCTCCGAGGAGAGCAGATCATAAATTTTAACTACGTGTATGTATTTTGGAGTACTTTATTATGAAAGCATTTTTCTCAGAACACAGCTGAAGAAGGATTTGGCGCTCTTTCAAAAATAGGATTTGACAGTCGTAGATTGTCATTGGTTAGAACATGGAATTAGAGGTGAGGTCTTCTCACCCTTGACCTGCTTTCCTTTGCTATCTTTGGTGTTGAGTAAAGGCAGACAGTACATCCTGAAGACTCTACCTGTTTAGAGGAGGGGGAGTGGTGAGAGTGGAAGTAGGGGAGAAAGCAGCTCATCACAGGACGCTGTCAGGAGTTCTGCTTGCCAGTCACATCATTAAGTTTTTATAACTCCTAGAGCAATCTCTACCAATTTATTTTGCCCGGAACAATTTATACACAAATAGCTGCGTGGCTAAACCTCCCCTACTCCCCACTTCACCAGATCTCTACTCAAGTGTCTTATCAGAGAGGTCTTCTCTTCCCATCTCTAATAATCCAACCAACCTCTCCTCTCCCATTCTCTTAACCCACTTAATTTATTTTCATAGCATTTCTTACCATCTGACAGATTATAAATATTTGCTTACTTTCTGTCTCCTTGTCACTAGAATGTAGGCTTCTACATGAGAGCAGGGACTTTGTTTTGTTCCCTGCAGAATCCCCAGGATTTAGAAGGTACCCATTACATATTAGATGCTCAATAAATTATTTTGAGTAAATGAATGAATGTGAGGAAACTGAGGCGCAAAGAGTTTTAGATAACTTGCCTAAGATTTCATGAAAAATACAGAAACCATATATCAAATTCTGGTTTATGTAACTAGAATCCCTTATGTGCCCCCTGCGCTAAGACCCCTCTTTCTGGGAAAAAATGCCTATATTTGTGCAGGATTGGAATAAGAGACATGTTACAGGATGTTACAGTTGGAAAAATAAAAATCTTAAGTAGCCAGCCCAACTTGCCCATTTTACAAATGAGGAAGTAACCACGATCCATTGAGGTTAGATGACTTGATCAAAGTAATACAGTTATTTCCTGATGGAGGAAGAATCAGAATCAGGACCCAATCTCCCAGTTCAGTCATATCCCTCAGCCATCCTCCTACATTCGCTTCCTTCTTGATAAAGTGAGCCCTATTTTGATGCAGAATTTAGATATTAATCATTGGCGATGGGTTTGAAATAGTGGGTCATGTTATTTTAATGCCATAATATTGATGCAGGAAAGCAGAAACTGAAAACCAGGTGCCCACAAGGACCACCAGGTAGCATAATATCCAGATAGGACTGGTGGGAACTATGGCAAACTGCAAGTACAGCTGACCCTCGAACAATTTCAGGGAGTTGGGGTGTCGGCCACCTGCACAGTTGAAAATCCACTTATAACTTGTCAGCCCTCCTCATATTGGATTCCCAATTGGGGTTGGAAAACGATATCCCCTGTTCATAGGACCCAGCCTCATGGCACCTGCTGACTGCCCAGAAGGACATGTTGCAAGAGAAAAATGTGGGAAGCCAATCTAAAAATATTTGAAGCACCTGCTGGACAAACAGACATTTCTGCCAGCCAGATCTAGCCTGAAGGTTCCTAGTTTGTGACGTCTCAAAGTCTCAATATTAACAGCCTGATTCTTTCCAAAGGAGTTATTTTCAAAAGGTGAGAATATGTTGGCAAATATATGAAGTTGTAACACTGTGGTTAATCGTTCCTTAGACTAGCCAAAGGATCAGTGGGTTAGGCTCTCAAAGTTCACAGAGGGAAAATAATTATCAATAAAAGAGTATTTATTGCCTGACTTTATTGCCCTGGTGATAAAGTTGGAGAGTAATGTGTTTTCTCTGTCATAATACCATCTGTCCTAATGGAGGGTAGTTGGTTATGCTATTTACTGGCTGGGACACAGAAACCTTTTTAGAGATTTGGTGCAGCAACTAACTACCTGTATGTCACTGGGCAAAGCATCCAATTTTTCTACCTTGCCAGATTCACATTTGAATAATTAAGGGCTGGACTTTATGAGACCTAGTAAACTAAGGATGCAGAGGGTTTCGGCTGAACTTGAACCCAGTTCTTTGGCTCTTAAAAAATAAAGCCTGTGTTAGAGGAAGACAGATGGAAGTGCTTGCATGTCTCACTTATGTCTTTAGCACATTGGTAATGACAATGGATTTACTGCCCTTCCTCTCCTGGGCCGGCTGTGCAGCTCAGACTGGTTAACAATGAATTGACTTAGCGATCCTTAGGTTCATTCCAGCTCTCTCTGCATCATAACTCGACTCTTTCTGAGGACAGGTTTCAAATGCTTTTCTCCCATAGAGACTGAAGCATGGGGTCTGGGGCCACTTGGCCTAGATTGTGTCCTGGCTTTCCTGGTCCTGTTGATTTCTTTCTCTGAGCCTCAGTCTCCTCATCCTTCAACTGGGGCTGATTGTGGTGACTACCTCGTCTTGTTGTGATCGCTGTTCCTGGCAAATGATCAAGTGCTCCTTTTATTCTTACAATGCAGCGACTGTGCGGCGTAGATAATGAAAATTTAATTAGCATTTACATTTGAAATACAGCATGAGAATTTCCTCCATTTCCCAGCAGATCCGGGGCTTTTAAATTTCTCTGTCGGAACTGAGATGTGTTGGGAATAAAAGTTGGCAGGGTTTGTGTGCCCCTGTGTTTGAATGGTACCACATGATAAAGGCGCAGAGGTAAAGGCAAATGAATCGCATGTAAGATGGTGTGAGCTGTTAGGCATCCTGATGTTAACTGAAGAGCTCACTGGCCATGTGGCTGGTAGATGTGCCTGTGACCCCGTGCACACTGGACCAGAAAGAAGGGTTGCACAGGGGTGTTTGCTATCACTCAGAGGGGACCATCTGATGCAGCTTCCTGTGGAGGGAAGAGTTCATTGCAGGAGATGCTTTAGTAGCTTTCACATGCTAATGTGAAGGGCATCTGCTCTGGAAGAACAAACCACCTCTCCAGATCCATCTTGGAGCATCATTTAAGGCAAGAGGATGGCAATAGACAAATTGCACTCTCTTCAGAAGGAGAGTGCGGGTTTACACTGTGTTCCAAGTTGCCGAGAAGTAGGCATGGTGCCCTGATGGCCATTCAGCGGGGCTCCTGCTGCTGAAAGAGCAGCCTGTCCTTGTCTGTCTGCTGCGCTTTCATCTCCTGCCATATTTGTATTCCTGTGCATGCTCCCCACATGAAAGCACAGCGTGCTATTCCCAGCTCTGCTGCTGTGACCTGTGGTAAGACCAAATTCTAAAAAAGATTTTAAGGCTTTTACATGGAATGCTAATGATGCACAGTGGTATTTAATCACTTGGCATCTGGCCAGAAGCATTCAGAAGCAGGTCTCGCCCCTCACTGAGCAGCGGCCTGCACAGGTCGTGGGAGGGGCTCTTGGTTGCAAGGCCTCAGCCTCCTGGGTGTGTTCCTTGGTGTGTGCGTGGCAACCCAGCCAGGGACGTCAGTGTCACCTGGGAGACAGGGCACAGAAGACGGCTCGGTAGGCTGGAAATCAGCTCTGCGTAGCTGTTGGATTCTGAACGAAACTTCAGGAAAGTTGTTCACTGGGTGAGCTGGTGGGATGAGGCAGTTGCAGTGGGCTGAGGGTGGGGAATGGAACACTCTTCATGTTCTTGTCAGGGAGTCTTTGGAGGCAAAAAGTGAATCTCACCTTTTGCCAGTTTAATCATCGCCAGTCTCAGCTGGAGAATCTGAGAAGAGAATGTCTTGTTCTCTAGACCTCTTATCACACAGCTGGGTAGACTGGCGTGCAGGTGAGGTGCCTGCCTGGGGAAGCCAGCCTAGCACTCAGGCCTTCTGATTCTCTCTTGGTTCTGCTGCCCTCTGCCCAGCAAGTAGTGGCCGCCAAGTTTCCATTTATTCTTCCTCCACTCCCATCTAATTTGCTTTTCAACAAATGAATTTGTTGTTCAGCATCCTTGAATATTCAGGAACATTAATATGAGTTTATTTTAAACATAAATAGAAGTTTTATTTTTATTAAAATAAAGTACTCCGATTTGTTTTTATTTTTTAATTGAATTTATTGGGGTGACATTGGTTAATAAAATTATATAGGTTTCAGGTAGACAGTTCTATAATAAGTTATCTGTATATTGTATTGTGCATTCACCACCCTAAGTCAAGTCTTCTTCCGTCACCATTTATCCCCACTTTACCCTCTTCTACCTCCTCCCACCACCTTTCCCTCTGGGAATCACCATATTGTTGTCTGTGTCTGAAAATTTTTTTTTGCTTAATCCCTTCAGATTTTTTGCCAAGCTCCTAATCCCCCTTCCCTTCTGACAGCTGTCAGTCTGTTCTCTATCTATGAGTCTGTTTCTATTTTGTTTGCAAGTTTATTTAAGTTCGCTAGATTTCACATATGAGTGAAATCATATGGTACTTGCCTTTCTCTGACTGGCTTGTTTCACTTAGCATAATGCTCTCCAGGTCCATCCATGCTGTCCCAAAAGGTAAGGTTTCCTTCTTTTTTATGGCTGAGTAGTATTCTGTTGTGTAAATGTACCATAATTTTTTTTTTTAATCTAGTCATCTACTGATGGGCACTTGGGTGATTCCAAATTTTGACTATTGTAAATAATGCTGCAATAAGCATAGGTGTACATATATTCTTTCAAATTAATGTTTTGGGTTTAAATAAAAGTGTTGTGTGTGGTTTTTTTTTAATCCTCACCCGAAGATATGTTTTTATTGATTTTAGAGAGAGAGGAAGGGAGAGAGAGAGAAACATTGCTTTGTAGGATCGCACCTGAACTCTTTTGGTTTACGGATGACGCTCCAACCATCTGAGCTACTGGCCAGGGCTAAATAGAAGTTCTTTACAGCTTAAATATGGATTCGCCATTGTGGTTTTTTCATTATTTTTCAAAAGTTTGTTTCCTTCATTTCTTCCTCCTTTTCTTCTTGGTTCAGTTTTTATTTAATGTCCTTTAAAAAAAAGAGAGCCATTGTTTACCTTTATGATGATTCTTTTTAAATTCCAAAGGTGAAACCTCTTCCTCCAGCCCCACAGATTCTTTTATCCTGTTTAAACTGCTTTGTTTCCTGTGAGCTCATTGCCACTCCCTGTATGGGTGGATGCCTTCTAAAATTATCCTCCCTCCAGGCAGTACCTGTGTCAAGAGCTGCTGATCTTGAGTGTACTTAGGAGACACCTGGGAATCATGGGCGAATGCAGACTGGGATTCAGCAGATCCCGGAAGGGGTCTGAGATTCTGCCTCTCGATGCTGGTGCTGCTGGTCCTGGGAACACATTGCACCTGAAGGATCGTTGATTAAGGCACAGAGGTAGACAAATGAATCTCAGGGAAGATGGTGTGAGCTGTAGGTATCCTGATGTCACTCAGGGGTCTCCCACTTATTTTAAATTCAGCAGGTCCAAACTGAGCTCATCACCTTCGAGGCTTGCCTTTTATTTTATTTTATTTTATTTTATTTTATTTTATTTTATTTTATTTTATTTTATTTTATTTTATTTGGGTAGCACTGGTGTAAAGCAATTTACTGTCACAGTCAAAACTACTCAGGAAGATTTCCTGCTAAGATTCTGTCAATTATTTAATGAGTTGGTTGAAGTTGTCAATTGCTATGAGTTATAGATTGGAAAGTAAGATCATTTTATGGGAAGACACTACAATTGAATCCAGTTCACGTTGTAGTGCCTTGTGAGACAATTCTTTCCATTCCTGTTGAACTATCAAACTGAGTCTTAGGGACCTTACCATATGCCACCTATACATTTATGTCATCTATAAATATAAAACTCAAAATGTTTTTCTATTTATTTTTACCATGTTCTAGGGAGTAATCAGAAATGGAAAGTGAGAAATTTTAGTATAAAATTTGCCCCCTGGCTTTAACCCTACTGCCCACATAATTTCTCACTACTGTTTCTGGTTTAAAGATCATATACATTGCATACATATCATCATGAAAACCATCTGCTTAATTAATTTTTCAGTGTTTAAAGCGTATAACTTTAAAAGTTTTTAATGTGAACTTGAGATGCCGAAAGCAGTTGTTTTTTGAAATTTCTGTATCCATAGATTCCTTTTCCTGCTTAAATGGATTTCCAAATAACAAACAAATCAATGTGAAGCTGCGATGGTTGAGGGGCAAGTGAGGGAACCTAGAGAGGCCTTTCCCCACCTCACCTTAATTTCTCCATCTTTGAAAAATGCAACACTAAGGTGAAGTGGCAGGTTAAATGAAGGCTTTATAGGTGAAAATCAGTGTGAACAGATGAGACTTATATAATTTTTAGGACTGGAAGAGGCGAGGTATTATCCTCCTTTTTGTAGGGTGAATGTATCCGTCATGCGCCCACAAGGAACAGTAGAGCTGGAGACGGCCCAAGTTCTCTTGTCTCCCAGTAGAATTTTCTCTTCTACACTATCGGGTGATAATCACCTAGGAAATACTCTTTCTTGGGACATTAATATGCACTAAAAATGACGACAGCACTTCAGGTGTGATTAAGAACCTATTGGAGATAAGGTGAGGGTACATGTACTATGATTCATGGAGAGCAGCCAAAAGTGAGAGCTAGGTGAGCACCTAGAAGGGAGCCAATACGTGTCCGTCTCTCTTTCCTCCTCTGTACTCACTCCATAGCTTATTGCCATTCACTGATTAGCGTGTACAATGGCACAATGAATTATGCAAAGCTAGTTTTGCAGGAGGGGCTGTCTTGTAGTCTAATGCAGTGCAGATGGAAAGATCCTCTTTTAATCATTGTTCTCACAATACTTGGAAGCTTTTTGAGGAATAAGCACTCAGAAGTGAAAGTGAATGGCCTTCAGCAGTAAATGAATTCCTTTTGCAGGGAGGAACTGAAATCTATTTATGATGCAGATGGCTGCCCTGTGTTTGAATGCTCATCCTTGTCATCTGAGATGCATACTTAGAAACAGAATGTCTCTTGAAATGGTTGGGCTTTAGATGGTTCCACTGGAGAAATTACTTCTGCCCAGGCTGGCCCAACGTGTGTTATTATTCTTCAGAAATGGTGACAAGTATTTAAACGCCAATTCACTCCAATCATGAAAATATGTAAATTGCCTCTCTCTCCCTCTCTCTGTCTCTGATCCTTAGTTGCTTCTGAAGAGACTGAATTAGTTAGCATCCCCTTACTTTTATTAGCATAATATTAATGCAAATGATCAGCAAAGGCTTTTTAAAAAAAGAAGGCAGAAGCATAGGAAACAATAATAGTGCTCACTTCTCTTTAGTGAGGAAGAAAAAGCATTTATGATTAGGTTTCTAACTTTGGTGGCTGTGCCAAGGACCACCCACGAGGGCCTAAACAGGTACTTGTTTTTAAAATGAGCATCAGCCTGGATGGTTTACTTGCAGAGCCAATCCAAAAAAGACCCAAAGGGAAAATTTCAAACCAAAGATTATATGCTGTTACCTGTAGGTAGTTCTTCATAATTCAGATGCTATTAAGAATGTGTACTCACAGGATATATATATATATATATATATATATATATATATATATATCCATATTAGTCTATATTTCCAAGACACCACTTTGTAAAATATAGAAGGAAAAATAAAGGACTGATAGTCATTGGCCAATTCAAGGTATAGCAAAGAACTGACTTAAAGCTCTTCCCAGCAAAGGGGTTAATATAAATAGGACACTGATTAATTCTTTATTTGCTCAGAGGAAATGGACTTAAATTAGAGGAAAGTAAAGTTGAATCAAATAACAGGAAGACATTGTTGGGTCTGGAGAGAGCTTGATAAAATTAGGATGAGGTATAGCAAGGGCCTGGAATCTCCCTTCTAAACCTCTCACAGGGCTGCAAACATTTGTTACCCTTTCTGGCATCTGTGCCTGCCTCTGTTTCAGTGGAAGTGAGCACTATAGCGCCTGCTGTGTCTGTACCACCCACATAGCATGAAGCCAGTGCTGCCGTGTATTGTTATTTTCCTACATGATTTATCTCCATTACAATATGGACTTTTGGGGATCAGAGGTGAAGACCTGTGCTTCTTTGGACCTTGGACATCAACACGTTTAGTACCTCACAGTTAACGAGGAGTCAATATTTGTTGAATGAATGTATGAATCACAACTTAGTTAGCTGTTTATTATTAACAAACAAGAACCCAAGCTCCATAGCATCACTCCACCAAAACATTGATGTATTGACTGCACTCCAACTCCCGGGGTCTTTCCAGTGTCCGCTTCCGTACCTGAAATAGAAAATATACTTCCTTATGTGGATTCATTTGATTGTGAAACCATAACCACAATGATTTTCAAAAACAAAACTGACAGCATTTTGACCAACATCCATAATGGAGGAAGACTAACGAATAAATGTGGGGATTGTTGTTCAATGAAACTTTCTATTCACAAAGCTATTGGACTCAGAAATTAACATGCCTGTTTTAGATTGGTTGGCATATACTTAAGAGTTTCACAAATATAAAAGTTATGTATTTTACTTTATAGAACCAGCTTCAGCAAGTAACTAAAGTCCTTTATGAGATGGGAACCCTTAATAGTTAGCTCTCTAACATTGAAGTTAAAAAAACAAACAAGAAAACAAAGAAAAAAAAATGGTTTTAGTCTTGGATCTTTACTGTAGAGTATCTAACTATCTGGGTCTTTCTGAAGAGTTATCCTGGCAAGACAGTAAAGGAAGTTCATCTTTGATGCCATCACCCACCCTGATTACCATGGCTTTGGTACCCACTGCACAAATGTGGCCTTTTGCCCTGGGCGTACTGCCTTCTCCTAATTCTTTCACCTTCTCCTTTTAGAATTTAAATTTAGACTCTGTTCTTGTTTCTAGAGGCTCTCTTCTCTTTTCAACAGCCCCAATGGCTGATATTTTCTGCAGTGTTAGCTTCCTGAGACAACAGTTCTTTCTCCCACTTGTCTTTGCTGGTAAGGAGAAGGGTAGGGGAATCAGACCTACCTGCGATGTGAGATCCCAGGAGTCTTGGCCAATGCAGAATGTGGGGCTCAGAAAGGTGATCCAGCAGGTTTTGTTAAGGAAAAAAAAAAAAAAGAAATCAAACAACCTGGATTGTTTCTTTGGTGGGTAATGGGCATAAAGGAGAGTCCAGGTATGGAGCAATGGAAAGGGAGGAGCGAACTAGAGGTGTGGCAGAGGATGACTGGAGGTGGAAATCTTTGAGTTGGATATTGATTAAGCATCGGCTTTTTATAGAGTGCTAATAGCCTTGGGAGGAAACTCTCAAGGTCATTAACTGCATGTGGACTTCTTAGCCTGTTTCAGTTCCCACATGGAATGGCATTTTGGAACCAAATGCCATATTGCTTCTGGATACAGGAGAATTTTGCTGTCCCATGTATGCAGCAGGTGAACAATAGGCTAGCATAAGCTTGGTGGTGAGCCTGAGACTTAAGGGTTCCGAAGGTGACCAGGATAGGAATTAAACGGACAGTTACAGAACCTTCCAGGTGGGGAGATTTAATCCTCCCGGAATTTGATGTGGCTGTGGGTGGCATTTACCAGAGCTCCAGATGTCCGTGACTGTGCTAGAGTATGTGGTAATGCTAAGGAACAGCCTTAGTTATCTTTACTTATTAAATTATTTTTTTCTTTGTTGTCTGCATTTGCTCCCTCACCCACTGAGGTTTTCACGATTTCTTTCCATATAACCCTTGCCCATGCCTCGTGGTCACTGCCTTGTGAGCCCCGGTCCTATCCTCTGAGCAGAGAGTCTGTGACTTTTGCTGAAAACACTTGTTTTTGTGGGATTTTTATTTTGTTTTGGTTCCCCCCCTCTAATGTTAAGCTTAAAGTCCTCACCCCCAAGCAGAATTTTACAATTGGAAATTGCCTTGAGTTTCCCACGTTCTTTTTTGTATTTCATGTATCTTTTAGGCTACTTGCATTCCCATCTGTTTCGTGTTGGGTCAGCTCAGATTCTAAAATATACGAAGGAAAAAGCAGCCTTAGATAATCTCATTTAAAAAGGGAAAAAACTATCCTGTAATATCCACATATTCTACTTTGTTACTGACTTGCTAAAGACATGTAGAGGAAAATGTTATGGGTGAATTGTTTCTGAGCTTGACTAAATTATTTGATTAGCTGGAAATTATTTCTCCACCCTCTCCATCTTCTCCGTAGAGCTGCCTTTTAGCACCTGGCCTATAAAATGCTCCCTGGCCTTCAGTCCTTATCGGTGGAGCGTTATAGTATTTGAAGGTCATGTGGAGCTCTCCCTGAAATGACACTTTGCAGTCCACGTGAAGCAGCTTTCTCTTTTCCTGCGCAGGATTTGCCAGGCTGTCGTTGCTGCTTCCAATTGTTCTACTGTTACATTCACCAGCATTACTTTGAAATAATCTTTAAATATCCTCTCTCTTTTCATTGATATTCTTGAAACACAGATATCCTTTCACTTTTAATGTTGTCTTCCACTGTTTATCTGTGGTCTGCCTTTTGCTGGCTGGTGGAAGGTTGCCTTTATGCCTCTATGGCCTCACTGATATGGGAGATGATTTCTCTACTTATTGCAATAAATAGTCACAAAGAACTAAGAAGAGTCTGGTAATAACGCCCACATCTCTTCCATAATATGCGCACTTACTTAGCTTTAGTTATTACCAAAATGTTTTTTTTTCACCTAATTTTGCCTTTTGTCCATGTTTTTATTAGCATAGAAAAGTTGGTGTTAATCTATACTAATGAAAGGGTAATATGCTAATTAGACCAGGAGACCTTCCGGGAGACCTTCCAGATGTCCTTCTGAACAAAGCCATAGTGGCGGGGCCAAGGTAGAAGCGGTTAGGGGTGATCAGGCTAGGAGGGGAGGGCAGTTGCGGGTGATCAGGCCGGCAGTGGGGGGCAGTTGGGGCGAACAGGCCGGCAGGGGGGGCAGTTAGGGGCAAGCAGGCTGGTGAGGGGGACAGTTGGGGGTGAACAGGTCGGCAGGCAGAATGGCTAGGGGCAATTAGGCAGGCAGGTAGGTGAGTGGTTAGGAGCCAGCGGTCCGGATTGCGAGAGGGCAGTCAGACATTCCCTGAGGGGTCCCAGATTGGAGAGGGTGCAGGCTGGGCTGAGGGACACCCTCCTCACCACCCCCCCTCCCCCATGCATGAATTTATTTCGTGCACCCGACCACAGTATGTATATAAAAGTCTTATGAAAAGGCAAAAAATTTGCCCATAGGAAATAAGTAAAACCATTATTATATCCAGTACTATTCCAAAATTAAGTTAAAAGATATTAATGTTTATATTTTGTGTGTGATATCGACAAATATTCTGTTAGAACCCATATGATGGCAGACACTATAAATCAATAGTAACTTCGTGAACTAGGGGGATGTCATAAAATTGTAATTTGTCAACTTGTATTCAGTCAGCACCTCAAATGAAACTTCTGGCCAACAGTAAAACATCTATTCTGGGTTCCAGATCTTGAAGTATGTTACATTTAGTATGTGAGAGAGTTGCACACTGGCGGGCAAAAACTTATCTGTTTGTATTAATGTGGGTCTAAGGCATATTGGTAAATTGTAATAATGAGATTCCAAACTAATAGACGGCATGACAGGGGACTTTTGAATGATGGGTTCAAATGTATCAGAGAAGATGGAAAGACTCTTGGTCTTCATTAGTGAATCCTTTTCTTCACTTCACCTCTGAAAATGTGTTGAGGACTTTGATTTCTCAGAAAGAACAGAGGAGCACAGATTTGCAATGGAAAAGGCAAAAAATGTGACTTGTCAGAAGCAATAAAAGTAAATGGATAAAAACTTGGCGAAAATTTTGGATGCTGATAACTACTACCTTTGAAGCCCCATGACTTTGTGAAACAAGAACCAGGTATAGCCAGTTGTGGTGAGGAAGCTGGACTCCAGCTCAGGAAAGAACAGCCTTACTAATGGACCAGTGAGTGCAAACCCCAGGAGGACTGTGGGAAACTGAGGGAGAGGGAGGGATCTCAGGATGAGTTAGGGAGGCAACCTCCAATTACTGGTCTGAACCTATGGAAATGATTGAGCAGGGGATGAGGTGGAGGCGAGGGGGTAGCAGTGGCAGTGAGAGAGGAAGTGAAATTTTACTGGGGAAGGAATGGTATACCACAGCAGGGCCTGAAGCGTGTTAGAGTTGATTCTAAAGAAGAGGTCATGACCCAGAGGCCCATGCTGGACAGTTGTCTAAGCCACTAGTTCAGTAAGGAACTGGAAAATTCCACCTGTACCTGGTGTTAGTGTCATGTATGGTCTATCTTCTGGCAAACATTTGAATAGCTTGGTTGAATAGACATCTCAGGTAAGGTGCTCAATATATAGTAGGCATCCAACAAAGAGTTTAAAATTTGTTTTAGAGATTGAGTTGACCTGATGGAACCAGGGAATGCATCTTAACAAACTGTATGCCAGTGCTTGTTTGTGACTTAATATTAGATACAGTCTGATTTGAAACCAGCCCTTTCTTCTGTATTTTTCTACTCCCTGACAAGGAAGTCTGCTTTCAAACTAAACACCCAAGAGTTACAGATGCATAGAACAATTACTTATCAATGACCTTTTAGGGCTTTCTGATGACTGATTCTTTACTATCTACTTTTCATGTCCCCGTATTATTCCTTTATAATTTTGTGCAAGTAAATAAATAAAAAAACACGTTAGAAATTGTTGTTTTAGAGGCAGCAATGATTAATTGAACAGTCCCCAAGCATCGGTTATGGCAAGACCTTTGCTGAATCTGGGGATACCATATGAAAGACACCTGCCCCAAGGAACACAGGATTTAGGGGTAGAGAGACAAGTGTGAATATCAGCACAGGATGTGGTGAGGGCTGTGGAGAAACAGAAGGGAGAAAATGTCTTTCTTTATTCCAGCCCCCATGAAGAAAGGTACCAAGTTATGAAATTAAGTAATGCCAAATTAAGTGGACACAGATCCACCTGGAGAGCCCAAGCTTGGAATGCAAAGTAGCTGCTGGTGTCTAATCTCCAGGTAGCTCTCTAACTGACCAGAGCAAGAAATGGAAAGAGTTTGGAGATGAACTGGAAGGAACTGATACCAAAATTGTAGGGTGTTGAGTCCAAGTTCTTGTCTTGAATGAAATTGTGGACAAAAACAATTAATGGAACCAAAGTTTATTGGGAGAGGCCAGTCCTGGAAAATGTGCGGCTGGGGTTCCAGGAGCAGGTCAGTGTCCAGAGCTTCCTTTCCATATTACAGTTGGGAATAGTTTAGTGTCCAAGCTAATTAAAGTCTAATAGTCCATGTGTGGAGGCCCTCATGGCCATAAGCCACATGGGCACAGGGATGCGTTCCCCCATAACAGGAATGTCAGGTATCCATTGCGCTATGTGTGAGGGGGGCGTGGGGAGCGGGAGGAGAGAAAAGAGGAAGCAAGTGTGCTTTTAATTTAAGGGGTGGAGACAGCCTTGCTAGCTCCTGATTGGTTATCTGCAAACTGCCCATCTTAGCAATATCCATACATTTTAAAGCTTATGTCTCCTACACACACCCAGTTAATAACTTAGTAACTTCGCCTAGTTGGGCTCCTGGTTCTATTTCCCGGCCCCGTTGGTCCCAATTCCTGACTACATATAGCTTCCCTCCATCTTCTCAGTACAGCGTGTCAGGTGGATGCAATTGCTGGTGATCGATAAACCACAGTATGGTTCATTAAGCAGTGCCTCAGTGCAGTTGCTGGGCCTTGCCCATGGTGTTCTTGATGTATAAAGCCTGGACATTCTGCTAGTTCTTTTTGAGCGATGACACCAGGAAATTGACAGCTATGTGAATGTTGTACACAAGCTCATCGTCTGTCATTTTCACGTGGCCAACAGCCACTGCTTGATACAGCGCCTTCTTCATCTGGAACGTGATCATGGATTTTCTTCCATCGAGTTGGCCACCACGTTCCTATTGTGAGTCAGCAAGGATGAGAACATGCCAAGGTTATTCAGATCCGGGCCCAGGAATTCATGGGATCTGATTGATTAGAGACGCTGAAGCCAAAAAGACATTATACTTCTTGGCTAGCTTCTTGACCAGTTTCTTATTCTTATTGACTTTCTTCAGCACCTCAATGTCCATGTGGGGATATCCATGGCCTGGCCCCCTCACAGTGCTGCTGCTCCCCTGGAACACATACAGAGAATTTGGGGTGGGGAATGGACCTAAGCCAGATAGTGCCCGAGAAGTGTTTGTCCTTCTGAGGTTCATAGTTCTTCAAGCTGATCTGCAGTCCCCAGTGTCCAAAAACTTCCAGAGCTTGCGCTGGTTCCCGTGCAGGACCACCTCATAGAGGGTGTCCTGGGAAACTCTGCTGCTCATGGTTCCTTGTGGCCCCCAGACCGGAAAAGAGTGTGATAGATAATTTAAGTGCATATGCAAACACAATCGCTTATGCTCTGAACCAATGTTCCAAGATCTTGACCTTTTATGTCAAAGCCCCACTGCAGATACTTTCATCCTTTGTTTTGGAAGAAGACTTGACATTCAGATCCCTTGGTTCCCATTTGGCTACTGTTGTCCCCAACTGAAGAGGAAGAACGGCCTCATGAGAGAGATTTGGGGAACAAAGAGGATCTCACTTCTACCCAGAACTAGAGAAGACCTATGTCTGGTGGCCAATGATAGCCCATAATTTCCCCTTTATGCACCCTGTGTCTACATATAAATGGGAAGGGAGTGTTTCCAACTTACCTTGACTGCCAACTGACTCTCCCATATGACTTTCTGTCTTGTACTTTGCCTTATTTCTTGCTACTAGACTTGGGTGGTGCTCACTGCCTATATCCCTATTTTGGTGATGTTTTCATATAAATTGGTTTTGCCATAATTTTCTGTAGGAGGGATAATGCCAAGTTATCAAAGCTATCTCCCAACAGGGTCACTAATGGGCTGCTTCTGTCAGTTTCGCTTAGGCAATGTTGCATTTTTAAGAGAATAATCAGTTCATTTGCTCATTGTTTTGCTGTGAGTCAAAATTGGGTAGACACTTTGAAAGACTATTAAGTGCTATACAGATGTGAAGTGAGTTTTATTTTTAAAGAAAAAGAAAGCTGAAAGCAATAACGAATAAGTTTTATTGTTCCCTCTAAATCAAAGGGGTAATGTATGCAAAAAGTAAAAGTAAGTTTACTTGAAGTATGAAAATTAACAATATAGTTTTAAAACTATAGCAATTGGGTGGGAGAGAAGAGATGTGGAATCCTTTCCGGGGTTTCTGAAAGCTGCCTGGGTGTGAGGAGAGGCCAGTGTGACACTGCTTTCTAATCAACTTCTTACTACCTCCAGGCTTTGTCAGCGCTCTTTCTTCCTGGTTGTCAGAGCCACTTCTAATAATTACTGCTTTCAGCTAAACAATAGTAGGCATTCACTTCCAAGGGGGGAAAATGACTTGGGTCATTCATAGGCTGCAGCTCTTCATAGTCATTCAAATTCAGTGTATTCTGATGGACAGGGCTATTACAGAGTATTAACAGCGGCACCATCCCTTTATGGCAGTGATTACTTCTTTAATATCCCTGCCAAAATGAAAAAGAAAAATCTACACATCAGAAATTCATGCTGTTTTTTTTTTTTTCCAGCATAAAGGTAATATAGATGGAAAAGCAGAGTGAATTTTTAAGATATTTAAAAAATTGTAAACATCTTCAAAACAGTTAAAAAAACACACACACCTGGTGTATTGAAGTTATACTCCAGTGTGAAAAACCATATCTTAGAAAATGCATCGGAAAAGGTTTCTATGCATTTTAAAGAGGTATGGTATGATGGTTAAATGTATTTTTCTCCAGATAAGTGCAGTGGTCCTTTAAAAACATTAATTATAGCCTGTCAACAGGATCACTCTGGTTTTTGTTTTGTGAGATACAGACCAGAGAGATTGGAGCACCTAATGCAAAAAAATAAATTCTCCCCTTTCTACGCTGTTTGGTATAATAAGATGACCACTGAAGAAGAAATGCGGACTCTAATCTTGGATCTACCATCACTTTGCTGGTGACTTTGGGAAAATTTAACCCTAGAGCATCATTATCTCACTTAGAAAATGATAGGATCTTTTTAACTCTCTAGGGTCCAATATCATTCTAAAGTGTACATGTCAATAAATATGACTTTATTTAAAATATACTTGGTCCTTATGGTTGATGATAAGTCATGATCTGAGTAAGAAAAAAATTTTTTTTCACATTAAAACCAGAACAAAACAAAACAACATCAACCTTCTTTTTCGGTCTTCATCTCCCAACCCAATAACTTTTTTCCCTGCATTGGAAATACATGTATGATGAGGAGCATGAAAGAAACTATCTCTTTAAGAAAGGATTTTTTAGGAAAAGAACAAAACCAAGTCTTAGCATCAAAGGACTTCAAGAAAGCAGACTGTGGGTCACAGAAATGCCTCTGGATGAGGCAGAACCAGGAGACAGACTGGCTATGAAGTGTAGCAACAGGCCTCTTGATAGAGTGGATACATACAACAAGCAGAGGCTGGGCCAGATGGCTCAAAGAAATGTCCTAGCTCCAAATAATTTCCTTGAGATGGTTGTAGGAAGAGGTATGGATGACAAAGGAGCATTAAGGAAAATACACATTTTCAGATGCACTGGCCAAAAGGGGAAGCTTAGAGAGAACTTCTTCCTCTTATATGGATGGATAAAAGCAAATGATAAAAGACGTTGGCAAGGCAGGGGTTTTTCAATGACGTTTTTATTATTTCTCATTGTAGTATAAGTTAAATATGGATATAGCATTGGAATAAGTCCCAGTTTTGATGAAAGGCTGTAAAACTAAACTAAAATAAACAAAGAAGTAGGTCAAGAGTCACTAGGAAAGCATGTCTGCTTCTTTCAGTAAGGCTTTCTGGAGTGTTGCCCACGGAATTAAAAAGTGCTTTTTAGAAGTGCATTAGGTGTCGTTTTCTGAGAACTCCTAGAGCAGCAGTTTTCAAAGTGTGGTCCAGGAACACCTAGGGGTCTCAAGACCCTTTCAGGGGTCTAGGAGATCAAAACGATTTTCATAGCAACACCAAGGCATTGTTGGCCCTTCTCACTCTCTTTCTCTCATAAGAATACAGTGGAGTTTGGCAGAGGCTACATGACATGCAATATGGCAAAAGATTGAATGCAGAAGCAGATGGGAGAATCCAGATGTCTTCTATTAAACCAGACATTAAGGACAGTTTCAAAAATGTGAAACAATGCTACTCACCTCACTGTATATATTTTTTTGTATGGAAAAATGTAGATTTAAAAAAATGTTAAGATGTTTGTTATTACTAAATAAATTGGTATGCAACTTTTCCATTTTAATATCTAATACATATTAATGGATGTAACCTATATAAGCCAAAGCTTTTTGGGGTTACTTTAAATTTTTTAAGTGCGGAATCCTTGTAAGGTTCAAGAATGGCTGTCCTGGGGGATAAATAAATCTGAACCTTTGAAGAGGGCACAGGTGACCTTATTAATCGGTGGGAGGGCAGTTACATGGAGTTAGCAGTTTAAATCAGATGTTAGCAAAGATGCTAACTTAAGTGCCCTCTTTATGGTTACTTATGAGGCCCTTCAGGAGGAATTCTCACTTGATAACAAGCAAAGCAGTCCAGATTATTGGTCTCTTCCCATTTTATCGATGGGAAAAGTTAGGATGAGAGAAGTTAAGTGATTTTCCCAAATCACAGAGATGGTTAAGTAGAGCTGGAGCCATTTGGTACTTAGGACTCCCAGCCCCATGTTTCCATGTTCTTTCGCTGACTCTGTTGGTACTAAGATGACTCATTAACCGGCTTGTTTTCATCCACTAGAGCACAGTGTATTGCCTGATAACCTCCACCTCCTTGTGAAGAGCATTTTGTGTCAGACCAGTTTACTATTCTCTGTGACAAAAGAAATAACAGGCATTACTAATACTTTGAATAATATCGGTTCATGCGAAATTCACTGATCAGGTGAAAAATATCACAGGAAAAACAGGAGAAAATATACCTGGGGAAAAATATAGGGGCAAAAAGCCCCACAATGTATATTTTTTACCATTGATATTTTTAAAGAGAGTGGAAGGGGTGAGGGAAGAGAGAGAGAGAGAGAGAGAGAGAGAGAGAGAGAGAGAGAGAGAAATCGATGTGAGAGACACACATCATTGATTGGTTGCCGGGAATGGAACCTGCAACCCAGCTATGTGCTCTTGGCCGTGAGTGGAACCCATGACCCTTCTGTCTGGGCTGATGTTCTAACCAGCAGGCAACACTGTGTAGGGATAGAGCCTTATTTTTAAATAAACACAGCATGGGATCCTGCTAACAAGATGAAAAAGAAAGGACATTTCCTGAATTAGGGTCTATAAAGTTAGTATTTGCTGGTGACAGTGCCCATGGAAAAGGGGCAAAGTGATAATACTGTAATGTGTTGGATTGCCAGTTGCACAAGATCATGACTCTTGCAGTTACCTAGGAATCAACTTCTTTTACAGGACGGTGTCTAGTTTTGTCAGTAGTTGTCAAAGATGAGAAATGAGAGTGTTTGAAAAGTGGCCATGGGATTAGCACATAGGATTCTGGAGCAGGAGCAAGGGAGAGAGAATGAGAACAATCTTTGGCCAGTAAGTCAGGTGGGGGTGATTGGTAGTTGCCTGAGGTACAGACTGTGTTTCTTCGATTTCAGCACCATGTGTTGGCTTGGATCTTTTGGAAATATAAAATATTTCTGCTCTGTACTTCATTATGTGTAGCAGATGTTGCTTTATGTTCTTGAACCCAATTTGCAGAATGAACGTGGTATCATATTACATACTTCTAAACACAGAGGAGAGAAAACTAGTTAACTGGCCTCTTACCAGGACAGTTTTAAGAAGGGCCAGCCTTTTAGCCATTGCCTGCCTGGAGTTCAAAAGTAGAATATATTCTGAAAAGAAAAGAAGTGACATGACATGTTTATTGATGAAAATAGTAATTAAAGAATGTTCAGGTACATTTTTAGAGAAAATATAAAATGCATGGCATGCTGACTATGGAGGATCTTCTTATCTCCTCCCTACTCTGCATCCTCTATTATTTTTTTTTTAAATGTTCCCTTGTAACATTTACCAATGATTTAAAAAAATCAATCTTTCCATGATGCAGTATCTTCTTCAGGTTTTCACAGCAAACCTATTCAGCTTTTGAATAGGTCCAAATATCGAGTGGATTCATCAGCACTAAGCGATTAGATTTTTGCTTTGTGTCTGTTGTAAAAGCAGGGCTTGATATAGAAGGTGTATTTACGTAACAATGCTGTTGCTCAATGCCCTTGCATTTTTCTGCACATACTATCTTAATGGAAATTTACTGGAAAGTTCTTGCCAGAATAAACACATTCTTTCAGGAATGAAAGACTTAATGTAGTTTAAGTTCAACTGCACCTCCTTCCTGTGAGCAGGTAAACCAAATTATTTGGCATTAGTCATTATACTTCACACATTCCACAGTGCTTGTCATAGTCTTCCATGTGCTGATGGTTGTAGAAGATAGGAATAAGGTAGACAATCTTTTGTTACAGTGAAAGATAAAACAAAAGCAAGGATAGGGCCTCTATTGGACATGAACTAAACCCAAAATGAATGTGGCAGACATTATGTAAATTACCTTTAGCTAACCCGATGGAGCAGAATTAAGGAATATGAGCTGATGATCACAGAAATTTAAAAACAATTATTTGTTTTAAAGAGAGAGAGAGCTTTCTCATTCACATTTTCATTCAAGAAGCAGTGTGAACTCTCAAATGAGAACAGTGACTTTATCGAGGCCACTTGGGTGAGAGAAGGGGGAAGAGGCTGGGATACAGGGATGTAAACAGGACCTTTGGGGCAGGGAGGGAGGAAGTGGTCCTTGAATTAAGGGATGGGGGAGGCAAACAATGGACAATGGGGACTGGAGGAAAGAGATTCACAGAAAACATGTCCAGACTTCCTCCTGTTGGCCCTCGTCCTAACACTGGTCCATCTCCACCCTCCATGGCTTCTGAGCCGAGATTATAGTGATTGTTCACTCATTAATGCAACCAGTGCATAATCAAGGCAGAGAGAACCATCTTTCAAGGAATAAAACTAGACTTTAGCGTATTACATTTAAGTAGTCAGTTATATCGCATTTATTTGCATCAATAGGCAATTAAATTCTTTGATTTTTTCTAAGAAACCATTCAAATTTAATGGGTGTGTAGCTTTGACTAGAGTTTAGTGACCCCTCTCTCCCTTATGTAGTATTAAATCTGACTATTTAAAATAATTATAGGGAAGGCCAGTTTAAATGTAAAAATGTTCACATGCTATTAAAGAATTTCATTTTATTGTATTTCTTTTTATTTTCTGTATGTGCAGTAAGTAAAACCAGTCTAGCAAAGTATTACTTCCTAACATCTTGGGAGATAAAAGAACAATATGAAAATTAGAATAACAAAACACCAGTTTACCAATTATTGTCCCCACTCAAATTGTACTTTTTAAAAATTATTGAATATAAAGGACAGGCACCATAAATGATAATTTTCCTTTTTAAGTAATTAGGCTTTGTCCCTTTATCTCAATATAAATAGTATGAAACAAGAATTTAAAATTTCTGTTATATGTGGATTTTTATTATAAGGTCCTTTAATTAAATTTTAGTAGAAGGTGGCATGTGAATTATAAAGAAAAATATAGTTAACTTAAAGTCATAAAAATACCTTCACTTATTCAATTTATCCTTTTATCCATAGATGATATTAGAAATAAATGTTTAAGTGGTAACCCCAGATATTCATTCAGAATCGCCCATAAGTTAATTTTTCCAAAAAATGAAGTTTCACCACTTTGAAAAGTACATATCAGTAATGGGTACAAAAAAGTTGCTTTCTAGCCCAGCCAGTGTGGTTCAGTAGTTGAGCATTGACTTATGAACCAGGAGGTCATGGTTCAATTCCTGGTCAGGGCACATGCCCGTGCTTCTGGCTCAATCCCCAATAGGACTGAGTGTGCAGGAGGCAGGCCATCAATGATTCTCTCTCATAATTGATGTTTCTATCTCTCTCTCTCCTCCACTCTCTGAAATCAATAAAACCATATTTTTAAAAAAGGTTGCTTTCTATAGAAAAATGAACTTAATATGTCATTCTTCTATTTATGTTTTGGTTCTAAAATAAAATGTAAATTCAAATAGTACCTAATTAATTGATTTCAGATATTTGCTACATAAAGGTGGACCAAGTTTGGTTGACAGATATAAATGACAAACATGAAATACTGTGTACAAATTCAATTCCAATTTAATTAACTAGTAGCCTCTAATAAATATTTAACCTGTTGTTTTCTAAGAACAAAGTTTCAGGTATAAAGAAGTCAAAATCATTTAAGTGAAATGGAAATGGAAAAATTATTTCTTACATTGCTATTTGTTCTTCACCATACTTTTTGGGGGAGGTAAAGAATGAAAAAGTTCCTTCTACAAGCATATTATAATTAGTAGCATCTCAAGATAAATAGTTTCAAAATATATATCTCCGGTTTTATTAAGGAGTTTCCAAATTTTCAGCTCAGTCCTATGCTATGGTATTTTAGAAACGGTACTACTTCCCTCATGCACTAAAATGAACCATGTTTTCTTTTGAATTTATAGTCGCAGATATGGCCAGTACACTATGAACCAAGAAACCTCCAAAGCGAAGGAGAAGCCTCCATTTGATCGATCGAGTTCCCAGGATTCTGTGGATGAACTATCTATGGAGGACTATTGGAATGAAATAGACAATATCAAGAAATCTAGTGAGAACAGACAAGATCAAGAGGTGGTGGTCGTCAAAGAGCCTGATGGTAATAACAAACTACGTAAAACTTGTTTGGTTTGTATATGCATTTATGGGTGAATACATGGGAAGGAAGGGGGAGGACAACAATAAATAATTAAAGAGAGGGCAACCCAAGAAACATAATGCAGGTTGCCTTTCCACTTGAGAATTACCATCTGTGACAGATTTATGGATGCAGCTGCCAAATTCAAGTGGCATCAGTAAATTCCTTTCCGCTTATAAGGCCACAATCTTGTTGGCTGAGCTCACCATGTCATAGAATTTTAACGTTAGACTTGATCTCTGGAATCATTTAACCTCCCTTTGAATTCCTTCTGTGGTATCCTAGCCAAATGGTCACATGGCTTCCAGTGAGGGTAGATGCTCATGGAAAGCTCACTGCCTTGCAGTGTTACTGCTTTTCCTCCAGTCAGTCAGCTTGAGTTGTTCTGATGTTCTCTGTTTCATTGATTACAATCTGCTCTACTCCCTTTGACTCACATGCTGTAGTTTTGCGTTTTGAAAGAGTAGAACAAAGTCTATTCTATTTTTACATGATAGCCTTTCCAATGTTGGAAGATAGTTATTTTGTTACTCACCAAGTCTTTTCTAGAAGGAAAAGAGATTCATGTGAATTATTCCTTGTGGGAGGTTTTTACTCCCCTCACCCCTTAAGTTTCACACTATTCTTAGAAATATGTTTTTATTAACTTTATAGAGAGAAGAAGAGAGAGGGAGAGAGAGAAACATCCGTGTGAGAAACATCAATTGGTTGCCTCTGTACACACCCCCATAGGGGACTGAACCAGCAACCTGGGCATGTGCCCTGACTAGGAATCGAACCTGCGACCTTTTGGTTCAGGGGACGACACACCATACTACATCTTTTAATCTTTTAAATTCAAGCAGTCATTAAGTTTTAATGTCCAATTTTGACATCTATTATATAGTTTTCTTTCTATGCCTTGGGCCATCCATAAGTTTGTAAGTATGCCTTTGGTATATAAGTTGATATAAATGCTAAAAAAGTAAGAGCCACAGTCAGGACCTCATGACCCACTAATAGTGATCTTCTTTTCAATGGAAGACTTCTTCACGAAATGACTGAGCATTGATTTGTTTAAGCAGAGAAATCTAACTTAAAAGGTCTTTCTCCTTTGTTATAGTATTGCTTGAAAATTTTGCCAATAATATTTTAAAAAGAAAAATTGGAGATTTTTCTTTATATTTCTTAGATTTGTAAAATAAAATTATAATTCATTCATTCTTTTGTTTGGGTTTTCTTTCATTTTTTTTTTCTCACCTTACCAGTAAAGTCAGACTTATTTGTGATAACAGTATCAAAACCTTTCTGTCTCAGTGGACACAGCACAACAGTGACCTGCTGAATAAGGAGAAAACATTCTACAGGAAACAGCATTCAGGCCTGACACATTCCCATGTGTCATTAGCTATTTCACTTTTTTTTTTTTTACAGTGAGAGAATTCTTTTTTAAAAAATTTATCTTTATTATTAAAAGTATTACAGATGTCCCCTTTTTTCCTCCCATTGACCTCCTCCACCCGACCTCCAGGCCTCCCCATACCTCCCACAGGCCTTCACTGCACTATTGTCTGTGTCTATGGGTTATGCTTAGATGCATATACATTTTTTATTAATCTCTTCCCTTCCACTCCTTCCCAGCCTCCCTCTGAAATTCATCAGTCTGTTCCATGCTTCCATGTCTCTGGATCTATTTTGTTCATCAGTTTATTTTGTTCCTTAGATTCCACATCTTTTTCCAAGATGAAAATAAATTCATAGATAGTTGTTCATTATGTGATTAACAAGAAAAACTAGGAATGTTTTTACATGTCCATGTCTTTTCTTTGACTTTAAATTGAGTTTTACCTCTATTTTTTAGTGGAACAAATGATTCGATATCGTAATATTGTTTATCATGGCAGTATCAGCTTTTCCCCTGGCAATTTGGTTTTATACACCTTCCTGAGTTCTACCTTAACCGCATTAATAAGAATGGCTGAATTTATGTCAGTAGTAAAGAGTTTTTGTTGCCGGGCATGCAAAATGTCTGGCATTACATTATGTTTCTTGAAGCCAAGGTTATTAATACTTGATTTCTACCCTCAAGGAGTTTACATAGTGTAGAAGGATAGACAGGCAAAACTAGTCAGTGCTACATCATGTGATACAAGCTATAATGGAGCCCTGCAAAGCTCGTCCCATATAACATTCTCACATTTGCTCCGGAGGCAGCCAGGACAGCTGTGCTGTAGGTTACAGATGAGAAAAAGAAGTTAGCGTGAGGCTAAGTGACTGGTCCAAAGTGATGTGGCTATTGAGGTGTAGACATAGGTATGGATTCAGGTCTTTTGTGTCCCAAGTAGTAGGCTTTCACTTTCCTCTATACACTTGGTGGTTGGTGTGAATCTGTTCTGTTTTTCTGTCATTTTTATTAGCTCTCAGACAATATTTGCTTTACCGTTTACATCCTGCGTTTAGTGGTTTAAGTTGATCTAGTTGTGTAATTTGTTGCCTATAAGGTATTTTTGTTTGTTTGCTTCTTCTTAAAATAGTGTGTATGGTTTTTTTTAATTTGTAGAAAACATGAGTCTGATGTGCTGACTAGGGGAATTAAAAAATTAATTTGAAATGGATTGGTCCCTGCTGTCCAGATGCTCTTTATTTCTTCGTCACACTCCCTGTCAGCAACAGTGAACAGAGAAAACAAACCTTCCCATCAATTAGCATTGACCTCGGGGTTGGTGCTGAATTTAAGCCAAGAAGCAGGGCTTTAATGGATATCCCCAGTATTGACTTCCTTCTATACCTTGATGGAAATAAGTTATATTTTCATTGCTTGCTCATCTCTGGAAAGGGAACAGTATTATCTTCCCACAGTTAATCTGCAGAGAAGTTATAGAGGTTAATTACATGTGAAGCCATTTAAATTTTTTAATTGAGTATGTATGAAATGCATCTAAAACTTGGTATCTTTGTAGCTGGAGTCTATGGCATTTGTCCAAGTTCCAGATAATGATTGTTCGCACTGTGGTTCGGTTGCAATAGAAGAGTTTCAGTAAGCTTAAAAAATGTACAAGTTCTCATATTTTGGGATCTTAAATATCGTTTTTCTCTGTCTCAGAGGGCGAACTGGAAGAAGAGTGGCTGAAGGAGGCTGGTTTGTCTAATCTCTTTGGAGAGTCCGCTGGAGATCCCCAAGAAAGCATGGTGTTTCTATCAACATTAACCCGGACCCAGGCAGCAGCTGTTCAGAAACGGGTAGAGACCGTCTCCCAGACCTTAAGGAAAAAGAACAAGCAGTACCACATTCCTGACGTCAGAGACATATTTGCTCAACAGGCCGAGTCCAAAGAAAAAGTAGGCGTTGTTGGTTTTTGTTGTTGTTGTTTTGTTTTTATGTTAAAGCAAAGGAATAACTGCTTAGAATCATCTAGACCTTTCCAGTTTAATTTAAATCATGGAAAACAGAATGCGCACATTACATGCCAGGCACTGGAGCTCTGTGCTGGCAGGGATCAAGAGGGACTTGATCCCTGTCCTCCTTCTAGGAGTGAATGCTGATGGGGCAGAAAATTAAACAAGTTACAATTCGGTCTGATCATCCTTGTGCGAGGTGTCCTTGGAGCGTTAGGAGTGGCCCTACACCCCCGCCCACACCAGGCAACGTGACTACTAATTGTTACTTACAGAAAAGTAGGAGGTAGGGGATTCTCCCTTATCTATTAACTCTTGTAGGAATGTTTGCTCTTTCCTAGACTCATTTGGTGATGATTGGAAGTGAGATGTGAGGGAGCTAACTGCAGTGGAATTAGAAAGCAGGGACCCCGAAACATGGAATAATGTTCCTTTTGTATCTAGCACTTAGCACGGTGCCCAGCACATGGAAGATTTGATTAAAAATTATTAAGGTGCCGAAACCGGTTTGGCTCAGTGGATAGAGCGTCGGTCTGCGGACTGAAGGGTCCCAGGTTCGATTCCGGTCAAGGGCATGTACCTTGGTTGCGGGCACATCCCCGGTAGGGGGTGTGCAGGAGGCAGCTGATCGATGTTTCTCTCTCATCGATGTTTCTAGCTCTCTATCCCTCTCTCTTCCTCTCTGTAAAAAATCAATAAAATATAAAAAAAAATTATTAAGGTGATGAATTTATTAGTGGAAGCTGTTGGAGTCTGGTAGAAGCTGTGGCACTCGTGAATGAAAAGATGTCAGGGAAGACATGGTAAAGTAGGAGACCTATGTTGCCTAGAGCGGTGCTACTCAAAACAGCCAGTTGGTGGACTATGTAGAAAATAATATCCGTTCCTTCATCAGGAAAGTCTTAGTACCCACTTCTCTCCCCCTCCCACCCCCCAAAGTCACTGAATTAAATGATGCCTATTCTCAATGACACTGAATCGCTCTGGCCTAGAAAACCCAGTGGGGCAGTTGGAATGAGCGCAAACAAAAGGCATCGTGAACTATGATTGCAGTGATAATAACAGCAATAATAATTGCTGCCACTACTGAACGCTCACTGTGCTGACTACTTTCCTTGCCTTAACTAATTGATCCTTACAGCTGTCTTTTGGATAAATTTACTGTTTTCCTTCTATGGCTGAGGCTCATAAACTTTAAGTAACTTGCTCAATGTCCCGTAGATAGAAAACCCAAATTTGTTTGACTCTAGTATGTGTTTTTAACCACTATGCTTCCTGCTTATATCTGGGTTTCCATACATTCTTCTGATAGTAAGTAATCAGAACGTGAGACTATTTACACTATAAATAAAAATTAACAAAAATTTCATGATTCTTTATAGAAATGAGGGAATGAAAAGGCTTATATTTAAGGTAGTTTTCTGTCATGTAGAGTTTTTTTTTTGCTTTTAGTAGACATTTCATTCTTCTAAGAAATCTTTGATAGTTGCAGATTTCTTCTCCATTTACATGGTCAATTGTGAGGCAAATCCAGTCCTTTTTAAAAATTTTTTAAAAATATTTTTATTGATATCTGAGAGGAAGGGAGAAGGAGAGAGAGATAGAAACATCAATGATGAGACTGAATCATTGATCAGCTGCCTCCTCCTGCACGCCCCACACTGGGGATCGAGCTCACAACCAGGCATGTGCCCTGCCTGGGAATCAAACCCTGACCTCCTGGCTCATAGGTAGACACTCAACCACTGAGCCATGCCAGCCGGGCAAATCCAGTCCATTTTACGGTTTTGGGGTCACTGGATTGTTCCAGGCAGGAGTCTTGGAGCTGAGGCAGTCAAGCACTTGCTTACCCCCACTGTTTATTTGGGACATCCACTGGAATTGAAGAACATAACTAGGTTTCTAGCTCTTAGAAAAATAAATGGTTAGGAACTATAGTATTACCAAAAAGGAGTAAGAGGAAGTCAAAGAGGAGGGGGACAGAGAGCTGAGCCTGAGCAAAATACATATTGTGGGATTCATGCCAGTTTCCAAGAGGCTGTTGCTACTCGGTGCTAGAAGCAGGATTTTTCAGCAAATCCCCGGTAATGCCTAAACGACATGGTTTGAGTTCAAGGTAATTGGTAGATTGTATCATCTGATGGAGTCATGTAATTTAAAATAACATTAACTTGCTTACACTGCATGCCTTTAATTGAAACTGCCGCCCATTAGAGCCATATCCTCCACCCCTCAAGCAAACGTGAGCCAGCCATCTTCACCCCAGTTCCTCTGTTCTCAAATAAGTCCATGTTCAGCTCTTCCATTTTAAATGCTTCCTCATGAAGCCCTTGCTGACACCAGGAAACATAATACAGAAATGAGTACCATCTGCTCTGTCATCTTCAATTGCTGAGGAAAACAATTCCGACCACATGCTCTAAAGTGTGTGTTCGTATGTACGATTAGGATCACTCACTGTGTTCCCTGTGCTGTGGAGGGCTTGTGGGCAGAGGGAGGGGGGTGGTATTGCCCAGTCCCGAGGGGGACTGGAGTGGGCCATGACCCTGTCCCACGTCTGGGATTTGGTAGCCGCCATACACTCTCCCGGGTGCCCCAGCCTCTAAGTCCTGCAGGAACGGTGACTATGCACCTGACCCAGTGTGTTTCTAGACTCTTCTTTAGCCTGCAGGGAGGGAGGATCCTTGGCTCAAAGCTTGAGGAGAAATGTATGGTGAGGGCGACCCCAAAGGCCACCTTCTTTTGTGTAGAAATGAAAATCCGATCGAATGATTATTTAAAAAATAATTCATTCAATTAGACGTCTGTGTGTGATTGATGGACCCCTCTTCCTGCTTCCTGAGCTCGTTCTGGAGCCCGCCGTGGGGAGGAGGAAGCTGCCTGGCCACACTCACTGGTGAGAAGGGTCAGCAGGTTTGACTGTGTCCCTGAGCCCTTGGAGGGCTGCATTCCTCAGATATCACTGCCCCAACCCCTTGAAAAAAGGGGTTCCTTTGAATATCTGTGCTCTTAATACCCATTTGGTAATTTAGTTTTAA
Source organism: Eptesicus fuscus (assembly GCF_027574615.1). Lineage (NCBI taxonomy): Eukaryota > Metazoa > Chordata > Mammalia > Chiroptera > Vespertilionidae > Eptesicus > Eptesicus fuscus. The sequence continues at coordinate 78,756,121 of NC_072482.1, forward strand.
TTTATCTCACATTTATCGCTAGATTTTTTTAAATTAGAAGATTTTTATTACCCACCTGTCACCTTGTAATTTTCTTTTATAATAATAGCCTTATTGAGATATAGTGCACATACCATCCCATTCATCCACTTAAAGTCTACAATTCAGTGCTTTTTAGTATATTCACATATTTGCAGCCATCACCACCATCAATTTTAGTACATTTCCATCATTCCCCAAAGAAAGCCTATAACCTTTAGCAGTCTTTCCTTATATTTCCCTCTTTGCCCCTAGGCAACCACTTATCTGTTTTCTGTCTCTCTGGTTTACTTTTTCTGGGTATTTCATAGAAATGGAATCATATAATATATGGCCTTTATGGCTGGTAACTTTCACAATGTTTCAAGGTTCATCTATGCTGTAGCATGCATCGGTACTTTATCGAATAATATCCCATCGTGTGAATAGACCATTTCGTTTGTGTACTCATCAACTGATGGATATCACTGGCTTTTTGATTTGTTTGTCTTTTCCCCTCAACTAAACAATGGCCTCCTTGGTAGCAGGGACATTCTTGACATTCTTCATGTTCCCCATGATGCTTAGTATTGTGTCTTACAAGTTGTGGGTAATCAAATATTTATTGATTATAACCATAGTACATTTTCCCCTGTGATTGCTATAATTCTGAATACATTTCTTATTTCTAAAGGTTAGTAATGGAATTATTTACAATACCATTTTTCTGGTTGTGAGTTGGAGATGACTAAATGGCCCATTTTCTATCTTTAGGCTCCAGATGGCACTGAATCACAGTCAGCCAGAACAAATGAAAACAAATACCAAGGAAAAGATGGTATGTTGGACCTGTTCTCTTGTATTTTCCCATTTATTAGTATAACAAACAGAGACAGCCTTTTAAAACATTCACTTTCAATTCTAGTAAGAAAATTTTAGTAAATTAGTGATAGAAAGTACCCAAGTAGTTAGTAACAGAAGGCTGAGCACATAGTGAGCCTTTGATGATGATGATGGTGATGATGATGATTGGTTAATGTTTGTGTGTTTATCTGTCCTAACATCTCTATACTTAGTCACTTTCCCTGAAAGCTTACCATGTGCCAGGTACTGTATGGAGATGTTTACCTAATTTAATACACTCAAGAACTCTATGCAGTAGGTATTGTTTTTAACCCATTTTACAGATGAGAGAACTGGTAAAGTCACTTTCCCAAAGCTATACAGCTAACAAGTGGAGCAGTGAATTTGAAATCTTGTTTTCAAATCATAAGTTCTTAATTCATGAATGGATGACTTTTAAGAAAGTTTAGAAAATATTTTAAAAATATTTAAGATATTTTGGACAATTGATTATAATTCTCCTTTATACTTCTTTTATATCTGTTATTTGAAAAGTAGATTAGAAATTCAAGGTATGGATGAATATAAATATTAAGACTTTATTAGTACTTATCAAGAAAGAATTTATAGCCCTGACCAGTTTGGCTCAGTGGATAGAGTGTCGGTCTGCGGACTCAACGGTCCCGGGTTCGATTCCGGTCCAGGGCATGTACCTTGGTTGCAGGCACATACCCAGTAGGGAGTGTGCAGGAGGCAGCTGATCGATGTTTCTCTCTCATCGATGTTTCTAACTCTCTATCCCTCTCCCTTCCTCTCTGTTAAAAATCAATAAAATATATTTTTAAAAAAGAAAGAATTTACAGCTATTTCATTTATTTACAAAAAAAAGGAAAATGTTCTAGATTAAAGTAATGGGCTTAAGCTTAAAAATTTGATTTTTAATGTGTTGTTATTTAAAAACTTAACAAAGTTTCATTTATGTTCTTAAGACCTGGGGCCTGAAATGTCCATGCCATTAGTAATGTTGTGTTTGGATTGGAAATAGTTGGGCAGGAGTATCAGGTAGACGGTGGAAGACTGGGAAGGGTTCCCAAATGTCCTGTAAAAATCAGGAGTTAGTCCAAGATTATACGAGGCATTTTGAAATCTTGGAGCATCCAGAGTCTGTATTTTTTCATTCTTCCATACTTTTCTGAGAACTCTTCTGCACCCCGGCCTTCCACACACACACACACACACACACACACACACACACACACACACACACACACTGATACACATGCATCTGTATATCTGTAAATGTGTGTATTCACACAAACATGTCTTTAGATTTATATCTATAAAAGCACTTGCTTTTACTATAGTGTGGAGGTTTCTTTAGTTGCATGTTTTTTTTTTGTTTTTTTGTTTGTTTGTTTTTAATCAGAATGAAATTACTAGATGTTTCCCCAAGTCTACATACCAGCAAACATTGAAATGGCAAGCAAACTGGAATCCCCAGTGCTGGCTGGCTAGAGAGCTTGGTCATGAAGAGAGACAGATGAACCTTTGTGCCAATGTCAATAGGCTTTAGGTTTTGGGCAACAGTGACTGGCGATCGCTAAATGAACACTGAGGAAAATATTGTCTTTTCTTGATGTTTTCTTCCCTTGCCAGAGATGGTGATGTAGGCTATGTACACAGAAGTCCTGGAAGACAAGTTCATTATAGGCGCACTTTCCAGCCTGGCTTGCAGCAGGCGGGTGAAGTGTGGCAAACTTGCTGCCTGATTTACATCTGCTTTTGCTGGAATGTTAGGAAGTGGGCAGAGAGCCTCCAATCAGAATAACAAGAGACCGGGTGTAATGCCATCCAAGTCATTGAGTCCTTACTACTGCACCTGTTCTGGGCAGTGCCATGCTCTTTGGCTGGCCAGCGCATTAGCCAGTGTTGTGTTATGCAAACATTGAAAGGTTCTAGATGAAATGCATGGAAAACATAGTCTAGAGTTCGAACGTGGAGCTCTTTCTGCTTGAAATCTGAAGGCGTGTATGACACAGACTATTGTAAATGTTTTCCCTACACTTGGGCTTTTATAAAAACATGTTCAATCAAAGCTACTTATTCTAAATGAGTAAGTTATAAAGTGGTAATGTTGCAAGGGTTGTCACATTTCAAATTAATCTACTGCTAAGTATCCATCTTCACGTTTCATGAAATTCTACAACTCTATGTATATGAAAGACCCAGTGTTTAATACATGCATTTAGATATATTCATAATGCCCTAATAATTTTTAAACTTTCATATTAATATGTAGATTTTCTTACTTTCATTTTTTATTTCCATAGAGGAAGGAAAATTCTTTTTAAAAATAAAGGCACTTGGGATATTTTGGACAATTAAAAAACTTCAAGGAGTTTTGTAAAATGCTTGCAACCCAGTGCAATTGACCACTTTAAAATCAAAGGAGAATAGATTGAAGAAATTATAGTATTTACACTTGAGGACTTTAGGAGCCAGAGGTTTATCTCAGCATTCTCTTAACTTCAAAAAATATTTTATTGATTTCAGAGAGGAAGGGTGGGGGAGAGAGAGAGAGAGAGAGAGAGAGAGAGAGGCAAGGGCGGGGGGAGAGAATCACTGATCAGCTGCCTCCAGCATGCCCCACTCTGGGGATCGAGCTCACAACCCCAGCATGTGCCATGACTGGGAATTGATCTGTAATCTCCTGGTTCATAGGTCAATGCTTAACCACTGAGCCATGCTAGGCTTAACTTTTCTTTTTGAGAATAGATAATTGATGTTTGTTTGCATATACACATTTACATATATACAGGTGTGTGTGTGTGTGTGTGTCAGATACTTTTGTCAACCAATTAATTATTCATCTCTTGTAGCGGCATCCTTACATTACCCCTGCAACTGTTTTTCCTACTATCTTCCCTGAATTGATTTACCATTTTAACCTTTATGCTTTTATGTATGGATTTTTTTTTGCCATGTTTTAGAGGAAATTTATGTTTTAACTGTATTATAACTTAATTATAAAATTTCTACCAGTTTTGAATTTGGTACAGGTGATTTCATGGTTGGGAGGTGGTATTTATTGTAACTCTAACCTGGGGGTGTTGAAAAGAAAAGGGAATAGTTTTAAAATTCTTGCCCATAAACAGTCACATTCTGGAAAGGCAGCTTCTAATTTAAGAAAATGGCTAATCTTTTTCCTCTTAAAATGGTTTCCTAAGAAACCAACCTATATATTCACAGCAAAACATAAAGCAGTCTAAACCAGTGGGAAAATAAAATTGGGCTTTGACATTTAACTCACGTTCAAAATTAATTGAATGAAGATCTTGTAATTCAAATTAAAAAAAATTGTCACAGGCTATTGAAAAGCATCAAATGTGGCATAGATGACAGCAGATAAATACTATCATGGAGCTTCACATTTATTTTTATTTTTGGAATTGACATAGGTGAAAATGTTTAGTTACTTTCTTAGCTGTGAGAGGCCACCTGGACTAGGTATATAATTTGCGGGGCCCAGTGCAAACCGAAAATGAAGGGCTTCTTGTTCAAATTTCAAGAGCAAGAACATCAATCCCAGCGCAGGGCCCTTCTGAGCGTGGGGTCCTGTGTGAGGGCTCAGGTCACATGACCACGAAGCCAGCCAGCTTGTTGAGTGGGAGTGAATCAGACTAGATGTACATTTATTCTTCATTTTCTTTTGAGTAAAACCAATTTTTTAAAAACATTTAAATGACTATAAATATATTTTCCGGAAGGTAGAATACCTTTAATAAAATATACATATGACATATTTATTACATTTTAACATTAACTTTAACTTTTATCACCTTGTTATATTAGTATGTAATATGTAAATGTACTGTGTAAGTTTGTTTTATAACTCAGTTCTGCTCTCCATGAATTAAAGGTCTGCAATGAGAAAATAAAAGCAATCCTGTCATTGGTTCTAGGGTTTTTAAAATGTGAGTTGCATTAAAACCAAAGACTTACAAAATAATAAAATTTAGAAATATTTTCTCCAAAGTTTAAACCTGGTGTTTTCAGTAAAGAGGCTTTAAAATATTGTTTTTTTCCCTGTAGAATTAACAGCAGATAAACAAAAATGTTAAGCTTATTATACTCTGAAATGTTGATGTAAATGTCTGGAAGTTATTTGACTAGGTTTATAGTTGTAGGACCTTTAAGTCTTTCATAGAATCAGATGCAAAAACCTATTGATTCCTGTACCAGGAGCCTCTAGGCCTGACTCCCACAGCGATAAGTTTTTGGCAGTATTTCTTGTTTTGAAATTTTTACTATGATAGGTAGGTAACATTCCAGAATGAAAAAAATGCAGGGTGTGGAAATGGTCTTATTCCAGGAATCTGTTCTACTGTGAGGAAATTAAATAGCATCTTGCTAGTTCTAAGACAGATTACAACTAACCTCAATAAAACAACGATGAAGTCAATTAAAATTTTTAAATCTTTTAAAAAAATATTTTATTTTTTTATTGATTAAGGTATTACATATGTGTCCTTATTCCCCTATTGCCCCCCACCCCCACCCCACTCCCATTCATGCCCTCACCCCCCTGGTGTCTGTGTCTATTGGTTATGCTTATATGCATGCATACAAGTGCTTTGGTTGATCTCTCCCCCTTATCCCCACCCTCCCCTACCTTCCCTCTGAGGTTTGAATATCTGATCGATGCTTCTCTGTCTCTGGATCTGTTTTTGTTCATCAGTTTATGTTGTTCATTATATTCCACAAATGAGTGAGATCATGTGATATTTATCTTTCTCTGACTGACTTATTTCACTTAGTATAATGTTCTCCAGCTCCATCCATGCTGTTGCAAATGGTAGGAATTCCTTCCTTTTTACAGCAGCATAGTATTCCATTGTGTAGATGTACCACCGTTTTCTAATCCACTCATCTGCTGATGGGCACTTAGGCTGTTTCCAAATCTTAGCTATTGTAAATTGTGCTGCTATGAACATATGGGTGCATATATCCTTTTTGATTGATGTTTCTAGTTTCTTGGGATATATTCCTAGAAGTGGGATCACTGGGTCAAATGGGAGCTCCATTTTTAACTTTTTGAGGAAACTCCATACTGTTCTCCACAGTGGCTGCACCAGTCTGCATTCCCACCAGCAGTGCACGAGGGTTCCTTTTTCTCCGCATCCTCGCCAGCACTTGTCATTTGTTGATTTGTTGATGATAGCCATTCTGACAGGTGTGAGATGGTACCACATTGTTGTTTTGATTTGCATCTCTCGGATGATTAGTGACTTTGAGCATGTTTTCATATGTCTCTTGGCTTTCTGAATGTCCTCTTTTGAAAAGTATGTATTTAGGTCTGTTGCCCATTTTTTGATTGGGTTCCATTAAATTTTTGTGAGGTTTTTCATTCAGAATTTGAGATTGTTCAGCAATGTTTTGGAAGTGAACTCGGGCTACAAATTGGGACTTCAAAGAAAGATTTCACAACTAAACTGTGGATTTTTGGCCACCCCATTTCTCCTTTTGCCCGCCTCCCCCCCCCCCCCCGCAAACACACACACCGTTGGTAGGATTCTTGAGTATACTTTTTAGTATTAAAATAGCCATTAATAATTGCCTGTAGTAAATAGTACTTTTCCCAAAGGTTTTTCTATAGTCAATGTATTAGAAGTAAAAATAAATAAAATAAAATAAATAAATAAAGCATATGATTTGGGTCTTTTGTTTTTACCCCCAGACCAGGCATCTAGCCTAGTTGTTGGTGAAAAGAAGGTGATGCCACTGGTGCCTGAGGACACACCTGCCTCTGAAACAGTTATCAACCTGGAGGTGTCATTTGCAGAGCAAGCTGTCAATCACAAAGAGAGCTCCAGGGATAGGACCCAGAAGAGCAAAGGCAACGATGTGCCGTTACTTGTACGTAATACACTATTCAGATGTCACTAAACAGAGTTTGCTTTTAATTAGCCTTTTATTTTGAAAATTTCAAACCCAGAGGAAAGTTGGAAGAATGGTACAGCAAACACCCAAACAGCCTTCATGTAGATTCATTCAACAGTTCACATGTTATAACGTTGACATTCTCTCTGTCTGCATCTACCTATGTATTGGTTGTGTTTGTCTGATAAGATAAACAGTAACTTTTTAAAGCTTAACAAAACACAATTTCAAAATACTTTAGAAATTGAATGATAAAACAAAATTATTTATACGTATGGTTATATTAAAACTAGAGGCCTGGTGCATGAAAATTCATGCACTGGAGGCGGTGAGGGGTCCCTCAGCTCAGCCTGCCCCCTCTCACAGTCTGGGAGCCCTTAGGGGTGGGAGGTGATCCGGCGATCAGGGGAAGGCAATGCCCCATCACACCTCTGCTGCTGCCACTGCTGGCAGTGCAAGCCTCGGCTGGCCCTGGTTACCTGAGCCTCGGGCGGCCCTGGGTGCCTGGGCAGCCGCCATCCAAGGCTTGCCGGCACCTTGGGCATTGGCTGGGCAGTCACCATCCGAGGCTTGCCTGTGCCTCGGGCTGGCCCTGGGCAGCTGGGTGGCTGAGGGGACTGTGGGACTCCAGAGGCAAGCGCACGTGGAGCTGCTGGACCCGCCTGGAGGAGGACCCGGCCTTGCTGCACGCCTGCTGCCCCAGTGAGGCTGTAGGGACTGGGTGCCACCATCTTGTGGCTATGGGAGCTGCCATCTTTGAGGGTGTGGCAGTAAATTAGCATATTCTCTCCTTATTGGCTGTGGGTGCCGCCATCTTTGAGGGCAGTCAGTCAATTAGCATATTCCCTCCTTATTGGCTGTGGGTGCTGCCATCTTTGCGATGGTGTGAGGGTCAATTAGCATATTTCCTCTTTATTAGATAGGATTTTCCTAATTGTCACATTTTCCTTTGTAGTTTCTCCCTTCCCAACCCCCATCTGTATTCAAACAAAGGTTATATGTTGCATTTGATGCCAGTGTGTGTGTGTGCGTGTGCGCGTGTGTGTGTGTGTGTGTGTGTGTGTGTGTGTGTTTTAATCTAAATCAGGTGACCTGCTTTTTGTTTTAATAGTTTTGAAGAGTCCAAATCAGATTTCTGATTTTGTCTGTTTTTTTATGACTAAATTCCGTTTAAACATTTTTGACTACACTTCTGCTGAGATGATGTTTATGCCTCCTATTGCATCATCACAAGGGCATGATGTTAGATGGTTCCTTTATTGGGGATGGAAGATAACTTTGCCTATATGCAGTTAATATTAATTTATGGTCCTTGAGACTGTGTGAACATCCTATTTGTCAGTGATAAGCTGTCCCCCAGAGATCTCACCATACATTTGTCATCCTTGCCTGAGACAATAACAAAACTTGTGTTTGAGAAATACTCATTTTCTAATTCTGTGACAATTCTACATTGATTGGCTGGCAATCTACTATAATAATAGTAGATTACTTTTCTTTTTGTTACTGAATATCACTATGGGCTGAAGGTTCCCGTTTTTATTTGGTGTTTTATAAATCACTACGTTTGTTTGCTGTCCAAGTTTACCCAACTTTGACCAATAGGAGCCCTTTGAGCTGGTTCCTATGTCATTGTAACCTGCCCTCATCATTCATTTATGACTTCCTTTCTTGTACAAGATGTCCCAGGCGCAACCTGTAGTCTTCTCCCCTCAGAGTTGACAGAATCCATTTCTTCAAGGAGGACTGGTTCCTTTTATTGACAGATTGTATTTCAAAACCAAGCTGTAGGTACTGAGTGTTCACAATGCTACTGAATGCCTTAGTTTTTTAAGTATTTATTTATTTTGTAAAATTTCCCACATGCAAACATTAGAAAGAATAGTGTGATGAACCCCTGCATACTCATTTATTAACACATGGCTAGTCCTGACCTATTCATACCCATAATCAGTTTCCTATTTTGTATTATTTTGAAATACATCTCTGAATTATATTTGTTTTCCATAAATATTTCAGTATGTATTTCTAAATGCTAAAGAGGGGTTTTTAGAACATATTCATATTACCATTATTGTATCTAAAAATGCTAGCAATTCTGAATTTTAAACATTCAGTCTGTTCAGATTTCAAATTGTATCACAAATTTCATAATGTTTTTACAGTTTGTTTGAATTAAGATTCAAATAAGGTTTATGCATTACAGTTGGTTGATATATCGATTAAGACTTTTTAAATCTCTCCCTCCCTTTCCTTCTCTCTCCTTTGTCTCTCTGTCTCTCTATCTCTAACTTTCTTCCTCTCTCCCTTCTTTCATTACATTCTCTCTTATCCCCTATTCTTTCTTTTCTCCTCCATCTCTCTTCTTTGAAATTTCTTTCTTTAAAAAAAAAAAGTAGTTATTAAGTCATAGAGAAGTCCCCCCTCTGACTAATTTTACTCCCATGTTTTTTTGTTTCCTTTTACTTAATTGATTCTAGATTTATCATATTTAGGTTCATTTTTTGTGTGTGAGAACTATTTCAAGTGTGACTATATCAAGAGACACAAAATGTCTGGTTGTCTTCCCCTTTTTGTAAAATAGCAGCTCTTTCTGATCAGTGCTTGGATCTATTAGCGTATTAACAATTCCAGGATGATGTTCTAACTTTTTTTTAAAATGTATTAATTGGAATAAATCTTTTAAGGAAGACATTCTTAAAGTGGTTGCTTCCTTTTCTTTACCAGTTTTCGTCTTCTTTTTTTGTTTTGTTTGTTTCCCAGCATCTTTCACTAGTGACTAATTAGTGTTGTTTTATTTTAATTTTCTTGTAAAAATAGCATCTTACCTCATGGATTTAGACATATGACATGATGTTAGAAAAAATTTCCCATCTTTTTCTGGCATATTTTATGCTGCAGACCTAAAATTGTCTGTTTCAAGAAGCGTTCGTTCCGTTTAGTAGAAATACACTTTTATGACTAATTGAGACACCAGGAGTACTCCTGATTCTGGGGTGGTTATTGCTTACAGCCTTTTCAGAGGGCATAGTGTGGCTATGGCTTCTCTTTTCCACGCTGAGAATGGTGGTGCTTAGGATGCATCAGATAATCTGATTAGAGTATCACATAATTACTTGTTTATTTTATCCACCATTAATCACAGCATTCTCAGCTAACAATACCAACACCACCAACAATAATTTGGTTACCAGAAAAGAGTTTATATTTGTTTTGTTTTTTTCTTTAGCTGTTTGTATCCTTGGGGGTATATCCTAAAAGGAATGCAACCATAAAATTACTGTTTTAGCTTGCTTAGGATAATTATTCTTCATGTGGTTAAACCACCAACTGCATACCTGGTTGGGTTGATTTGTTTCATTTTATTTCCCATTTTTAGGCATAGAGTTTTTTAAAATTGATTTTGTTTCATAAGCATGTAAAATATTTGCATGGTCCAAAAGTCAAATGTAAAACCAAGGTGTATTAAAAGTCTGGCTTCCATCCCTGAGCCATCACTCTGTTCTTTCCCTCTCCTCACAGGTAAATTTCTTATTTTAATTTTATGGTTTATCCTTCTGTTCTTAGATAAGTGGTACCTCACTATACACACTTTTCTCCACCTTGAGGGTTTTTTTGTTTGTTTGTTTGATTTTAATTAGTGGTATAGTTTGGTGATTATTCCACAATAGTATAGAACAATATTACTCATTCCTTTTTATAGATACACTAGAGGCCTGGTGCATGAAATTCATGCATGGGTAGGATTCCTAGGCCTGGCTGGCAATCAGGGCCGATCTGTGGGGAGACCAGTGGGGGCGATTGGGGCCCTCACTTGCACCCGCCTTAGCCTGGCACCACGCACTTGCCGATCGCCCCACTGGTTGCCCCACAGAGTGCAACCGGCAGGGCAATCGGGGGCCCCCACTCGCAACTGCCTTGGCCTGGCGCCACCTTCTCGCCGGCCCTGCCACCCACCACCACTGCTGGTTGCTGTCTTTGGAGCAATTGGCAGGGCAATCAGGGCCCCTGCATGCACCCGCTTTGTCCTGGCGCCACCTGCTCACCTGCTCCACCATCCCGCCATGGTCCCGCTCTCATCAGGGCCCATGGGGCTGGCAGCACCTCCACTGCTGCCCACTGCCAGCACCCCATTGCCGACAGCTGCCATGTTCCGTGCCACCCCCTGGTGGTCAGCACACGTCTAACTCCTGGTGGGTCGAACTCCCACCCGTGGGGACAATTTGCGTATTAGCCTTTTATTATATAGGATTGTACTCATTGAGAGAATGTATTACAGTTATAATTTATTTAACCAGTTTCCTAATGGTGGGCATCTGGGTTGTTTCCAGGCTTTATCATATACTTTTAAGAATTTGCCTTTACGAACTTGTATGCCTAGTGGGGAAAGTAAAGGAGTATGCATCATTTGGCCTAAAGAGATGATCCGCACTCCCAGACTATTCTTAGCAGAAGCACCTTTTAAAAGTGACAGTCTTCATCTCAACAGATGGGAAGGGTTTAAAGTGACAGAGAATAGAGTCTAATTAAACAAAATGAAGACATCGTTGATTTTCATGTTGTTGATTCGAATAAGGGAATAAAATAAATTAATCTCTACTTGATAGATGTAAAAACAAAACTTCCTCTCTCATTTTAGTCTCCAATTTAATAAACTGATTTGTGCTCCCAGACCTTCTTCATTTTATTCATGTGGAGCCCCAAGCTTAAAATGACCCTCCCATTTTTACCACTCTGTTGCTCCATGCTTACCAAGGAAGCCTTAGCCAGTTCTTCGGGGTCGAGCCCAGCATTTGACTTTACTGTTAAAAGTCTTTCCTAACTGAACTTACATTAGTTAAAATATATAAAATCATCCTTGAAATTGTTAGATGCCATGTTTTTGATAATTATTTCCAATCGATCATGTGTGTATTTACGCATCTGTTCTCTACCAGTCATTTATCCACGTGTCTGCTAGAAGGCATGGACATGTAAGCTTTCCACAGGTCTTCAGCATTTTTGATGAACTGAATACTTATATCCTCCACTCAGGCAGGTGTGTAAGCAGGGAAAACCTCACATTCCATTTCTACTCCATGCTCCTCTGCTTCTGTAAATAAGCAGTAGGCTTAATGTAACACATTGTTCTCTGTTGACCTCGTTTTATATTCACTTCCTTTTTCTTACTGCATCAAACTGTCTTTGTTCATTCTTTATGATGTCACAGTGGATTCAAACGTCTCCTTTTAAACTTGGAGATCAGGTTTTATAACTTTTAATGTGCTTTAGTTTGAAAATTTTAACTGCTAATTGTGTTATTGTGTACCCACCATATCTCAGGAAGTACGCTCTGTAATTATTTCATTTATTTATCAAATGATCTCTATGAGGTTGCTATTCCAATGCCTATTTTTCATACAAGGAAATAGGTTAAGAGATTACATGGTGTGCCAAGGTTTGGCTTCAGTGACTAAGCTTTTGAAGCCAGTCTTTCCTGGAAGACCATGCTGACGCCATTTAATACATTGAATTTACCAGTAACTGAGTTTGTGTCCTTTTTAATATACATATGTGTGTTTAATTTTTCAATTATACTTGCCATTTGCAACAGTTGATAAACCTAGAGGGTATTATGCTAAGTAAAATAAGTCAGTCAGAGAAAAACAAATACAGTATGATTTCACTTATATGTGGAATCTAAAAAACAAAACAAACAAAATTGAAACAGACTCATAGATACAGAGAACAGACTGATATTTGCCAAAGGGGAGGGCGGTTTGGGTACTGGGAGAAAAAGGTGAAGGAATTAAGTACAAAGTGGTAGCTTATAGAATAGTCATGGGATGTAAAGTACAACATAGGGAATATAGTCATTAATACTGTAATAACTATGTATGATACCAGTAGGGTGTTGGAAATATCGGGAGGATCACTTTGTGTTATTTTATTGGTGCTACAGACAACTTGTTTAGGATAGCTTGGGAGGTGATATAAAGTGATTCTGGTTTGCTGGGTCTGTCATATAAAATAGAAATTTAATATCACTCTTGGAGACTAAAAACAAAGGGGGGCAACTGGCAGTGGGGGGTGGGGCTGGTGAGCGGGGTGGCGCCAGGCTGGCCAAGGCAGGTGCCAGCGGTGCCCACCCCCCATCGCCTCATAGGTCGCCCCACAGATAAGCCCTGATCACTAGCCAGGCCTAGGGACCCTATCCATGCACAAATTTCGTGCACCGGGCCTCTAGTACTATAATAAAATGACATTTTACATATGAAAAAAAAAATCTTAGGAAATGAATCTCCTAGTAGAGGATATAAAAAAATTATCTTGTGGAAATTGACCAGGAGAGAATGAATTCCCTTGCTTTCCAATTGAAGTTCGAGTGACTTGATGAGTAAAAGAGTCTACTCCATCATAACTAATGAAGTGTCTACTGGACCTCTCATATTGCAAGGCCTACAAAAGAGGGGTGCAGCATCAAAGAGCTATCTGATTAATTTATGGTAACACACGAGATCCAAAGACCTTATATTTTTCAAAAACAAAACTGTATTTTACTCTTTTCTTTAATCACATTTTTCAAAAAGTAAAGAGCTTTCCTTTGCTGAAATTGCACTGCCTTGTCTTAGCCAACGAACTGAGCCATCCAGTCTATTAACTAAACGGAACGACAGGAAACTTCATAAATATTTAAAGCAGCTGCCATGAATTAAACATTGGGATAAAGAAACTAAGTCCTTTCATTAAGCACAATGTTAAACAAATAAGTAAATAAATAAAGCTCATGAGTTGTATTGCTAGGGTAAATCAAATGTTTGAACTGATAATACTTCAGGTTTCTTTAACCATGTACCTCGGTTAATGCTTTGAATAATTATATGTGTTTGGCTTATTAGACCAAAAGCAACTGATTTTAATGAAACATTTAGGACTTACCAAAAAATAAAGGCTTGTTAAGTAGGATGGGGTTCAGTCCTTAAGAAACAAAGCAATTAGCAGAATTCTGGGACCAAGCATGAGGAAATGGTGATGAGTCTTATGTGATTTTATTTTATTTTTTATTTTTATTTTTTAAATTTCTTTATTGATTAAGGTGTCACATATTTGTCCTCATCCCCCATTCCCATCCCACACCCCTCCCCACGGATGCCCCAACCCCCTGTTGAACTTAACCATTGGTTAGGCTCATATGCATGCACACAAGTCCTTTGGTTGATCTCTCTCCCCTCCCCCCACCCTCCCCTATCCTCCCTCTGAGGCCCGATAGTCCGATCGATGCCTCCTTGTTTCTGGTTCTGTTCTTGTTCATCAGTCTATGTTGTTCATCATTTCCCCTAGATGAGCGAGATCATGTGTCACTAGAGATATACTTATAAGAACTGAATGTGAGACGAGCAATAATAGTTATGCTGACAGGCAAATGAATCCGTCTGTAGTGAGTTTCTTTCTGGACCAACAGTTCTTTTGAGACCCAATATCAATGTCCACCAGTTCCTTATGTGTACATGTTGGCACTGACCCCCCAGCTCTGGATGGTGGACAAATGGTGGTAATGCAGGTCCGACTCCCTCTGGTTTGGTCTCGGCCGGACCCAGGGGCACGGCTTCACCCGGACCCAGGGGGCGCATGGCCTCACCTGGACCCAGGTGCGCGCGGCGAGTCTTATGTGATTTTAAAGGTGAAGCTCAGTACAAATCACAGGAAATGAAGGGAGCATCAAGCCGGTGGTCCTGCCCCTCACTGAGTTGGATTCTGTGCGTTCTGCCTGTAGGATGTGTATCTTCACTCACTGAATCGACGGACCGAACACCTACGGTGTGTCGGGCCTGTGGTGCAGGAGGGTTACAGGCTGATGAAGACATGACTCCCCTCCTTGAGGGCCTCACAGTCGTAAATGAACGCCATCAACCTAGACACCTTCCTGCAGGCTGCGGTGGGTGGAAATCTGGAGCAGAACAGAATGATTACTGAACTGAGGATTTAGAAGATCTGAGCTGACATCCTTATTACATCACTGGCTGCTACTTAAGTCCCTTTACTGAGCCTCAGTTTCCCTCCTTAGAATATGCTGTAATAATTCTTATCTAATGGGGACTTTTGCAGGATAGAATGAAAAGTCAATTATCAAATATTAGTAGTATCCTTATCATTTTTTCTTACCTTGCAGTAATATTTAGGAGAAAGGGAAAACCATGAAATATTGAAATCATTGAAAAATTTCTGTGAAAAAAATGTAGTCAATACTTTTTGAGAGCTTACTACTTGTCATTTGAGCCCCACCACAACCTTGTAAGGTAGTTTCTGTTATCATTCCCATTTTAGGGATAAAGTGGCTGAGACACAGAGATGATGGAATTTGCCAAAGGTCACATGGCTTGTAAGTGATGGAGACAAGGTTTGCCACCTGTAGTCTGGCCCCACTTTCTCAACCCCTGTGCACTGCACCATGGAGGCCATTAACCCTTACGCTGGAAATTCACTTAGGATGCATATTCAATCAAGTCTGTTACCGCTTTATTGAATGTTCTCATAGGAAAAACAACTGTACTACAAAAAGTTAAGAAATAGCTTCTTTCTTCTATAGTGAACTTGAAGATTTTTTTTCTTGGAGTTGAGTTTGGTTGAAAGGAATTAGCTCCTCCATTACCAAAAGTGGTGGGTTTTAGGAAGTGCTCTAGAGCAGTGACTCTCAATCATTTTGGTCCCATAACCCTTTAGGCTCTTAAAAATTATTGAGGTCCTCAAAAAACTTTTGGTTTATAAGTCAGGAAGGTGTTGTCGAACCCTCGGATGTGTGGCCTTAGGCCAGGCATCTCCAAATTCATGTTGTTAGAGGGTTGGCTGTCTCCCTGGGACTTGCCACCCTCTAAGTTTGCTGTGACTGAACCAAGAACAAAGGGATATGAAGATTTCTACAGAAATTATGGTTCCATGAAAGGTTTTGAGAAGAACAAGGCTGTTTCAAAGTGATTTTGGAATGTAAAGAATTTCTTTGGATTGAGTTCCATGGAAGTTTGTCACTGACCTGTGTTCCTGAACTATAAAACATGAATATGTAGACAAAGGAATAGTTCTTTTAATATATAAACCATTTGAAAAATGGTAGGGGAGCCCTGGCTAGTTTGGCTCAGTGGACTGAAAGGTTGTGGGTTCGATTCTGGTCAGGGGCATGTACCTCGGTTGCAGGTTCGATCCTTGGTCCTGGTTAGGACACATGTGGGAGGCAACCAATGGATGTGTCTCTCTCACATCGATGTTTCACTCTCTCTGTCTCTCCCCCTCCCTTCCAATTTCTCTAAAAATCAATGGAAAAAATATCTTCAGGTAAGGATTAAAAAAAAAAAAATGGGAGGACTATCATTTATGGCAGTTATACCTACGGATATTTACCTTAGAAATTAAAATTGAGAAATTTAAAAAACATTCCATTTAAAGCACAATATTACAGTTAACATAACATTTTTATGAAAAATAGCCATATTTATAAAATAAAAATTATTAAGTACTATAGCATGATTTCACATTTTAGACTTGATTCCCATATCTACTTCTGTGCCACCTGTTGCACATGCATTGTACCTCTGGGAAACTGCACTGTGCAATCAGGGAAGGATGAGTGCAAAAAGCAAATAATGTCTTACAATTTATTGTTAAAATAGTTTCTACTTCTTGGACTCCTTGAAAGGGTATTGGGTTCTTCCAAAGTTCCTTGGATTACACTTTGAGAACTGCCGCTTTAGAACATGTCTTTTGCAATAGTTTTTAGATCATGAAGTATTAATAATATGGTGCAAAAGTTAGCAAAGCAAAGTGAATAAAAAGGAATCAGTTGAGCATCCTTAGCCATTAAATTAGAAAGTCAAGGATAAACCCAAAAGATATAAACTTGGTAAGATTTTTTAACAAACTGTTTAAAAATAGTTATTGTTTTAGTAATCAGTAAATATAGTGGACTGTGATTTGTATTAATATGTTAGAGAAATTCATGCTTCTATCTTGTGGTTTGCCTTCTTATATTTAAGGCATTTAATATTAAAAGAGGCAGAATACTTAGTAGATAATATTTGAGAAAGACAAGATTCGACAAAAACACCACTTACTTGCCAGTGATAGTAGTCTCTCTAAGCCTCAATTTAGTTATTCAGCGGTGAAGGTAATAATAATAACAGCAACCACATTAAAGTGCTTAGGAAGTGCCAGGCCATTAAACCTCACATAATCAGCCCTTTGAATTAGGTGGTCTTCTCCCCTCCTTCTCATCCTTCTTCTTCCTCTCTTTCCTCCACCCCTCTCTCCTTTTTTCTCCCTCCACTCCCCCTTCTCCATCTCCTCCTCCACCCCCTCCTCCCATTTTACAGAAAGAATAGTTAAGTGATTGCCAGAAGTGACACACAGCTTAGTCAGTAGCCGTAGGCCTTCTGGCTGTAAAGTCCATGCTCTTAAGTCTCCCCTCTGCTCTTCCCTCCCCCATGCTGTACAGCTCCTCTGTACCTACTTTATTTGGGTTTAATGACAATTATATTATGTTATATTGTATATCATATCGTGTCATATCATATATCATATCATATCAAATGTAGGTAAAGGGTATCTGGCATATTGTAAGCACTCATTAGTGGTTACTATTCTTCTTTCTCCTTCTCTTTCACTTCCCCTCCTTCTTCCTCCTGGTTTGTGCTGAACTCCTAATCTTCTCTGGTTCTTGACGGTCAGTTAACTAGAGTTCTTTTCCTCCTTTGGGTTTGCTGTCTTCTCCTTCTCTTAGCCACTGTCTGGTTCCATCCTTTGTCAGACTTCAGATACTGACGCCTGAACTCCCCACAGACTTAGCGAGCATCATTGGGAGAGTTTCGCTCTCTATTCTGACTCGAGAAATTGTGCCATAGCTTTCATCGTCACTATTCTATACTAGCAGTTTTAACTTTCACAAAGAAAAGGGTAGCTACTGCACACCTTGACTATATTAACTGTGTTTATTGTAGAGTTTCAGATTGCCAAAAGACAAAACAGGCACCACCAGGATTGGTGACCTAGCGCCCCAGGACATGAAGAAGGTTTGCCATTTAGCCCTGATTGAACTGACCGCCCTCTATGATGTACTGGGTATTGAACTGAAACAACAAAAAGCTGTGAAGATCAAAACAAAAGGTAATTGGAAATGAAAAACGGTTGGATTTACTTCTAAAGTAGCAAGGATGAGCTTGGCTTTTTAAATCGTATTTTTAGGGGCAAAACATCTACAAAACAAACCACCTCTACAAGATATCTAAAATGTAGATTCTAAAACATCGCCTTCAAAAATTTGCACCTTGATAAAAATTCACTGTCTCCTAGAATGTGGAAAATAAAGGCATAATCTAAAATTTAATTAACCATAGAAGGAAATTATGAATCAAGGAACCTTAATTCACATGCTCTCTCCTTTAAAACTAAATAATACATTTGTCAAATACACTTATTTATTTCCAAAATAAGATCTTGAAAAATGACTTTAAGATGGTTCATTCTGATCAATTATTTTTGCTTATTTATTTGATGGAAAATACATAGGGTAGTTAGTAGTCCTTTTGTTCATTAACATTCTACTTCTAAATATTTTACAAACACATTCTTTACTCCCTGAAGAAAAATATGCCATGTGGTGCATAATACCGCTAAATTGTATTCATCATGGATATGTGTAATTTTTCTTTTGTATGCAGCTTTACCCATTTTATAAACTTACAGTATTTTAAATAATATACTAGAGAATAGACAGCTTCTCAATATTTGTTTTTCCAAGACTTTATTGGTTTGGAAATCCAGAAAATTCTCTTGACAAAGCTTTACTGTTTAGGAAATTCAGACCTCTTGTTTTACCTTAACGGTATCTCCTAAAGAGAAACCAAGAATGAGGATTATTGAGTTGCCATGGTAACATTAGCAAAGACAAGTATTCACCTGATTTAAGTTTTAGAGGCAATTTCTCTGTAGGACTGAAGTGTGCCTTCCCTTCAGGCCCTCTTCCATGCTGGGCCCCAGAAGACCTCATTCTGTGCTCAGTTCCTTTGAGTATTTTAGCTTAAAGCTTGGCACAGTGAATTTCTGAATTAAATGATGCTTCTGGTTTTCCACACGTCCTTTGAGGATAATGAAGACCTCACATGCTTTTTTTAGAAGTTTATCACAAAGCCTTCTCCAAATATAAAATGAAAATATAATTTAAATAGCTGTGCTCAAGACTTTAAAAGTGGCTTGAGGAGGTTTTTATGTTTTAGAATTGCATCCCAGCACTATTAACTAGTATGAAGCCAGTGTTAAGCGAAATACTGTCATTTTTATTAAGAGTATCACTATTAACAGATTTTCTTTCCATCTTTTTAAGTGTTTTTCTATCTAATCTAAATTTATCTTATAAGCTGGACTGAACATTCTTGAAGATTACATATTTTCTTAATTTTTAAATTAAGAAAAGTGGATTACTGGCATTCTTGTGAATGGCATCTCTATTGAGTGTCACAGTTTGCAATGTCTGTGCTCATATCTCAAAGATAATCCCCCTTTCCATGTTCACAAGTGATTTATACCTCCCTTGATGATGTGTGTTACACTCCTTTGCTAGCCGTTCACTCGGTGGTGGGGGTGGGGTGGGAGGTACTGGGTACAAGCTATGCTCATACCAGACTTAAGGCATATGATTTTAATTTAGAAAAATTAGAAATGATTACCTGTCGTTCTTTCTGGAATTATTTCCAGATATATAAACTATGAATTTAAATTCAAGAATACTAAGTATCTACTATATTTTCTAAAGAAAAATGTTTGTAAAACAAGATCATAATGTTCACTGATCTCTCAAAGGCGAGTGTTTATAGTCTGCTGTATTGTAGAATGTTATATGTCAATGAAGTATGAAAGAGATGAGTGACATTTGCTTTAAGCCAAAACTTTCAATTTCACTACATTTAGTAAATCTTTGCATATTTATGTATTCCCACAGGACTCTCATTTCTCTTATGCAGCAGTTTATACTTTTGTAGTTATTTCCGGAGATTATTTGCGATCATTTGTCTAGTTGTCTTTCCTTGCTATATTACTCTCTAAGGCAAGGCCAGGATTTTACTATGGGAAGGTATATGCTTAAAGACTACACAGTGGCATTCACTTGGTAGGTGCTCAATAAATAGTTGTCTGATTGAATGACAAGATTAGAAGTCTTATGCCTTAACATTTTGCATTAACGTTTTATGGACTGATGGAAATGAAGAAATGTTATTTTATTTTTCATTGCAGATTCTGGCCTTTTTTGTGTTCCATTGGCAGTATTGTTAGAACAAGATCAGAGGAAAGTCCCAGGAACTCGAATACCCTTGATATTTCAAAAAGTAAGTAGGCCTGAAGGAGTCAGCACAGAGAAAACATACTTGAACTAATAGTGTTTTCATTTTTGCATTCATACTATTATAATATAGTTTTCCAATTGATATGCTCTTTTATGTTGTACTTTGATTTTCTATTCAGGAAGCAAATTTGTTTCAAGGGCTCATAATTTTTATTTCATGGTGATGCATTTTGTGTTACTATTGTAACTGTGATTACCTGGCATCATTTCCCTGTCTTATATTAGCTGGCTTTGTATAATTGAGATTTCGATTCTATAATACACAGAAATGGAAACTGCTTATAAATTTCTAGGGAACTGAATCTTCATGAATATTTCATCCCAAGCTTTCTTATTTACAGTGAGGATGTCCAATTTAATTTACCAATGTCTACTTCCAAACTAGGCCAAGAAACCATAAAGTAGAATTAGAAAATGATTGCTAAACTGTCAAGTCACTTGTCTAGTCAACAGTTATTCATAAGGGCATTTTCTATGGCAATACAAGAATTTCAGTCTAATCTCTGAGCCATCCTTGTTCAGAAACACAGATTACGTATGATAAAAGCCAGGGAATGCACAATGGAGAAGGCAGGTCAGATCAGTTATGGACAACCCAAGCTCTAGATTCTTAGCAACACACCAGGCATATCACATTTTCTGGGACTTCTGGCAAGAGTGGCAAGGGAAACTTTCACAATTGATTGACTCCATAAAATCATCAATACTAAAGCTCAACCTACTTGGCACTTATTCTTCTGCTATTCCAAGCCAGTCATTTACTTTTACCCATCTTACCTACTAACCTCAGATTCCTTTATTCCTCATGTTCTCCATTATATCCAAACCTGTTTCTCAATGTTTTTCCTGATGAACATTGCTCTGTACAGTTGATCCTACTCAACAGCTCTGTTAGCCACTGCCAGTAGAACCTGTATCTGTTTAAATAGTTGTCAACACTGCCTGTGAATAACAGAGAGCTGCTACCAAATGTAAGTCATCTATTCAAATTCTTTTAATGTCAATAAAAGGTGTCAGTTACTCTACACAGATGATTGTACAAAGCAGGGATCTCAGCACCATCCTTTCTACCAATTGTATTAGGATTCTCCAGAGAAAGAGACTTATTTTAAAGAACTGGCTTATGAGAGTTGTGTGGGCTGGCAAGTCTGAAGTGTGTAGAGCAGGCCAGCAGACTGGAAACTTGGGCAAGAGTTAATATTGCAGTCTTGAGTCTAAAGTCTGCCAGTTGAAAACTAAGGCCGAGTTTCTGTGTTGCAGTCTTGAGGCAGAAGTGCTTTTGCTTTGAGAACCTCATTCTTTGCTCTTATGAGGCCCATTCACAGTATGGAGAGTAATTTTCTTTATTCAGAGTCTACATACTTGACCAAACAACTGGGCATAGTAGCTGAGTTAACACACCAAATTCACCCCATACTGGTGAGGCTAGGTCTCCACGAAAGTTTAGTGACCCTCCTGACTAGGGTCAGGATTGCATCCAGTCCCTTGTCATTTTTTCTTGAAATTGTTTTCTCATGTATTTAGTTAGTTTACATTTGTGGTTTCTTCTTGAGACCCTGGCTGCCCCTCATTTTGAAGTTTTTGGATAATAGCCCTAAAGTATTTTGATTCATTAAAAAAAGGAACATATAAAGAGCTTACTATTAGATAAATACTTATCTGTTTGCATCCTCTCTGAATTATAAACAAAAAAATCACAGTGTTTTATCATAAAAAATAGTTTTTTTATTTATCAGCTAACATCTGAATAATTAGGTATAACCTCAATTTTGTGGAAAAGAAAGAGTTAGAAACCACTGATTTGCAAAAAAGATTTGTTAGTAGTCTTTAGAGGATTATATTTTCTCAATTATTGAGAAATATACTTAAAAAGGGCTTTAGTAAAACTTATCTGTGAGCTCTATTTCTTGTTTTTCCTCAGAGGCACATTGTTTAAACCATATTTTCAGAAAGATTCAGGGAAATAGAAATATTCTTAATTTTTATCGATGGAAAAATTATACCTAATGAGCAAATTCTTTTTTACTGTCAAACCAATCAGCCAAATCAAACACACTCTTTGTCAATTGATTTTTTAATTCATTTAAGTATATAGAATGTATTTTGGGAAATGACATGGAAATTGTTGGTAAATTACAGACTAAATCCTGAAAG
Organism: Eptesicus fuscus; assembly: GCF_027574615.1. Classification (NCBI taxonomy): domain Eukaryota; kingdom Metazoa; phylum Chordata; class Mammalia; order Chiroptera; family Vespertilionidae; genus Eptesicus; species Eptesicus fuscus. Next base: position 78,778,418 of record NC_072482.1, read on the forward strand.
ATAAATTACTAAAAGCAGCATGATGAAAATATATAGATCAATATAGTTATTTTTCATGTCAGTATTAAGTTGGAAATGAAAGGAAAGCTGTAAATTATTAGTATGTTTTAATAATGCAATATAATGTGGGAGCTAAAAATACGTTATTTTCTAAGTGAAAAATATGAGAAAACATGACATTCTTTTAGACAATGTGTATACATACCTCAATTGAGTGCTAGTATTCAGCTTTAGATAATAATAAAAAAAGACTAAAATATAAAAATTCAAAGATTACTCTCATTCAGTTATTTAGAAATCATGATCAATTTTTCCTTTGTATTTAATGAAAGCAAAAGGCTTATGTTGGTAAAAACTAATTTGCTATAGCTGCTAGCATATAATTTTATCTTTTGTTAATAGAACATTTTAAACATTGTATAAGAGTAAATAAAGCACATATTGCTTGTACATTGAATAACTATTACATGATATTATTTGGTAAATTTGGTTTTAAACACTTTATTGAATAATGCCTGTCTAATGTAAAATAATTATGTAAATTATTTTGATGTGGGTTTTTATCCAGTGTAATTGGAAAAATACGGCGTGGAAAATATTCCAGTTGAATTTCAAAAAATCATCTACTGCATTGACTGATTGTTTAAAGATGCTTCTCTCGTCAACTATAATAAATCTTTTGGAGAATTTTGAGGCTACTCTTTGCTTTATTCTTACCCAACTCCCTCAAGATCAGTTCATTCTTTGGCCATCATCCTGGGATAGAAGAGATAAGGTCATTAAAGAAAAATGCCATCTTGTCCAGTGTCCACACACTATAGAGGGTATCTCATTTTAGAACATCTAGACAAAGGTCAAAAGACCTCATTTATGATGCCATGCTTTGCTCCTAAGACACTTTAACAACCCCGGGGGAAACAGTAAGCTGTATGTGGTTTATAGAGCCTTGGTTAATCATTAAAGGAGGTTTCCATGAGGAAAAAAAATGACAATTTTACATTCTTTTGGCACTCTGGGAGATCTTTTGCTTTAGGGTCTGCAGAGAGTACTGTAGCAGGATTAGGGATGAGTGAAGAGTCTGTCTGCTTTTTATAAAGGAGGAAAAGCTATTGTGCAAGGAGCGTGAGTGGTAGCAAGGAAAACCTAGTCGGGGCTAGTAAATGCCTTATATTGAAACTGAGGGACAAGGGAATTGATTTCTTTAAAATAGCAGAGTGCCCCCTATACAACCTCCATGTACTGCCCAGGGAATGCATATTCCAATTGGATGATCCCTCTGCCTTCCTTTTATACCTTCCAACGTTTGTCATTGCAATGTCTGTTTGCCTTCTTGTAGTGGGTCTCTGCCTTATTAAAAAACAAAACCTTTGTTATTTTAATGGGGTTCTGGAAGTAGAGAGATCTGCATGCATTAATAATAGAGAATGAGGTATGATTTAGATGCCCTATTTTCTTTTCTTCTTCTTCTTCTTTTTTTTTTTTACTATTTTTTATTTACGTTTGCCACAAAAAGCTTAAAGGCTTAAAAATGAATATTTGCAAACTGTTTGTTTTTTTTGCCTTCATATCATAAATAATTCTTTCTTGGAACAAGCTAAAAACGAGATGTAAATGTGCAAACACTAGAATTCCGTAAGATTTATTTGATTGCGGAATGTATGTTTCGGGAAAAGCAGAAGAAATGGATGGTTTTAGTTGCTTGTAAACAATGAAAAATTTCAGTTTCTGTTTGTTTGGAGTCCCACAGCTGTTGTGTGAAATTATATACTTCTGTTACAAAGGAGTATGAGACCCAACTTTTTCTAAATTCTAAATTATAATGAAAGTTTTGGGACTCACTGGTTAAAGCGTAGTGGTAGTGCAGTTTCATTCAGAACTTCACAGAATCCTGTTTCCATGTCCTTGTAATCAGTTTCATTTATTTGTATGTGAAACAGATGTTAAATCTGGAGTTGTACCTGTTCTGAATACCAAAGTCAGAATGTGCTTCTGTTTACACACAGCTGATTTCCCGAATCGAAGAGGGAGGTTTGGAAACCGAAGGCCTCTTAAGAATTCCTGGAGCTGCTGTTCGAATCAAGGTACTCTCTCGGTTCTCTCAATGTCAGACTTTATTGTTTCATTATACTTTTACATTTTAAAAGTTAACTCGCCCTCCCGCCCCTTCTCCCCATTGTTAGCAAAGTAGATTAAATATAGCAATAAAACCTCTTGACATTCAGTTTATATTTAGTTCTTCTGTAGTCTCCTCTGACTTCTGTGTAAGTTTTGATTCTTTTTTTCAAAATCACCATGTTACATGTAATAATAATACCGCGATCAACAAAGCGGCAAATAATTTCTCTACTGTGCAAACATAACATAGGAACAAAAGTCAACAGGCAAAAGATGAGTAGTTTCATCCTTCTGATGAGAAGGGAACACCATGAGTCAAAATATTAATAGGGGGCTGGTGACAGATTTAGTCAGCATGAACAAGAGCAGTTGAGTTTGTTTGTTTGTTGGTTGGTTTTTGAAGAAGGCAGGATGATAAACTCCACCAGGTGAGCAGAGGAGGAGACTTGACACGATGAGTCTTAGTGAGCTGCCGAAATGAGACTCTGTCTCATCACTTTCCTGACTTTCACAGTTCCCTGTCTCCCTGGACTCCGGGTAGCCAGAGTCTGGCTTGTGAAAGAGGTCATTCCAGAGGTCCCAGTTGGAGCCTCTCTTGATCCATCCCTCGCTTTTCTCTCAAGATGATATTTCCTTCTCACTCTCCTAGGATGCCGTGTATCCTCCCCCTTTCTCTCTGTTACCCAGCTCCTGATCTGGGGATTAAAACACCCAATGAGTGCATGGCCAAGGTGCAACTGCTCCACGGACCATGCATGATTCATATGCCTCTCAGGGGATTTGCACTGTGTGGGGCCTCATTGTAGCTCCGTCTGGGAAATCCATCTAGGAAAGTTTTGGTTAGCAGTCATTAACAACCTCCTCTACCTTCTCCAAACTCAGCTGTAGCTCTAAACTGCCCACATCCAATGTATTGTCTTCCTGACTTTGCAAATCCAAGAGAACGTGGGGTAGAGGGAAGAGATTTTTCTCTGCTCCTTTCCTTAAGACCCACCCAGAGGGAACCTTTAGAGCTGGATCAGAATGAAGGGACCCCCGGGGGTGCACACCCTCCTCACCGGTGACTGGCAGTGGTGCTGCCAGGAGTGGGATTGAGATTCATACCTTCCACATTCCCATCACCTCTTACTTTGATAAACCGCCTCAAGTTAGGAGGCCAGTTTCGGCCTACTTGGCTCTCACTGCACTGGGATCTCAGTTTGATCGGATTCCAGTCACCTGATATTCCCTGCTCACAAATTTCATTCAGCCTGTGTCCCTGGGGTCTGGTGTCTGGTGCACAGAGGTCCCGGGACTGTTCTGGGGCCCTTGTGAGTGTGATAAGTTGCCATTGTCTCAGTTCGTTTGCAAACACCTACGGCAATTTCACCACCAGTCAGTCACGGCTGTGCTGTGTGAGATTCTGAGATCTGTTCTGTGGAGGAGCGCGTTCTCAGACAGAGAACGACTCAGAAGCAGGTACTGGGACTTCCTATGACCCGTATCAGTAAGAGTACTGCTTCTCAGCTCACTGTCCACAGCATTCATGAGCAGCATGTGATGGCCAGCTCACAAGTCATGAACACGTTTACTTTAGCACCCAATGGAATGTGTATTTGATATTTTGACTGGATTGCTGGCAGAGAATGCATTCAAATAAATGTCGTTTCTAAGAAGGTCAATTAAGTGGATTCAGCGGGCTCTACTCTGCAACCCAGCCTGTTGTCACATACAAGCTAGGCAGCAGCTGGTCCATTATAAATAAAGATAATATGCAAAATTATTGGTTGTCTTTCTCCCCTGCCCCACAACATTTCTCCTGCTCTTCTCCCTTTCCCTCTTCCCCTCCCTCCTCCTTCCTCCTACTTTCTTTCATTGTCTCTCTTCCCTCACTTCTCTTTCCTCCACCCCCCCACTTCTAGGTTTACCTTTATGTAATTTCACCAATTACAGAAATAATTAGGGTAGAGGTGGGAGTTGAATTGGGAAGAGCAAGTGCAATAAATTCACCTTATACGAAGAACAAAGACCGTTAATTTGGGAGAACAGTTTCAAATAATAGGAGAAAGTGGCAGGGACTTGGAGGGATTTCTAACATCGTAGGATGTACGCCACAGTGGAAAGGCATGTAGAAAATAGTAATTGTGAAACTAAGTTGATTTATTACTAATACTTCAGCAACATTTGGAGAGTCCTTGAGGTAAATGAACTAGGTAGTGCTCATTCCACACAGATCAAACCGTTTTCTGCAGCTGGCAGCAGGGTGGCTGTGTCACTTAAGGCCCCTGCATTGAGGACAGGTGTATGGATGTATTTTCATGCCTCATTAGCCAGAGAACTTGGCTTTCTATTTCCCAGAGGTGACTAATCAGGGTAGCCTTCTGCTCTAGGCCCAGAGATGGATTGCCATTTTGTTATGGAATGTACTTCTAAATCATTTGAAACACAGACTGTATTTTTAAACAATTATTTTTTTTGTTAATTTAATGAAAAATTATAGTATCTAAATAAAGCCCCCCCCCCCCCACCCTCAATGTAAAGACCGTTTTAACGAATCTCTTCATTAAACCTTTACGGCTTGAGGTCTGAAGCGTGTCCAGGAAAACGTGTCAAGTTTCTGAATCTCTTGGCGTGGCTATAATTTTCCTTTGGGAAAGCATCCTGCGGGGAGGGGCGGGGCGCTTCCCGAGTGACGGACAAGTGTTGGACTTGGGTACTTTCCCAAGTCTTTTCTAAGGAGTAGAATCGCTTGTAAAGTGGGAAGTGCATCACACTCCCTGCAGGAAAAGAGGAATGCACTTACTGGTAGCTGTTTTTTGTTGTTTTTTTTTTCCTCCTGCCTTTCAGAATCTTTGCCAAGAACTGGAAGCAAAGTTTTATGAAGGGACTTTTAACTGGGAAAGTGTCAAGCAGCACGATGCAGCCAGCCTGCTGAAGCTGTTCATCCGCGAGCTGCCCCAGCCGCTGCTCAGTGGCGAGTACCTCAAAGCCTTCCAGGCCGTGCAGAGTAAGTGCTGGCCCTCTCGGGAGCAGTCTTGCGTGGCTGCCGTGTCCTGTTCATCGCTTTAATGCCAAACAGGACCAGATATGTTTGGGTAGACGTGGTGACTCACTGGTGTCAGCGGGCGCTCAAATGCCACACGGTCGTCTTTCCTTTGTAACTACACATCTCTGGGCAAATAGAAAACAGAATGTTCTCTTTGGGTACAGGCGAATCGCATGCCCTTTAAGCAATACAATATATTTTCATGTTCAAACCTGGAAAACATCACATTTCTCTTAGAATAGAATGAGTCACGCAAGATCTCTGATACATTTTTCTTGCCAAGTGTTAAAAACAACACTTATTGGAGAAGCTGTGGATTAACAGTTCTAGCATAAGCGCGCGAGGGGATCTGGCAGAGTCTGCGATTATTTTCTGAAAAGTCAAGTTTTTGAAATTGCCGTGCAGAAACGTGGGACAAGTCGTGTGACGGGCGCATTGGTGGAGGGCAACGGGCTTCTTACATCTTGCCAGTTTGCAGTCTTGGGCAAGCTCCAAATTAATGTCTCAGATGGTTCTCAATGCCTTTCTAGTGAGCACAGAGATCTTATGAGATCTATATACTGGCATCATTAGCCCTATAGTCCCCAGAGGCCAACAAAAAACAGAAAATGCCACATCCTGGTGACCACCTGTTTCATTTCCAAATGTGCTAATGTTTGAGAATAGAAGGGGAACTGCTAACGATTTAAGGTGAGCTACTGTGTCAACCAGAACTATTCCAAGCTATTATTTTTGAAATTATATTTGAGGTATAATTGACATACAATATCATATTAGTTTCAGGTATACAGCATAATGATTGTGAAATGATCACCACAACAAGTTTAATTAATATATGTCACCATACATAGTTACGGGTATTTTTTTCTTGTGATGAGAAATTTTAAGATCTACTCTCTCAGTTTCTTTCACATATGCCACATATGCAACACAGTATTATTAAGTGTAGTCACTGTGACATATGCTGTATATTACATCCCCTGACTTATTTCTGTTATAACTGGAAGTGTGTACCTTTGGACCCCCTTCGCTCATTTGCTCCCACCCCAGCAAAACAGCACCAATCTGTTTTCTGTACCTATGAGCTTGGCTTTTTTTTTTTTTTTTTTAATAGAGTCTACATATAAGCGAAAATCGTGTTATTTGTTTTTCTGTCTACTTATTTCACTTAGCATACTTCCCTCAAGGTCCATCCATGTTGTCACAAATGGCAAGATCTCATTCTTTTTAATGACTGAATAGTATTCTGTTGTATTCCAAGCTATTCTTCAAGCATGTAATAATATTGAGATGATTCCAGTGGGTCATAGCATAACATTTCTTAAGAATTTCTAGGGCAGACGTGACGGAAATCATCTTCTGCTTAAAATATTTTTTCAATGGTTCAGTTGTGCTCTTTTACACACATTCCTCGGATGTGGATTAAAGGACCACATTTATCCCTGACAAACAAATTCCAGAATGACTCCAAATATCCATGATTGTCACTTCAATGTTACATGGGCTACCAAATGTGATAAATATCAATGATGATCATGTACCTCTTAGACTCTTCCACTGCTGGTTGGTTTTCCAATTCATTCCACAAATGTTTATTGAACACCTATTGAGCTCAGGCTCTGTGTTACATGTTCCTGTTGGAATTGATGGATTCTTACCACATAATCTGTTCACTCATCATCAAAAGAAACAGACAACTGTTGCAGATTCACCCTGACACCATACATGCAGGGTCCTGTCCTCCATATGTCTTTTTATGGGGACACAATTCCATGCAGACGTTGAAATTGTTTTCAAAGCACTAATGTGTGGGGCCGCTTGTCCAATGATCACAGTTGGAGTGAGCATCTGAGAGAGAAGCTCTGGGGGGGTGTGGGGAGGGGAGGAAGGTGGTTCCCTGATCTCCCACAAACACTCCCCAAGGAGGCTGCTCAGTCGTGGTCTTACATTTCACAGTGATGTTTATGCTAAATAACCTTTTTCTTACAACATGAGAAAAGAAAGTACAGATAATGTTTAGCAAAGAAAAGAACTCCCATTTATTTAATAATCTGTCCACAGATCTTCCAACCAAGAAGCAACAACTACAGGCTTTGAACCTTCTGGTCCTCCTCCTGCCCGATGTGAATCGCGACACACTGAAGGTCAGCTGGACTCCTTTCCCTTACATATCCCTCAGAGCCACTATTTGTGGCAAAACAATACGATGTTGTCATGGAAATATCAGTAGGAACCCATAAAGAAAAGACCTGGTTTTAAGGACACATGGGGAAGTCTAACTCTTTATTTATTTATTTATTTCTTTATTTATTTATTTATTTACTAGGTTAGTTATGTTAATGCCATTATTAGGTGTTTTGTGTTTTAAATTTTGCTGTGACATTTCTTCTACCAAAACAGATGATTGAGGTTTATTTGTTTTTTTAATCTACATATTTTTTATTATTGACAGTATTATAGATATCTCCCATTCCCACTCTGCCCAGCCCCCGCCCCCGCCCCCCGCCACTCCCCCTCCCCAGGTCTCCCTCCACCACCCTATTGTCTGTGTCCACGGGCTATGCTTGTAAGTATATAAGTTCTTTGGTTTATCTCTCCTCATCCCCACGCCCCCACGTCAGGTATGACAGTCTGTTCCCTGCCTCCAGGCTTCGGGGAGGTTCATTTGTTAATGGAAACGTGGGTGCTTTCTGTTTTTTTTTTCTTCTTTTTATTTTTCTGCATTTTTCAAATTTTATTTAAGGAGCATGTATTAGTAAGGTGCAAAATGAATGTTTAAAAGGAAAATCCTAAGAGTCATCACATATAACCCACTGTTGCCTAAAGTTGTTACATTTGTTTGGAGTTTGGACTAAGTTATAATGATGATTTAAAAATCGTCATTTAGCCAAAAGATAGACGAACTCCAAGAAATTCTAGTTATTTCCCTGAGGGCTTATCCTGAGTTGCTGATGTTTATCATGATTTCAAAATGTTTTGGTATAATACTATATGATTTAATTCCATTTACTAGAAGTGTTTTCAGAGTCTTTTATAATAATTGGTAGACTGCTCTACATTAATGTATTTTCCTTAATGATGAGAGTTCATAGGATAGTAAACTTTTATAAAAGAAAAAGAGAGAACTTCAAAAGTATAATTTGGAGCTGTGGCCAGTGTGGCTCAGTCGGTCAGTTGGTTGAATGTTGTCCTGTGCACTGAGAGGTTAACAATTGGATTCCCGGTCAGGGCACATACCCCGATTTTGGGTTCCATTCTGGGTTAAGTGTGTGTGAAGTGGGCAGAGGGTTGCCAGCCAATCAATGTTTCTCATACCAATGTTTCTCTCTCTCTCTCTCTCTCTCTCTCTCTCCCCCACTCCCTTTCTTTCTCTCTCTTAAAAAATCAATAAAATAAAATAAAAGAATAATTTAGAAAGAATATTTATCTTAAGTTTTGCCATTGCCTTCAAAAGATTGTTTTTATACAATTAAGGGTGGAACCCTTGCCCTTTTACCCCCCACATCCCTACTTTTCTTTCTATTTAATATGAAATATTATGTCAAGAAATTTCATGTCAAGAAAACAAAATGACCAGTTGGTAAATCTTTGGAAATTTCCCCCTGAATCTCATTAAGGTTCCTTGAACCGACACTAGGTGAGGGGTAGTTCTTCCAGGCCCATGAATGAATGTTAATCCTCAGCTTGTCTGGACTAAATCAGTGCTTGAGGATTCTGGAGTGAAAACACTCCATTGCTACAGGAGAACTCCCAAAGAGTTAATCCCATGACGAAGTCAGAAAAAAATCTGTGCTTAAATGATTGTCAGATGAGTCATGAGAGCATCAGGTTTGGTTTTGTTTTGGAGGCAGAGGCCAACTCCGGACAGGGTTACATTCAAGTGTTGTGTGAACATGGCGGCGTTGTAGGGGTGTGCAATGGTGGCTGACGCAGGGACAGGGGGCTCAGGACGAAATGGGACTGGTTCCAGTCTGTTCTCTGCTTGCCGGCTGTGCCCATAACACGGGCTTCAACTCCCTGCAAATGGTGGCTTAATCCTTCTTTTTCTTATTCACATGGAGGTGCCTGTCTGTGTGTGTGTGGGCCTGCGAATGACCAATAGAAGGTGGGAATTGAAAGACACATGATGGACTTAAAATATTCCTGCATTCAAATGAGTTCAAACAGTTGTGGGAGGAAACACTTCTTCCAACATGGTCACTACTGGGCAAGGCTGGTCTACAATTCATTTTTATAGTTTGCCTTCAAAATCAGATGCATCATTTTTAAAATTCTGTTTATTTTTTATATGCAAAGTGACTGGGAGTACAATTTTATAAGTAAGGTTGGAAATATGTTTTGGGGGTAAAAAAAGTTGGAAAATGCAAACAAGTCATTTTACAATTTCGCATAAGCTTTAGTAGTGTAACTAGCCAACTCTGATGAAGGTTTCAAACAAGATTTCTCATCATAGAAACAGTGGAACAAGTACCATTTGTACAAGAGAATAAGCCATTTAAATTTAGTTCCATAAAGGACCAGGGGAACTCCATCTGAAAGTAATTTCAGGAGGCTTAATGCAAACTTCTCCCATTTCTCCAGCCCTCGGACCACTCCCTCAGTTGCCATTGGAGGGAAGTGTGTGATTGTATAGACTATTTCTACAGCATATTTAAGGGAGAGGAGGCGCTGGGTTAAACACCATGTTCTTGTTTAAGCACAGAGCTCTGGGTATCTTTGGGCAAGTTGTTTGACCAGGATTTTTTATTTTATTTTATTTTTCACTTTGGATTATTGTGCATTTTAATCAATAATCATACCTTTTTTGACTTGGGAGAGTAACAAAGACTGATGTTAAGATATCAATAAGGGATCCATATGAATATATTTATTGGCATTTGTTTATCCTTTTTGTAGTTTTAAAAAAATATTAAGTGTATTAGGGTAACATTAGCTAATAATATTATGTACATTGCAGGTGTACAACTTTATCATACAATAACTGTGTGCTCTCTTGTGTCTAGTCTCCTTCCATCACCATGTATTTGACCCCCTTTATCCTCTTCCTCCTTCTCACCCCCGCTTCCTCTCTGGTAACCAACATTCTGTTGTCTGTGTCCATGAGTTTGTTTTGTTTGTTCATTTGTTGCTTTTTTGTTTTATATCCCACATTTGAGTGAAGTCATATGGTTCTTTTCTTTCCTGTCTGATTAGCATAATACCCTCTCTCAAGATCCATCCGTGTTTCTGCAAATGGCAATATTTCACCATTTACAGCTGAGTAGTATTCCATTATGTGTATGTGCCGCATCTTTATCCATCAAGGACACTTGGGCTCCTTCTGTCTCTTGGCTTATTGTGAATAATGATGCAGTGAGCGTAGGGGTGCATATATCTTTTAAAATTTTGGGGTTAGATACTTAGAAGAGGATTACTGGGTCATATGGTAGGTCTAATCTTAATATTTTTAGGAAGTTTGTTAACATATACTGCCTCACTTCATCCTGGCAGGCTAGAAGATTAGTATTCTCACTTTACCAATGAGAAGGCTAAAGAGTAGAGATATCAAAAGGTTTTGCTAGAATCACACGTAGCTAGTAAGTAACTGCTGGAATTTAAACTGGGTTTTAAACCTGTTTTATAAGGGTCCAGTAATACTTATAAAATACTTATAAAATAAAAAAGCTACCTTTTTTAAAGGGCAGTTCTTAGAGTTTAGATGAAGAGAAAGTACATCTGAAGATGAAGTTCTTTCAGCAAGGGCTAGGCTAATATTTTATTAATTTCAAATCTACACATACACACATTCTAATATTCTGACAGTAATATTTTGAATAACCTTATTGCATATGCACACCACAATTAAAATGGTTCATTACCTAATCTTTGTAATTTATGCTCCTAAAGAAAGAGATACACTGATCCCTGAATAATTATTCTGCTCTATGGAACAGAATTAAATATTTTTTCCCAAACCTCACTGATTAATCTTTTGTCCTCATTTGAGAAGGTATTGTTTCTATAAAACCTTATGCTTGGATTACAATTTAACTTTCTGAGCACTCCACTGGGAATTAAACACATAAATCTCATTGTTAGATACTAAGGCTATGCCTTTGGTTTGTTTCAAAATTTTCAGATCTGTATAGCAGCTAAATTTGATTCAAGATCAACCTGTTAGGAGTTTTGTTCCCCCTGAAATGCTGTAGGAGATGAATACCTTCCCCCCACCCCCTTTTCCATTTTGGTGTAGTTTATTTGACCTTTTTCTGGTAGGGATTTTAAGCTAAATAAGAAACTGATTTCTTTTAGTAGTTAAGGAATCAGAAACAAAAGCCAAATAGACCTGCCATTAAATTACTTCTCCACCATTTGCTAGCTCTATGACCCCTGGTAAGTTGCTTACATTCTCTTAGCCAATGTTTTCTCATCTGTAAAGTGGGGATAATTACAGCATCGATCTCCAGCAAGGATTAAGTGAGATGAGCTCCCTGATGTACTCAAAGCAACCTCACCCATAGAGAACACTGAATACCTGTGCCGTGTTTGTTACTGTTCAGGAGCAACATCAATCAAGGAAGAAGGCAAAAGAATTTATAGCTCTAAGCCCTTTCAGGAGGAGGGTCATCTGCCTGTGGCTTGGGGGCAGGACGGCTCAGAGGACACCTGGGTGTTGGCAATAGAGGTGGGAAGTGGCTGGCATCAAACTGAGCATAAACTAGCCCATTCTGGTGAAAAGGTCCTTTTCATTCATTCATTCGTGTGTTTTTTAAGACCCTCTTTTCTTTGTCTCTCTTCATCCCCTTGTTCTCCCCATCATAATCCCCATTTGTTTTAGATTTCATGGCAGCTATTGAATACCTTAGAGCAGTGGTCGGCAAACTCATTAGTCAACAGAGCCAAATATCAACAGTACAATGATTGAAATTTCTTTTGAGAGCCAAATTTTTTAAACTTAAACTTCTTCTAACGCCACTTCTTCAAAATAGGCTCACCCAGGCCATGGTATGTTGTGGAAGAGCCACACTGAAGGGGCCAAAGAGCCACATGTGGCTCGCGAGCCGCAGTTTGCAGACCACGGCCTTGGAGCAAATGAAACTAAGGTTAAATGAGCCTTTTTAAGGGGATCGTTTTGTTTTTTAATCCCCGGAGTTAAAAGAACACACTTCCTGAAGCAAGTGAATATTTGTACCGTATTTTAAACTGCTTCCCAGTGCTCCATGGCTCTGGTAGGCTGTTGGCCTGACACGTCTCCATTCCTGTCCCCACCACCTGTGTCCGAACCTTTCTGCCCTATTCCCGGTGCCAGAGTCCTGAGCAGACACAGGCCTCACCTCAGGGCCCATTCACCAAACGGAGAAGCTGTCATGCCAGGCCTGCTGGATGTGGCTAGTGGGCTGTGGTTATGCACAACTTATTTTTTTTTAATTAAAAAATATATCTTTTATTGATTTCAGAGAGGAAGGGAGAGGGAGAGAGAGAGAGAGAGAAACACCAATGATGAGAAAGAATCATTGATCAGCTGCCTTGTGTATACCCCACATTGAGGATTAAGCCCACAACCTGGGCATGTGCCCTGACCAGGAATTGAACTGTTGACACTCAACCACAGAACCACACTGGCTGGGCACAATTTATTTTTTTAACTAAATAAAAATCCCATATGCTACAGTGCTCTAATCTCACATCTTCACATACAGCACAAATCTCCAAGAGTCATTTCTGTTGCAGGCTCTGCTTGAATTTCTCCAAAGAGTAATAGACAATAAAGAGGAAAATAAGATGACCGTCATGAATGTGGCCATGGTCATGGCCCCCAACCTCTTCATGTGTCATGCATTCGGTCTGAAGTCCAGCGAACAGCGAGAATTTGCAATGGCAGCTGGGACAGCTAATACCATGCACTTATTGATTAAGTATCAAAAACTTCTGTGGACAGTAAGTATATATTTTTAAGCTTTGTTAATGAGTGATGATATCTAGATTCTGAAGTCTTTTTATTAATTGTTATCTTCTCCATAAAAAGGTAACCAACCAATGTAGGTGATCTCAAAAAAATTTAATATCCATGTGTTAAATCTTAATTTTTAAAATGCCAGCATTATTTTATTATTTCAATTTGGTCACTTCTAAAATATTTTGAGTACTGGTTGTTCTGGGATTATTGCTAGATACCTGTCATCTCTCACGTATTTGTGAGTTTTTCTTTCTCTCTTGATGGGAGAGCTGGTTGGCCATTAGACAGGGACTGCAGGTTAGCTGGAGGCGAGGCGGTAGAGAGGTAGCCCCTAATGCCAGTCTCCTCAGGCTGTTACGTCTTAGCATACCAGGCATTGATGACGGCCACGATGTCCTTGAGCCTCTCCAAGCCTCTTCTTGAATTTTGCACAGTAGATTGTGAGTTGCGTCCCGCAGATGAGATACCCTGTGCACATAGTGAATGAATAATACAGTGCATTTTGTTTCACCGATTTAATGCAGAGGGCATGAAATAGGCATAGTCTCATCAAAGAGACAAAGCCCTTACTAAGTATAATTATTTCCATAGATTAAAATGCTGCCACTTCTCTTCCCTCCCCAAACTTAGTTGCATTTCTCCACAGATTCCCAAGTTTCTTGTCAACCAAGTGAGGAAGCAAAACACCGAAAATCTTAAGAAAGATAAGAAAACAGTGAAGAAATTGCTGAAGAAAATGGCTTACGACCGAGAAAAATATGACAAGCAAGATAGAAGTACAAACGATGTAAGATAACCTTGAAGATATGTATTTGCACAGATTTCAGTATTGTTTTTAGTATCACACACAGCAAAGAGGTCTGCATGTGTTTGTTGTGTGACTCTCTACACACTCCTAGGTCCTAGCTACGTGTAAGTGAGAGGCATCCATAGCGGTAAGTACTCCTGCAACGGGTAATGCTTGTCTGGACAGTTGCTCAGGTGTTGGGGATTCAACGAGTGAGCTGTTAATTGGTAACAAAGGAAGATAAGACCAGAATGTCTCAGCACACACCCACCCACACATACACAACAAAGCACTTCCTGGAGACGCCAGCTGCCCAGGGAATGTGTAATGTCTAGTGAGTCAAGAGTCCCTTGTGTGGACTCTGGTCTTTTTTCTTCAGTGTTCTCATCTGTGAAATGGGGAAAAAGAACTAACCCACAAAGACAGAGAGGTCAATGTTTGTGTTGTGCCTGGGATACTCCTGGACTTCAGTAAGTATTTAAACGTTCTTCATTGGATCATAAGAAGAATTTGGAGAAAATGAAAATATTTCAAAAAAGAAATATTTACAGAATGCTGTAAGAATACATTAAAATCTGGGTTTAAAATCATGAAATATACATGAAAGCGCATTTGGGAAGAGTTACCGAAGCTCTAACTTGAAACCTTAACATGAAATGAAAGGGTTTCTATTGTTCTATTTACAGTGAAGACCCCCCCCCACCACCACCATTGAGGTTAGTCAGTTACATGCTGCCATCTTGTGGCGTAATATGGAAATGTAGTTACCAGCCTTTAGTATTTCTGCTTTGGCCTACTTAAGGATCTAGTAATTGAAACAAACAAACAAATAAAAAAAAAAAACCTCCTTTATTTATTGATAGCTCTTACTCTTACAAAACAAAATTTCTTGTCTTTAAAGGTTTTTGGTCAATTTTTATGTATCTTAAAAAACAAAATTTAATAAAGGGAAATTATAAATAGTATTCCTATTTTTTTGCGAAAGGGCTTGATATAGGTTAGAAAGGATTTTTGAGATATCATTTGTACTTAACTTAGGATGTTTACTTCTTCTAAAACCACTATAAGTATTTGAATGTCTTTGTGTTTTGTACCCCTGCTTTTCATATAAACTTAGGTGACTCTCTAGCCTTTTTTTCTTTTGTATGGCAGTTATAACGTGATATTCTGAGGCCCACTCTATAGCTAAGGAAACAGAATTTGTGCTTTACCTTTGTAATAATAAATTTTTAAGTAAAAATTAGGAGTTACTTTTTGGTAGCATGTAAATAATCTTGTCATTTACAGAAAAACAGCATTTACTTGGATTTCTTTAGTTTTACAGCGTGAGCTGGTCTGAGAATTATCTCTGTACTTGTTAGAAGCTGTTTTGTCATTTGAAGACTTGGGATTTAAATCTCAATTTTATCAGGTATTAGGCGTGACTCAGTTTCCCCAAGTTTTGGTTTTCTCTCCTGTGAAATTCAGCAGTTCTTTTAACAAAATACTGCTAAGCGCCTCCTTGGTTCCAAGCCCACACTCCCTGCCAGGTATTCAAAGGTAGATGGGGCTGGCGCTTACCCACAGGGAGCAAGGGGAGAATTGACCTTAGAGGGGAGAGGGAGTGTGATGGAAGCCTGAACCGGGAATATTGGGCCTCAGAACAGGAAATGGGCATCCGAGAGACCTCACTGGGGAGTAGAGCTGAGATGTGGAAAACTCTAGGTTTTATTCTGGCAGCAAACTGAAGAGACAGGTGTTGCTAGCCGAGCAAGCTTCCTGGCGGAGTTGTAGCTGTATGTGATCATGGCCCAGGGAGGTTCGTTCGGCCTGTCGCTTTGGTTGAAAAATTTTAATCAGTTGCCACAATTGTTTTTCAAGTGTCTATTATTTTATTAGGGAGAGTAAATATACATAGGAAACAATTACAGAACAAGAAATAAAGTACAAGATCATATCCAATACTATGGGTATGTGGTGAGTCACTAAATAATCAGAGTTTTCTGCATAAATTTCCATCAGTTGCCAGAACTTTAAAGTTAAAAGGTTTAACATAAAAGTCTGGGTTTCCATCTTAACTTGACAAATTGTATGTAGGAGCATGCCTGTGGTCCCCTCTCAGTAGGGGGCCTTCCCTGCAGGGTAACCATCTTCTGGATCTGAGTAGCAACTGTTCCTTTTGGGTGGAACATGGGCTGACTACTCTGGATAAGCCACTGCCTCCCCTCTTCTGCCCTCCTCCTTCCAGCCCCATCTTGTTAGTTTATGTTTCTTAACTCTTTCCCCAAATCATTTGAATATGCAGCACAAAACTATAGGGCATGAAACTGCCCAGGATATTTTATTTGTTTGTTAAACTACTATTTGATGTGTGCCTGTATTTAAGTGGTTGGCCATGGAAGAGGAGCTGGTGAAAGAGGAAAACAGGTGGTAGGACGTAAGAGAAAGTTGAAGATTGTAGTGTCTTAGAAGCTCGGAGGTGGAGGGAAGTAAGGGAAAGAGCTTGGTTAGTGGCACCTGTATTCTGCAGGGAAGCCGAGTAACATTAACCGTGGATGGAGGTCCGCTGGAGCTTGCATTTGAAAGGTCAGTTGTGACTTTCTCCAAAGCATTGTCATTGCGTGTTGATGGAAGAAGCCAGATTGCCAGAGACTGAAGGATGTAAGACAGGAGGTTGTAGATCATGAAAATTCTTCAAGGTCATATTTTTTAAAAGCATTCTGTATGCTATTAATGCTAACTATACACTGAGTGGCCAGATTATTATGATCTCTGAACGCATAATAATCTGGCCACTCAGTGTGTGTGTGTGTGTGTGTGTGTGTGTGTGTGTGTGTGTGTGTGTGTGTATTAGAGGCCCAGTGCATGAATTCGTGCATGCGTGAGGTCTGGCCAGCCTGGCCAGGGGGAGGGGACATGGGCAGTTGGCCGGCCTGCCTGCTGGTCGAACTCCTGG
This sequence comes from Eptesicus fuscus, assembly GCF_027574615.1. Taxonomy (NCBI): domain Eukaryota; kingdom Metazoa; phylum Chordata; class Mammalia; order Chiroptera; family Vespertilionidae; genus Eptesicus; species Eptesicus fuscus. Next base: position 78,795,216 of record NC_072482.1, read on the forward strand.
TTGAGGGGACAATTTGCATATTAACCTTTTATTATATAGGATATACACTGAGTGGCCAGATTATTATGCATTCAGAGATAATAATAATCTGGCCACTCAGTGTACATAATCAAGCATTTATGTTATTAAGACATGCTTGACTAGGTAAATGAATAGTATAAACCAGGTTGTAAGGGACACCCTCAATCTACTTAATAAGACATATTTTTTAAATGACTACAGCATATTAATTGTTTGGTACAAATGTAAATTTTTGAATTTCTTAAATACTAATGAGACTCATCTCAATTACTTCAGGAATAAACTCTTTGTAAAAAATAACAAAAAGGTAGACCATTACAAATAACCATGTAATGATAGCCTGCAATTATATAGTTGGGATTGATATCACACCCTCCCACACACAAACACACCATGCACACATGCATATATACACCATCACACGTCCGAAGCATGTGCTTGAAGACATAGCCCCTGCTCTGCTATTTGTAAGACGGTAGTGACAAGTCATTTTACATCTCTGGGCCTCAGTTTCTTCTATAAAATGAGAGGGAAAGGTCAGATTAATGGGATTTAACCATAAGTATGGCTAGCAGCATCTTGCACTGGGACATTTCTATATATACTATTACGAGATTTTCCTAACATACACAAAAATAGAATAGTATATGAACCCCCATAAACCTATCACCAATAATCAGACCCATTTTTCTGATCTTATTTCATCTTGTCTCTCACACCTTTTCTCCTTTTAGTATTTTTAAGGAAAATAGAGATATCCCATTCTTTCCTCCATAATTGCCTTAGATTGCATCTTTGCCTGATAAGGATCCAGAGCAGCTTTGGTGAGCATCTAGTCATGAATTGCTGGATCCTGCAAGCCTCCAGTCCATGGTGGAGTTAGATTTGCATAATTTTTTTTTCTGTCAGTCAAGCTCACCTCTCAAAGTAAAGGGAAGCTGCACATGTAGGAGAGCGTGTGGGCACACAGCGGGGCTCTGTGAGAGTCCGTGAAATAAGCCAAACTGCTCAGCACATCTGTCCTCACTGGTAGAGGGAGCAAAAGTCCTCTCTCCTATGGTTACCTCAGTGTTAACTCAGGGTGATCTAGTGTCATGCACTTCACTGATAATTGAGGAACTCGTTTCAGAGAGCTTGCATGACTGGCCGAAAGCTCCGAAACAATCTTGTAACATTTGAAGGTCTAGGGCTTTGGACATGGACAAGAAACCCATAAGAATCCTGGAGTGGGCAGTGCAGTGTGGGCTCCGGGTCCTTTGTGATGGGTTGTGTGTCTTCAGTCACATCTCCATTTAGAAGTCCATCTCTGGTTTCACTGACAGCTCTGACCCAGGCATTGTGGCCAGTCTTGCTTCAAGCATCTGCTTTAGGTCTGCAAACAGTGTTTGGATCTACCTGGAAAATCAAGTTACAATATCAGGCACAAAATCATGTTTCTTTTTAAGATATCCTTTGATTTTTTTTATAGTGCATAAAAATACCATATTAAAAGAGAAAAGTATCAGAGGTTATTTCTTCGTAAATTAAATGTTTAACTCTGAAAGCTCTTTCTGGACCTTTAAAATTCTCTGAATCTGTGAGTTGGGTAAAAGTTTCAGCATTTGGATAACCAAGGCCCAATTAGAATCAGAACAGAGACAGTTCAAGGTAGTAGAGAATGCCTTCTATATTTTTACCTCCAATCAGACTATCATGATGAATATGCCATTTTAGTTTAAGATACCTTGCTAAAATGTCCTTGTTTAATTTTCTAAAATATGTGTTATGCTGTCTGGCCGTTTTTTGAGATAGCTGTATTCCCGATTTGCCCTTTTGAAGATAAAAGGTTTCTCTGTAGCATGAAAAAATGTCAGCTTTTCACTTAAATTAGCTTTTAATTAAAAAAAAAATGATTGAGTGCCTTTTCTAAAGCTCTGACATTATATTTCTAATCTCTAGAGTGCAAATATGTGAGTAATGTAGTGTTTATCTACACCTTATGAAAAAAAAAAAAACACGACCAAAATCTTTGTTTATTTATCCAAAGAATAATAAATAAAGTCACATTTTTAGAAATATGCTTGAGTTCAAAATGTAAAACATGTAACAACCCTAGGAGATCATTTTCTCTATTATAATAGTCTTTGCATGCATAAAAAATTAACTAATGTTTTGTAAGTTGTAAAATCCTTTGTGACTCAATTTTAATGGTGTATTAGTCAAATACTGCTCTTTTCTAGTCTTGCTGTGCATCACATAACTTCAGCTCACAAGCACGCGCGCGCGCACATACACACACACACACACACACACACACACACACACACACACACGGAAGGTTACAACGATAATATTATTCACAGATCCAGTTATTATTATGGCTCAGGTTAAGAACAGACTGTTTGGCTTAATGATCAGGCATGTTGTGTATGTTCAAAGTTTGGCAGCTCAGTGTAATTAGTATACTAATAGCTTTAGTGTTTGATACAGCATGATTCTGGAGCTTAATGGTAATTGTCATACACCATTTAAATGAGAGCTTTGGCATTGCATATTGTTTATCATCTTTAGTAAATATCATTTGGCCACTCTTGTCAAGATATCCAGGAAAAACTTTCCAGAAACAATTTTCAATTGCTTCATCGTTATCCGTTATGTCTATCAGTTAAAATCATTTCTTTTCCAACTGTAAAGGGTACGGTAGAGTCCACACTGAGTCACTCTCAGTCTTTATATTGTTGTGAGAATTTGGATGGGATATGTTACCACAGAAATGAACACTCTGAGAGTTGTTCCTATCCCGACCAGGGCACACACCTCCCTAATAGAACACAGGTTCCTAGTTGTCAGGGAATGTGGCCAGTCAGCCTGGGAAGGTGCTGTGTGCCATTGGCCCAGTGAAAAGATTTTCAAGGGCATTGATATTCCATTTCCATGTGAAATGAGTCCAAATTGTAGTTAGTCGTTTGGGAAGAGTTAAACTCACCCAGAGCTGGCCAGGCATCACCCCCTGCTCACTGAGGGGAAGGGTGTGAGAAATGTTTAATTCCACAGCCACAAGGAACCTGTACCAATGCCACTTCCAAAGCCATAACACGGCAGTCACCTAACATTTCACATGCCAGTGAGAACCCTTAAGTACTGCCAGGACCTGGTACCTGGGGCTCTTCCCTCCAAACTCTAATTATCAGAGAGGCTCTGGGTTCCTGTGTCAGCTATGTAACTGACTCCACACTGGCCTCAGGGCAGTGTTTTACAGGGAAGGATGGCCATACTCTCCAAAGGATGATCCCTGAACTCACGGAGAACTTGTAGGCTGTAGTCATATTATGGGGCCTTCAGCTGTCCATGAGCTTCTTGGAGAAAAAGGGGCTGCATCCTTAAGCAGATGCAGGCTAATGCTGGTGACTCCCTGCAGGAGAAAGTGACTGAATTATCCCTGTAGTGTCTTTAATTCTGGTTCCACTCTTCTTTCTTTCCTGTGTGTTCTCAGGAGGGGAGGGAATACTGTGTGGTCGATAGAGGCAACTGAACTGGTGTCTTTTAAACAATGTTCCTAAAACTATTTTTTTTGCTAATAAGGAAGTACCCATTGTTATACTTTACTAGAGGCCTGGTGCATGAAATTTGTGCACAGGGGTGGGGGTAGGGGGATCCTCTCAGCCCAGTCTGCACCCTCTTCAATTCGGGACCCCTTGGGGGATGTCCAACTGCTGGTTGGACATCCCTCTCACAATCCTGGACTGCTGGCTCCTAATTGCTCACCTGCCTGCATGCCTGGTCACCCCTAACTGCCTCCCCTGCTGGCCTGGTTGCCCCTCACTGCCCCCCCCCCCCCGCCGGCCTGGTTGCCCCCAACTGCCCTCCCCCTTGCCAGCCTGGTCGCCCCTTACTGCGCCCCCCCTCCCACTGGCCTGGTTGCCTCTTACTGCCCTCCCCTGCCGGCCTGGTCACCCTACGCAGCCTGCTGTTCAGTCGTTTGGTCATCCCTCACTAACCGCCCTCCTGGCCTGGTTGTAGGCAGCCATCTTGTGAGGGTATGAGGGTCAATTTGCATATTACCTCTATTATATAAGATTTTATTCTAGAGACATTTTACTATTATTAGCATACCAATTTTAGTGAGAAATATTGTTGAATGATTCATTTAATCAATCAACATTGATAGATGGCTACAGATGTGACTCAGACATGTGGCATGTGACTGGAATACTGGTTTCCATAATAAAAGAGATCCAGTGGAAGGAGGAATTCCCTTTGACCCTGTGGACTATGGAAAGTTCCATGGAGTTTGAGGTATTTGAACGGTGTCTTAAAAATTGATAGTGAGATATTTCAGAGGTGAAATAGAGCATATATAAAAATTGGAAAGTGTGGTGCTTATAGTGAATTTTGACTGACCTTTTTCAGTAGAATGTGCCACAAGGACTAATGGGGGAAAGGCAGGGAGCAGAATAAGGTTGCCGTAACTCTCTATGACAATATATTATTTTTCTGGGTTATTTTGCTTTTATAACTCACTTATTGTGGACCTTCTAGATATGAAAACTTAATCATATCACCTTACTTCACTTTCTTTTCTTTTTCTTTGTTCTGAGAGGAAGGAAGAGGGAGAGAGAGAAAGAAACATCAATGATGAGAGAGAATCATTGATCGGCTGCCTCCTGCATGCCCCCTACTGGGGATCGAGCCCGAAACCCAGACATGTGTGTGCCTTGACCAGAAGTCAAACTGTGACCTCCTGGTTCATAGGTTGACACTCAACTATTGAGCCATACTGGTCGAGCACCTTGCTTCACTTTAAATGTCAGCATGTAAGATATAATTATCGGAACAATTTTTGTCACTATTACTTTTACCAAGAAAAACTATATCCAAGAATATTGGGCACTGTGACTTAAGCAGAATTCCCTGGCTTTTAAATCAGCTATAGAGTAGATCACTGTCTGCAAACCCTAGCCTGCTATTCCAGGCCTTCTGTAATTCTATAATAATAAACTAACAGTTTCCAAAATACCAATATTTGTGTCCCTAACTGAGTAGACGAGGTGGATTGGGTTTTGGGAACATGGACTCCGTGCTTCAGCTGTTGCTGTTACAGGGTTCACTCCAGCATTCAAGTCCCGGGGCCAGCTCATTGTTTCCCACCTCCTCTGAGGAAACACGCAGTGGAGGCCAGGCCGGCAGGCGGCATGGCCCCAGCAGGATAGAAGTAGAGATGAAACCCCAGGGAGAAGAGCATGTAGCGTAATCCCTGAGTTATAAGATATAGCACTGATGTAATAACTGCTTTGAAAGAAGAAGGTAACCACACTCCCATGCGAAATGCCCACTCCATTGTAAGAAGCAGCTCGCTTTCCAAAATATTACAAATGAAAATAAAATCTGTCACAGACTTGAAGAAAAAGGGAAGTCAGACCTGTATCCTAGAAGCAAGGTGGAGGTCAGGCATTAGACCAGCTATAAGGCCATACTCCTTGCCTCCGAAATTGGAAGGCAGCAGATCAAGGCAGGGGTCCCTGCGCAGAGGGGCAGAGGTAGCAGGAGGTGAGGGATCGGGCACAGGTTAGGGTTGGGCCGTCTTTTAGGGATCAGGTTGAGCATAACCCCCCCTCTTCCCCCCCCCCCCCAGGCAGAGAAGTTAGACAAGGACGCAAGGAATGCAGTCCCTCACCTGGCAGGGGAGTGAGTGGGTGGCCCCAAATGCTTTGTCTCTGTCTGGGTTGGGCCTGATACACCTGTGGCCTTTCACTGAGTGGTCAGGTGACCGTGACAGGGTTTCTGAGTTGCCACCAGGCCCTCTATGGTCTCTCTGCAGGTGTAACAGGTGTTTGCTGCCCTGCGAGGAGGTCTTACACCATCCGTGCTCCCTTGTACAGTCATTTGCAGTGTAGCTTCTTTCCTGATGCCCACACTGCATCCCAGGTGTTACCCAGGAGCAGTGTTAAATCTCTTGGAGACGCCTACATTTTTAGGCAGCCTAATGCTAAAGCCATATTATTTTTGATGAACTCTGAAATCACATTGATTCCTCCTGTGTTATATCCATGCTGTATGTTTAGAGAAAATAAAGCAATTCAAGCCCATGTGCATTAAGAAAACTATTGTGAGCCCCAAAATAATAGTGTGCAATAAAGGACTTGTGTCTTATTTATCTGCTAGGTAAGTAGACCTAGCACAATGCCTAGTACTTAGTAGATGCTTAGTAAATTTGAGGGTACTTGTAATGTATAAAGCATTATCTTTAAACATTTGTGCAGGTTGTTTTTTCTAGGGTCTGATTAAGACACATGGTTATAAGTAATAAATTACTTATTTTAGCAGAATGACTAGGGATTAATTAAGCCTAATATTTTGAATGCCGTAGCTGATATTTTGATATTATAATCCTCAAAATATTTCCTTGATATCCCTCCAAATACATATCATAAATTCAAAGTGTGTGGTCACCCTGTAAGCTCATTAGTTAAGTGAAGATCAAACACTATGCCAATGTGTTAGGAAAGTGTGTTTCTTTTTAATTTTACTTTAATATTCTCAGGAACAACAATTTTTTTGTCAAATGTTGTGCATGTGCCGGAAGATTTAAAAAATGCACACATTGAAACAGCGCACAAAATACCTATTCTGACTCAATGTCATAAATTGCTGCATGAGGAAGCACCCTCCCCTCGATAACCCTCAGAAGTCGGCACTTAATATGGCAGTAATGGTTATTGCTGTCATTCTTTACATCTTTAAAAATAATTAAGCATTACTGCACAGGCATTATAAAGTTCCCCTATCACCATTAAGAGGATATTTGAGGTTTGATGTAATTTAGCAAATTACATTATACAGTAGTTAAGGTTTTTATGTAGTGAAGTAAAATGCATAGTAGTTAAGCACACTTACCATATAATGCATCGCACAGAGTTACACGTTCCAGCTGCCGCCAGCTTTGTTCCAGTGTCATTATTGCTTTGCAGGCTGACGTTCCTCAGGGAGTGATTCGAGTGCAAGCTCCTCATCTTTCCAAAGTTTCCATGGCAATACAGCTCACGGAAGAACTAAAGGCCAGTGACGTGCTTGCCAGGTTTCTCAGCCAAGAAAGGTAGAGGCCCGTTTTGTTTTAATTATTTCACGGAATAACTCACTTGCTCGCTTGTCCCCTCCCTTCCTTGCCCCTCCTTTTTTTTTTTTTTTTTTTAAACTATGGGTGGTATGAAGTGCATAGAATTGTTGTCTCTTCAGCAGAGAAGAGGAGCAGACCTAACAGTTCGACTGTTGGGAGGAGTCAAGTTCACCTAATGTAGTTTGTGTTTGCGTGGAGCCTGTTTCAAGCGGGGATGTCCGAGCATCCCTTCAACCGCCTGCCCGGGCCTGGCTCGTGAGACCACGTGGTAGTCCTTCCAGACTGTGGTGATTGGGGGTTAATTACTGTGTATTAGCATGATCGCTAATTGGGATACAGGAGGATCAAAACAAACAAATAAAAGACACGTCTTTTTCCATAAAATATAATGCATAAAAATGCTTACGTTTAAAAGCAGAAGGTAAAGAATTAAGGGAGGACAACCAGCCCCTTGAGCTCCTGCCCTGACTGAGTTGCCCAGCCTTCCCCTCTGTTCAGGGGCGGGTGGGGCAGGAGTCCTTTGAAAGCCATTGGCATCTCTCCGATGATATCAGAGCTTACACTTACCTTTTCTTGACATTTCAAGGTTCAAACAAGTGTATTGGGTTTTCGGTTTTTAGCCTTTGAATGCTTAGTTTTAGCTAAGGTTATGATTGTAATGCCCTCCCCCTCCCCATGTCCACTCATTGAAAATGAACTGATGTACATTTTTAAGAAGCCAGGGGAACCGGGGCCTTGCCATCTCAGCCCAGGAAAGTGGTCTTAGCCTTCCATAGACTTCGATCTCCTTGCGTTAACATTCAGGGGCCTCCTGGCAGCTTTCTCCAAATGCTCTCCAATTGTCACACAGTTACCCCCAGCCCTCGCTATGTCTCTGCTCCGTGGAAGGCCCTCTGCTCCATGTTGGAAGGGGTATAAACATATATTTTAAAGTATCTCCCCTCGGGCTTTATAAAGTGGGAAAAGAGATGAGCCTGCGTAGCGAGCAGATGGTGATGAAATAAAAGAGAGGCTTATTGGTAATATCTGGGCTTTCAGTAAGCCAGCGTGAACTTCCCTCTCAACAGCGCTCCATAGTTAAGTTCTCATATTACTTCTGTTTTCCTGATGAGAGAGACTTCCCAAAGCCATGCATTTTGTAGGCAGTGGAGCTGAATTCTAAATCTTTGGTTTCTGTCTCCAAAGGCAGTCCTGAACCACTGTCCAGATGGGCTAGGTCTAGCTAGAGACCATCTCTGATCTGGGGCTCATTGGTGCGGAGTCTGGGAGCAGATGGAATTTGGGGGGATTAAGTACAGGGGCAGTTAGAATTTCTCAGCTTTGCACTCGCTTGCTTTTTTCTCAATTCCTTTATTCTAATGCTAACCGTGTCGAGTCACACTCGACCTCCGAGTGCAAAAGGTTAAATCCTGAGAGCAGTTGGAATTTTTCAGATGTCTTTGCTCCCTAAAGGGTCTCTGACCTAAAATGCAGTCAATCTGCTTCCTCTCTAACCCCTGCCATGGCTTAGATGCCAACTGCTGGGCCATGTAATAATTGAAGTGCTCAATAAATGTTTATATATATATATTTTTTTCTCCCACTATTTCCCCTCCTTCTCTCATTTGCATTCCACCTGCGTGGGGGCAGTTGGAAATCCTATTTTCGTCCATCCCCGTCGTCCCCTACTTTTTCTACCAAAGCCAAGAGCACATGAATGACAAAAAATAGATGCACAATAAATTGCACATTCACTCACCAGTCTTGATAAAGGCTGTTTCCTTTTCTTTGTGTGTGGACTTGTTGGTTAGTATTACGTAAAAGGTTATGTGTACCAGGAACTCTAGTTTACGTTTCTCTCAATTGGAACAAGAACACAGATAATGGGGAAGCAATCTGAGAGAAACATTGGATGAGATTTTTTAAAATCTAGTCTCCCAAAACATTCAATTTTGTTTTCATAGGAATAATGACTCTTGGTATATTCATAGTTTACCAGGAAATGTACTACATTATAAGTAAAAATATAATTATTAAATTATTTAATTTCAAAAATAAGCATACATCAGTTCGACCAGTTCGGAAACAAAATCTCCTAGTTAGAATACAAGTCAGCAGGTGGGTCTTATGCGTGAGGACATTATATGTCCCTGCGCAGAGCAGAGTAGACAGAGTTGGATAACCAGCTAAGTCATTACATGGTTGGTTAGGAAAGCTTCTGCCGTACCCTATTTTTCATAACAGTTTGGATAAAAGTCAGTCTTGGTTTTCTCTTCTCAGTTCCAGGGAATGTGCCTTCGGGGCCTTATATGAGTGGTTCACAAACTTTCCTATGCATCAGCACCCACTATAGAGCATTAAAAAAGATTCTTGGGCTTCATCTAGACATACTAAATCAGAGTTTCCAGCGCTCTGGGACAGAATTTTTAGCAGGTTTTGCAGGTAATTAGTATACAGAGTTTCGAAAACCACCACATTTTACCAGTTTTTATTGTTTGAACCTAATGTCTAATAGCTTATCCTTTGAAGAGTTTAACCCTGTAAATGCACGCTATGGTAAAGTATTCGCTTCTTTACCATAGTGTATATACCTCCCATATTTGGACGGCCAACACAGGGAGGGTTATGAGCCATGTCCAATTCTTTGCATTTATCTTGCATCGCATCAGTCCTGTCAGCACAGCAAACCCCTGATAAATACTATGGAATAAATGCCCTGGGAAAACTAAAGTGCAAATATTTCTTTTCATAGTTTTAGTAGGGCCTTTTTGGTCCCTATGCTAAGTAGATGATCATATTAATTTATTGGCAATTAAAATGTCATGTTACCTTCTTTTTAATTTTACAAATTTAGATAGTCACTTATTATTCTGCTTTTAGATGTATGATTCCATTTGTTTATTTTTATTTATTTTTCATCTTTTATTGTTGAAAGTATTACATTTGTCCCCCTTCTCCCCCCCCCCCGCCCCCCACCGCCATTGATTTCTTCTAGCCCACTCCCCGCCCCTCCCCAGGCCTTCACCACCCTATTGTCATTAACCCTGGGTTATGCATATAAGTTCTTTGATTGATCTCTTCCTATGCATCCGCCCTCCACTGCCTTTCTTCTGCCATTTGTTTATTTTAATTTACAGGTGTGACATTTTTATTACATATTAGGCACATTTAACAGATGGGAAAATACAAATGTGGAGATAATTACAGTGTGTCTAAGTTATGAATTTTCCATACAAGCTAGAATTCCCCAAGCACATTAAAGTGATTTACTTGCAAGCTGTCTGATGATATAACTAATCCGTTTGTTTTGTCCCTAATAGTGGGATTGCCCAGACACTCAAGAAAGGGGAAGTTTTTTTGTATGAAATTGGAGGGAATATTGGTAAGCACATTTTTTCTCTCTCTGTATTTCATATGCTGACTGGACATTGCCAATGATTATTATTTATATCTTTGTGGGGAAGGGAAGGTAGTAGAAGTAACACATAGCACAATGTACATTGTTGATGAGTATTACGGATTTGTTTAGTGGTCTGGCCTTTCCCTTCAGACTTTGAGCTCCTTCTGTACAAATTCCCATCCATGTTGAATCTTGGCAAAGGCAATTTCCCTGAAATAGATATAATTTCTAGAATGGTTAATAAAGTTTTTCAAAACTTTTTTCCTTTTTTATATGCTTATGTTTCATCTTAATAAAGGAAGTAGTTGAGCTTATTTAAGACCAAGATAACACTTTTATGATAGTGCAGTACTAGATATTTTTAGTGAAAGCAGAAGTTATTTTTGCCATTGCTGATTGCCTACTAAATAGTACACACACATATGTTATAATTTAGGAAACAGAAATAGGATACATGGATTAATTTTGACCATGTCTTATATTTTATTTGCCTATTTATTGTACTCATATCTTTATTAAAATTTAAAATACACGTTTCCCCCATTTTTTGAACCTTATAATGGTAAGGGTGAAATTGTTAACAAATAAATGAAATGGTGTTTATTTCAAAATAGTAATTGAAAATATTTTAAGGTAAGTTCTGTAGAATTCTTTTTTTAGGACTTAAAAATGTTAGTAAGTGTTAAAAAGTTGAATGCAGCACCATGAAGGCTCATTTTTAAAATTTAAATAGCCACAGCTCCAGTAGAAACCTGGAGTTGTTACCTTGATGAGTAAGGAATATTTAAATATTAATTATTTTATTTTATTTTATTTTATTTTATTTTATTTTATATTTTACTCTTAGATTTTGGGGAATTAAGAGTGATTTCTTTCTTAGGGGGGTTCAAAACTGTTGTCACCCTTAATAAAGGTGAATACGCTTTTAAGGAACCATTTAAAAGCCTATCATGCAAAGTACCTTCAACCTCCTAAATTAATTTGAAACGTGTGCATTTATAGAAATACCACACAAAATTGGCTTCTCCAATGTTTTTTTGGCCAGTTTTACTAGTATAATTTTATGGGAGATAATCAAACGATGAAAAATATTTAAAGTCTAAGACACAGGCTTACGTTTAAAATTGTATCCCAGTCACCCCACTGTATGAAACAAATGCAACATGTCGTTAATAGGGGAACGCTGCCTCGATGATGACACTTACATGAAGGACTTATATCAGCTCAACCCGAATGCTGAATGGGTTATAAAGTCCAAGCCTTCGTAGAAGACCTGCTGAGATAACCCTGGACTTCCTCAGTAATACTTGCTGGGTCAAGAGCGTAAACAAAGAAGCTGCAGGACTCTTTTGCTATTCGGATGCACCCAACCATTGAATAGTGACACTCCCAAGCCTCAAAAAGTTATAGATTTGTGCTGCTGCCAGAATTATGTTAATTATTATGTTGACTATTACTAGAAAATAAGTATCTCTGGAGTGAGAGGAAAGAGGCTTAATGAACTTGTAGGCTGTTTTCATATACTTTGTGAAATGTGCCCAGATGTGACATAGTTGGTTTTTTTTTTAATATGAAATATACCCTCTCCCCTCTCACTATTTTTTTCTCCTAAAATCATGTATACGGTAATATATGCTTTATTACCTTTCTCTCCTCCTCACATCTGCCTGACCCCGATTAGGTTTGCTTTTTAACGGAAAGGATAACAAATGCCAGGTATGGCCAGTTGTGAAATTAGGACATCTTAAAACAGCCCGAACTCAGTAGTATTCCTGTGACTATCATATGTTGAATATTCATCTCTTTGAATCATTTGTTCAAAAGATAACATTCTCCTTCTCCCTGCTGTATCATATGAAGTGATTTGCATTTTTTTCAGTTCATCTGACATATGTGCACAGAGCTGTATCCACTACCAAGAAAATAGAACTGTCAGAAACTGCCAATTACCCCTGAACCATTAAAGACTTGTATACTAAGAATAAATAAAATATGTCCATGTGGAATAACTGGATTATGGATAATAAGCGAGTGAAAGCCAAATCACTTCATGTATGCCGCCCTCTTCTAAAAGAAATTTAAGAAGTCCTAGCTAGCTTTACCTATTGTCATACTAGGGATATAAATATGCATGAGAGTCTAATCCAGGAATGGTTGAGAATGTATTCTACCCAAAGAGGGATTTTTTTTTTTAAAACTCATAAGTAAGTCTGCGGGAAGACTTATTCTTCTGGGTATGACACAGTCATATGAACAAGCTTTTGTTTGTGTACTTATTTTAAATAATCAGAGTAAATTTATTAAAATGCTGCGACAAGTACTATTCCCAGGGATTTTAATGCACAAACTGTATTGTGACAAGAGATGAGCCTCTCTGTAAATAAGAGGAATAAAGTGAGAGAAAAATGTTCAATATTTTATGAGTTTAGAGTGTAGTAAATAAAAGGTGATGTCTATGAGTGCTGCACAAACCGTGTTTATGATACTTTTAGTAGTACTTTAGGAAAAATTACACATTCTCAGAAGCTCTCGATGTCACTCTAATTAGGAGGGAAAATGCTGTTAATGAGAACGGTCGTAAATTTTCAGCATATAATTACAAGAACAGCCTGTGGATATATGATCATTTAACTTTTTAGTGATTTGTGCCATTGCTTTTTTTATTTAAAAGATTTTTTATAATTAAATGCATTTTTCTAAATTATCTTCTCTTGGAATTATTATTTTTAAACCTATGTGTTCATGAGTGTACTAGTGGGCTAATTTTGTTTTTGTTAAAAGACATTTCTACCCTCTTATTGCCCCTATCGCTCCTTTGGAATTTTCCAAATGGGAAGAACTGTGGGAGAAACTTGTTTCCTTCTTTAGTTTTTTTCTTAGCAAATTTCTGTTCTTTAAGATTTTTCAAAACACATTGTGTTCTGGTTCTGATTTTGATGATATATATTAATTTCCCAGTTGGCAAGCAGTTTTAATGGTTTAATTTCATGAAAGCACTTAACAACATAAAAGCAAAATCAAGGACTTATAAACAGTTTAGGTATACAACTTCAAAAATGGCAGTAGTGAATATCATGATTTAGATAAATGGTGTCCTAAATCGTATGTCAACTAATTTTTACCATATTTACAACCCCCGGCGGGTGGGGGTAGAATGAAAAAGTGCCAGATCTTGGTAAATAAATATAAAAATGTCATTTTGAAGTTTTCTTAGAACTCATGACCCATGACCCATGTTCATTGACATTGAACAATACTGCATTTAAATGACTAATATAGATGTCTAGCTACACTTCTAAAGAGGAGAAACTTGATAGTGTAGAGCCTCATATGTTATTGCCTTAGAATAAACCCAAACGCTTTTTTTTTTTTTTTAGAGAGAGTGGAAGGGAAAGGGAGAGACAGAGAGAGAAATATGGATGTGAGAGAGACACATTAATTGGTTGCCTCCTGCTTGAACTCCAACTGAGGTACCAGCCCTTGACCAGAATCGAACCCAAGACCCTTCAGTCCTCAGGCCGATGCTCTATCAACTGAGCTAACTTGGCCAGGGCCCAAATGCTTTTTTGTAATAAGTTTTCTAGTAAATTTTACTGAGAGTAGATTAGTTTTTATTTGCTTGTCTGTGATGGAAAATAAAAACAACTATATTTGCTTTGAGCCTCAAACATCCTAACTTTTAAGGGAGTTGCTGGTGAAAGGTAGAGAGATAGTATTTATGGAAAACTGGTTGCCCTGCACTCTTTGGGAAAAGCAGTTTATTTTCTGACTTACTGGGATTTTTCATTATTGCCTTTTCCTACTTTTCCTTAAGCTGGGTTGCAATTTCAACCTCTTTGTCCTGATTTCTCACCTACTGATCAGTAGGTGGCAGTATTGGTCAGGGTTTTCTTTGCGGCTAAACTGGGAAGCTTTGAAAGTGAACTTGAGTTCAAAGGTAAGCTGTTCAGATTCGGTGCTGGTTAGGTAAGAACACCATGGATCTCTCATTTTGATTGCTAATTCTGAAAATTGTAAATTATAATTCATTTCAGAATTTTTATGTTTAGTCTATTAGTCTGCTTTTTATCCTTAACCTGCTGAGTGAAGAAGGCAGAGAAGAGGTTTTTCTGGGCGAGAATTAGACATTTTGACAATGTCTATTTCAAGCAGAAGAATCATAATGAAGAAAGACAGTGCACCAGGAAGGGAAAAAGAGAGATGTCCAAGATAGAGGACAAAATGGCCTCTGTCTTTATTTTAGTGTGTTTGTTTGTTTTTTATTCAGCAAATATTAATTGGTTACCAACATACACTGAGTGGCCAGGTTATTATGATCTCTGAACACATAATAATCTGGCCACTCAGTATATATATATATATATATATATATATATATATATATATATGAATAATCTGGCCACGGGGAGGGGACATGGGCGGTTGGCAGGCCTGCCTGCTGGTCGAACTCCTGGTCAAGGGGACAATTTGCATATTAGCCTTTTATTATATAGGATATACACTGAGTGGCCAGATTATTATGCGTTCAGAGGTCATAATAATCTGGCCACTCAGTGTATATGTGCCAGGCATGGCCTACCCTTGAGGTACATCAGTGAACAAACTAACTCTGATAGAGCTTATAGTCTAGTGGAGGAAGACAGATAAGAAATAAAATAAAATGCATTAATAAGCAGATAAAATTATGTGTATGTTGAAAGGATGTAAGTGCAATGGAGACAGAAAAAGGATGAGCAAGGCAATGGGACTAGGCTTATTGCAGTAGGAAACAGGGTCTCGACAGACAGCTAATAACTGAGCAACTACTTGAAGAAGGTGAGGAACCTGCTACATGGATACCTAGGAGAAGAGCATTCCAGGCAGAGGGATTACACTAGAACTGTGGTCGGCAAACTGGCTCACGAGCCACATGCGGCTCTTTGGCCCTTTGAGTGTGGCTCTTCCATAAAATACCACGGCCTGGCAGAGTCTATTTTGAAAAACTGGTGTTAGAAGAAGTTTAAGTTTAAAATTTTGGCTCTCAAAAGAAATTTCAATCGTTGTACTATTGATATTTGGCTCTGTTGACTAATGAGTTTGCCGACCACTGCACTAGAACAAAGGCCCAAGGGCAGGAAGGTAGCCGGCTTACTGAAGATTAGCAAGGGTACAACATCGCTGGTGGAGTGAGGACCAGTGAAAGTAATAGATGAGGTCCAAGGTAACACTGGTGGTGATGGGGTTGAGGCCATGGAGAGCCTTCTATTTATTAGTGGAGCTATAATTTACTCAAATTAAGACATTTTTGAGAGGATAGCAGGACACTGTTGGTAAGGACAGTCATGAAGTGATAAGAAGTAACAGATTCTAGATATATTTTTGAAGGCAGAACCTACAGGTTTTCTGGTATGAGAGAAAGAGTATGCATTTTAAATGGAGAATAACCACAAGATTTTTGATTTGAGCAATTTGAAGCCTAGAGTTCCTAACAAGAGAAGGTTATTCAGGTATTCAGATGTGCCGGGCCAGCACAGCCAAGGGTGACCCTGAGTGGGGGCAGCTGAAAGGCTTAGAAAAGACAGACAAGAGAATGAAAGCTGGGTCTTGGTGGGACGCTGCTTCTCAGAGAGACAGCGACGATGCCCACAAGCCGTGTCTTTATTTTATAGCCGAAGCCAATAGGCAAAGTAAGGGCGTGGTCAAGGTGTTTACAACATTCTCGTGGGTTTCGATCCTACTCAATTACATGCACCTGAACTCTATCAAGCCCACATCACTCAGGCACGTGGGGTCACGTGTTCGGACCATTGGTTCAAGCTTACGACTACAGCTGCTGGCTATAATTGTGCTGGGAGGGCTCTGCCCTCCAAGCTGGGACTTGCACGTGACCACGAAAGGACTGTGCCCTCTCATCAGTCCGAGGCTTGAACCTGTCCAAACACTGTAGCCGCTCCCCACATTCAGAGGAAGGAGGGATTTGGGATGTGTTGAGTTTGAGGTGCCTATTGGACATCCAAGTGACAATGTCAAGTAGGCAGTTATCTGTGCAGAAGTGGGGGGAGAAGTCTGGGCTGGAGTCATTGGCATGTAAACGGCTCTTCAACTTTTAACCATGAGCTTGTGTGAGATCACAGAAAATCCAAGAGCTGAGCCTTGGAGCTACTCAGCAAAGAGGTTAAAAAGGTGAGAAGGAGCCAGCAAAGAGATTACAAGGAGGGAAAACTGAGATAACCAAGAGCTTGTGATGTGCCAGAAGCCTAGAGCAGAGAGGCTATCCAGGAGAAGGGAGTGACGTAATAGCATTTCCAATTACAGCTCAAATGAGCTAACGGCTAGGAAGTGACCCTGGACTTATCCATGTGCAGGCCATTGTTGACCTTACTGAGCAGTTTAGGTAAAGTGAGATAGTCTGGTTTTAGCAGGGTTGAGAGAGTGGGAGAAAAAGAATAAAAAGCTGTGAGTTTGGGCATCTCTTACAAGAAGTTCTGCTGCTACACAAAGGAGAAAATAAATGCGATACCAGTAAGCAGCAGAAGAAGTAGGAGGTGTATAGAGGACCTTGAATGCTGGGTTAAATCATTTTTTAAATGTATGCAATTAAATAATATTTTAAGAAGGTAACATAGGTACTGGTGCCAGACTACTGGGTTAATTAATGTGACCTAAGACAAGTTGCTTACTTGTGCCTCATTTTCTACTTTGCATAATGAGAATTAAAGGAATATTTATTCCTTAGAAGCTTACTAGAATTAATGAATCCATACATATAAAGGTCCCAGTCCTATATTTTCCTGATAGCAAGTGCTCAATAAACTTCAGTATTTTTATTAGTGGTATTATAATCAATATTATCAGTTATCAATGTTATCTCTATCTCATTCGGGGTTGTTGGCTCCAATGGCATATTACTTTTCCACCTCGAAATTGGTGGCAATACTTCCTCAGAGTATCTGTAGTACTGTACAGGGCACAGAAATAATTCCAGAACATTTTCCTTCTATTTCAAGTGAGGTCAACTCAACTTTAAATATACTTTCTATCATTTAAGGTAAGCAGACTGGTATAAGGGACAGAGATCTCTCCCTGCATCCCAGACCCAAAGGCTCAGGAAGAAAACAAACTCTTCTTACCCAGTGCATTTCCACTCTTGATCTCTTTTCCACTCCTGGGAACATCCTGGGCATTTGGTGTTAGAGGCACCTGCTGACAGAGGCCCCACTTCTTGTCTTGTTTTTTTTCTGGGTCAGTCATTTTTCAAATCTTATATTTAATAAATATAGCAATAACATTTTTTCTTTTATTTCAATTGACTTCACATCTTTGCATCTGGACCTGGCATCCAGCTTTTTTTTTTTTTTTTTTTTTAACTTCTGACCTAAACTACTGCATGGGGGCCCTGGCTGGTATGACTAACTGTTAGGGCATCAGCCCGCGCACCGAAGGGTTGTGGCTTCGATTTCCCATTGAGGGCAGGTACCTGGGGAAGGAAGCAACCAATTGTTCTCTCTCTCTCTCTCTCTCTCTCTCTCTCTCTCATCCTCCTTTTCCTCCTCTCTCCTCCACCTTCCTCCCTTCCACTCTCTCTAAAAATTATGAAAAAAAATATCCTAGGGTGAAGATTAATAAGAACAATAATAAAATTTTGCATTGGCTCTGGTAGAAAGGGTTTTCCATGAAAAAGAACTTCTTTGCAGGGTTTCACGAGTTACTTTCACAGGTAGCACATCCTGTAGGAGAGAAACACAGGTTGCAAGAGAAACGCTGCTTCTGTGATATTTCCAACCAAAGCCCATGCGCACTGGCTTTGTCACAAGCAAGCTTTTCATCTGGAGACTTGAAGTCTTGATTTCTCAACCAGCGGCACTCAGAGACGCTTCAGACAAAGCAGCCCCCACTCTTCGCTGTCTCCCTCTTTTGATGTTCACCCCTCGTTGCACCGAGGGAGCTCAGTTCTGTCTCCTGTTGCACCTCCAGTAACCTGCACAAAATGGTGGCTTTCATGTAATCGCTGTCTTAAGTCACATTCCAGGGCCAAAGCGAACAGGAATTCCTCCCTGTTGAGGGGTTCAGAAGGCGAGCTACAGAGAGTGGCCCAGTTCTGAATAGTCAATCAGTTAAAATTTTCTGTCACCTGACAGTAGTCTTCTTACAAATACAAAAAAGAAGTGATTTAATCATTACCTCTAAAACTCTCATTTCAATGGGAAGAATCTTGAAGCACCTCAGCTTTGGTTGCTTGAATCACCAAAATTCAAGTTTGTATTTGTCAAGAGAGAATTCTACGGAGAACACACAAAGAATTAACTATTGAGAGATTATGCATCACCTTTTGTCCAGGAATCTTGAAACACATTCTAGGACATGCCTGGTTTATACTCACCCTTGTCTTCATGTTAAGGAGGAAGAAGGAATTAACATTCTTGATTGCTAAGAAATGATTGTGCATTACTTGATACTACCTTAAGACGATGTTGCTATGATAGGCCTGTGTTAAAGGTTCAGAAAGAAACAAGGCTATCCATTTATTCCACTTTCTTCTCCTTCTTTCTATGTCTTTCTGAACAGTTCAGGGCATGCTATGTGCTACACCAGGCTTTATATTGTGGTGATGTAAAAATCAATAGTATTATGCATCCCCACAGGAGATTAGATTTAGATTTGTAGATAGCATTGATGCAGGCTGGTGATAGGAAATGTATCACAGCAAATGGATTCTGATTTGAGGGAGGCAGAAACAGGTGCAACTAACTAGAGCATAGAGAAAGGACACATTAACTGGATAATTGTTAAAGGAGGCAGTGGTATTTAAACGGGAAACCCAGGTAGCATACCACAGATTATGCTGGACACAATGAGACTCAGAACTAGGTCTGTGGCAAGGAAAATGAGCGAGTAGGGGTTCTGTTGATGTTGCAGAGTTGGGGTTAAGATATAGAGTATTCCCTCAAGAAATAATAATGATGTTATTAGCTTTATTAGATTTAATGGTGTTACTAGATTTATTGGGTAGTTAGTTACTTTAGGCCAGGCAACGTGCTATGTGTTTTATATACGTTGCCATGTAATTTTCACACCACATCTAAGAGGGTGATACTTTTATCCCCTGTTTTACCAGCGAGACACTTTCTCCACCAGGTGAGTTAAGTGGCTGTGCCAGGATTCATACGGACAACAAAGCACATGCCACTCACAATGAGCCATAAAGTTCATGACCTAATCCAGAAGACAGAACCAAAAATGCTCTGGGGATGAGAAAGAGGGAGATGTCGAAGCACTTGAATAAGGAAGAGCTGGCCCCACGAGATGGTGCTGAGGTGGGCCTGCGTGGCCGCTCAAGCCTGTCCTGCTCAGTACCTTGTAGGCCCTGTGGTTCTGCAGATGAGTGACCACTCAGGGCTGGTGGTCCTTCTGTGACTGTGTGCCCGAGGGTTAGTCAATATGCCAATTGGGACTAAGTCAACAATATAGCACTGGTGATCTCTTTAAGATGATAATGCTGTGATTTCAAAATGAGTGGCTGGGATTCAAAGATATTAAAGTACCCCAGTAACAGACCTCCGTGACATGTACGCCTGCATCCACACATGTTCCCAGGTAAGGAAACAACACATCCCCAATGGATGTCATTTTGTAATCTTTACTAAGATCCATGTCCTTTAAGCTTACCACCGTAAAATATGATTTAAGGTCCATGAATCTAATCGTGTATTCTGACCAATTCCCAGCCTAGTCCTTGAAGGCTGTGTGTCTGATTTTTTTTCCCCCCAATAGGTAGACATATAGAAAAAGGACATGCCCAGCCAGTGTGGCGCAGTGGTTGGGCATTGACCTATGAACCAGGAGGTCACGATTCAATTCCCAGTCAGGGCATATGCCTGGATTGCAGGCTCAATCCCCAGGGTGGGTGTGCAGGAGGCAGACGATCCATGATTCCCATGGTTGATGTTTCTATCTCTTTCTCCCTCTCTCTTCCTCTCCGAAATCAATCTATATATATAAAAGGCTAAGCAACCTGCTGACTGGCTGGTAGCTATGATGCACACTGACCACCAGGGAGCAGACACTCAATGCAGGAGCTGCTGAGAGATAGCAACTTTGCAGAGTACTCTCTCACACTCCAGGGCCCCTTGGGGAATGTTGGACTGCCAATTTTAGCTCAATCCCCATAGGCCAGGCCCGAGGGACCCCACCTGCTGGAGGGACCCTGCTCACTCTGCAGATGCCCTTTGAGCCCCAGCACCACCCCAGGTAAAGCTGGCCAGGGAGGGTCCATGGGAGGTTGGCTCCCTGGCATGTCTGGCCCATCTTGTCCAGTCCCGCCCCTCCTGTCACCTTCTAATTAATTTCCTTTCAATGTGCATGAATCCGTGCACCGGGACTCTAGTAAAAATATATTTGAAAAAAAAGAAAAAGAAAAAGGGCATTGTACCAGGAGGAAAACCAGAGGAAGGAAGTGAAAGGAATGGCAAACTGCCCAATGTGCCTCAGTACAGGGAGTAGGCGAGAAAGAGAGGGTGGTGGTAGGCTGGACACACTTTGGGATCCTTACCAAGTTCACGGTTTCCCTTCCCCAAGGCATGTTTGTGGTGTGTTACTTGCCATGTCTACTTGGACCAAAAGCGGACACGTGAATTGAGATGGACTGTCAGTTTTCCCTTGGAATTTAGAATTTAGACTGATCATCCTATTGTTAATCTCTGCACCCAGTGGGGTTGTACTCAGAGTTTCCTTGTCCCATCATGGCGATGTAGCAGAGAAAGGGGAAGTTTTCCAAAATTAGGGCAAAGCCCTCGTAATGGGTAGGCAATGGCGAGCCACTGAACTCTTTTTCATCTGAGAGTGACACATAATCAATCATATCTTGTCTGCCAAAGACATCTGATACTTCTTAGTTCTAAAAATTGTTAAATTCATCTTATGACAGCCATTCCAAGAGCCGGCTCTAATGTATTTGCTGAGATGAAACCGAAGCACTTCTCTTTCCTAATGCACTCAGCTCAGCCTGAGTTCACAAGACATCAAAAGCAAAGATGTCAGCCGGGGGACTCCCCCATTCCCCTCCATTCTGAGGAGGCTCAGTCATGTAGACATCCCTTCCTTTTCTTATTCTTGACTTACACTTACCTCCTTGGCTTTGGAAAATTAGATTATCTCCTTTTTTCCCCCTTGACCATATACAGCTTATAAAGCTTGGCCATTCAAATCTGTTGGAAAGCTCAGAAACATGGGCTCTTTTAGTCTTGATAATATCTAATAAGATTGTCTTCCGAATTTTACTTGTTGACAAAGCCATCTTGTTGTCTGTCTGTATGTATGTATTTATTTTTAAATATGCTTTATTAATTTCAGAGAGGAAGGGAGAGGGAGATAGAAACATCAATGATGAGAGAGAACCATTGATCATCTGCCTCCTGCACGCCCCCTACTGGGGATCAAGCCCACAACCTGGACATGTGCCCTTGCCTGGAATTGAACCCGGGACCCTTCAGCCCACAGGCCGATGCTCTATCCAAACCTGCTAGGGCTATCTTGTTCTTTTTAAGTGGTTCTTTTTCATACTCTGACAATGCCCTCTGGAGAAGCCTGCAAACAGCTTCTCACCACCTTTCATTCAAGGAGGGTTAATGTGGCTGTGTTTCCCCAGAGAGGGCAGCTGCAGCCCTGAGAGAGCAGCCAGTGTTCTCATTCATCCTCCCCTCCTTGTCTGCTGCCCAATTCCTGGTGACAGGGAGCCAGGCACTCCAGGAGATGAGCTTCTCTTGGCACATCGATACTGTCATTCTCTCTGTTTGGCTCCTGCCTACATCTTCCCTTCCTGGCTCTTAGTCTGCTGTTTGCTAACACACTTTAATCCTTGCTAGAGTCATAGGTGTGCGTGGTCTGTGTTTGGTAAAGATGACTTGGTATTATTGACCCTGACATTCCCTGCGATGCTTGCTTGCTGGCCTCTTTCCGGCCTCTCTTACCTTTCAGGATGCTATTTGTAATTCCCTGAAAGGTACTGGACTGATAAACATAAGAAAAAAAAGCTACAGTAATTAATAATATTCCTAATAACAATAACAACCATTTGAGTTCTATGCATGCACTGTTAGCACTGTGTAAGCATTTTCTCATTAAAGTCTGACCCATGTATGAAGTCTTTTCATATTTACCTCAACTTTCAGAAAGAGTAGCTGAGACTCAGATTTTGCATGACTTTCCCAGTGACAAACCTAGTAAGTGACAGAACCAGGACTTGAACCCACTTGTCATGCCCATGTCTAGGCGTCTGTATACAATACCATGATAAGTCATTGCCTGGTGACACTAAGAAAAGCCCTTCTGAGACCCCTCCACATTCTTCATTTTCCTAATATTTAGTCTTTGGCAGCCAGATGTCCCAGTGGTGATTTTGTTTCTCGTTGTTTCACTGACGTTGAAATCCGGACTGAAAATTCTCTCGGAGTTCCTGGTCATCTCTGGCTTCCTTCGGCAGGAGGTGTTTACAGACATGCCTTCTTGACCTAATTAAGTGATGTAGAGGCCAGCTCTTTATCCCACGGTGCTTCTGTTAATGCTTTATTGGTTTTTAAATACCTTGTGTTAGATGTAATCAATACCTTATTTCCTTTTAAGCAGTATCTCTGTAATTTTCTGTTAGGAATGGGTCGCTAGGTCTGATTCAGAGTTACAATGTCAGTAGCAGGCACAGTTTAAATGCCCAACACGGTGCTTTATTTTTATTCTCATTGAAGCATTGCAATCATCAGGTGAGGTTAATAATAATATGATCTTCGTTTTACGGAGAGAAAACCAAGACTCAATAGAACAGCAAGCCACTATCACCTAGATCAGTGGTCGGCAAACTCATTAGTCAACAGAGCCAAATATCAACAGTACAATGATTGAAATTTCTTTTGAGAGCCAAATGTTTTAAACTTAAACTTCTTCTAACCCACTTCTTCAAAATAGACTCACCCAGGCCGTGGTATTTTGTGGAAGAGCCACACTCAAGGGGCCAAAGAGCCGCATGTGACTTGCGAGCCTCAGTTTGCCGACCACTGACCTAGATTATGGCATCATTTTTCCAACTGGTCTTTTCACATACCCTCTTGCTCTCTCATTCTTTTTCACCCTATTGCAATAGTGATATGTTTTAAATGTAAATCTGATCAGGCCACTTCCCTGTGTAAGTTCCCTCAGTGGTTTACAATTTCCTTTAGAACCAAGTCCAACATCTTTAATATGGTTTAGGAGAATTGCCATGTCTCACCCCCGACTAAGTTCTTGGCCTTATATCTTACCTCTTTGTTCAAAACTTTTCTAACCCAATTCTACTGGCTTTCTTTCCATCTCCAGATATGCCTATTTAAAAAAAAAATTTATTGATTTCAGAGAGGAAGGGAGAGGGAGAGAGAGAGTTAGAAATATCAGTGATGAGAGAGAATCATCCATCAACTGCCTCCTGCATGCCCTCTATCAGAGATCAAACCCGCAACCTGGGCCTGTGCCCTGACTGGGAATCAAACCATGACATCCTGGTTCATAGGTCAATGCTCAACCACTGAGCCACACCAGCTATGTGCCTATTTAAATAGAAATTATATTATCTGTCTCCCAAGTTATCTCACTGAAGCTCGATCTCCTATTTGACTATTTCTTATTGTGCCTGGTATATTGGCGAATATAGGAGTTTCATTCACATCTCTTCAGCTATTACCTAGTTAGGTCATGCTTCATATACTCAGCCCATGAAACAGTTTTCCACATGTTGTAGGCTGAGTTATGGGCTCCCGACGATGTCCACATCCTAATCCCCAGGACCAGTGATTGTTACTTTAAACAGCAAAAGGGACTTTGCAGATGTGCTAAGGATCTTGATGGGGAGATAATTTGAATTATCTGAGTTGGCCTAATGGAATCACACAGGTCTTTATGAAAAGAGGCAGGAGATTTAAGTAAATATTAAAAGGTGTGGCCACAGAAGCAAGAGGTTGGGAGGAAGGGGCTGGATTCTTCCCGAAGCCTGCAGTAGAAACAGAGAGTCCCACTGGGACTTTGATTTTGGACATCTCGCCTCCAGAACTGCAAGAGAATAAATTTGTGCTGTCTAGTGCCCCTGAGTTTATGGTGATTTGTCAGAGTAGTAAAGGAAACTAAAATGCCATACAACCCAACTTTCAAGATTTACGTAACTGAGATACTGAAGACGCTCATTCAACCAATGTCTACTGCATGCCAGGCCCTCTACTTAGGATATTGCCCTCATGGTCTTCATATTCTAATAGAGGGTGACAGAAAATAAACACTATCACGTTGGTGTTATAAGTGCTATGTATTTAGAGAAAAAAATAAAAAAACAAGAGGAGGATGACAATTTTAAATAAGGTGGCTAGTGTGGGCCTCCTTGAGAAAATGAGCGATGTGAAAGAGTTAGATATATGGATTTAGGGAAGGGCACTCACCAGTCAACTAGGCAAATGGATACAAAGGCCACCAGAAGGGAATGCACCTGCTATGTCCCCAGAATAGTAAAAAGGTCAGTGTGGCTGTGGCAGAGTGAGCCAGACTTGAGTAATAACATAATGAGGTCAGAGAGAAGATAGTGAAGCCGGTCATGTAAGGCTTTTCTTTGAATAAAATGGGATGTACTGATGCAGGTTTTAATATGTATATTGAATTTTTAGAGAGGAAGGAAAATGGAGAAAGAGATGGAAACATCAATGAGAGAAAAACATTGACTGGCTGCCTCCTGCATGTCCCCCACTGGGGATCGAGCCCGCAACCTGGGCATGTGCCCTGACCAGGAATCAAGCCGGTGACCTCTTGGCTCAACCACTGAGCAACACCGGCCGGGCCTGATGCAGGTTTTAAAAGATTTGCTCTGTTCTTGTTTTGAAAATAAATTCAGAGTTTAGGGTGGAGGTGGGGGTAACAAGGATGAAAACAAGAGAGACCAGTGAGAAAGTGATTGCAATAACCTAGGTGAGAGATATTATGGGATTGGTGAGAAGTAGTCAGATTCTGGACATACTTTGAAAGGTAGGGACAACAAGATTTCCCGACAGATTGGATGTGGAAATGCAACTCCAAGATTTTTGGTGTAATCAAAGGGAGAGTGGAGAACACTATGAGTAAGCGGACTTAGGGCAGAGATCAGGAGTTCAGTCTGGGGAATGCTAAGTGTGAGTCACATAGACATCCAACTGGAGGTGACGAGTGGCAGGTGGATATTAAAGTCTGTTTTTTCAAGAGAAGTTCAGGCTGGAGATATTTATTTGGGATTGGGCAAATAATATATATGACATTTTAAGTGATGAAGCAAAAGAGAGGCATAGGAGATGGAAGCAGGATGGGGGTATGCAGAGGCTCCCCCTGTGAGGATTAGAGTAAAACAAATAAGGGGTGATTGGAAAGCCTGAATTACAAATGATTGCAACATGTATAGGAAGAAAATATTTTACCTTGGTAAATTCGTTGTCTATTTCTACATAGAGGGAGATATTCTTTCTCTATGAGAAAAGACACAGTTTTGCATCAATTTTTTTTTGGTTTCCTCTAACAAAATGCTATACAATGAGTCCACTTAAGTATCAGTATTTGGGTATTTTTCTTATACTTACAGAACAGTAAGGTCATTTTCCAGAGCCCCATATATCTCCACGCACTGTCACTGAAGATATCTACTCCTTAAGAAGTGAAAAATGAGAATGCTGATGTGAAATAAGGACATTTTGTGGTTTGAGGAATGAAATTCCCAAGGGCACATTTTGTAACCTCCCACCTCATCTGACAGGCTGTCCTTGCACTCGAATCTTTGGCTGGTGTTGGGTGATAGCACTTACCATGTGTTTGGCATTTTATATTTTATGAAATCCTTTCATGTATTCCTCATGATAGGTTTTTAGGAAGCAGATGATATTCTCATTTATAGATGAGGACATTTAGGTTCAAAGCAGCAAAGCAATTTACCCAAGGTCATCAAGCAAATTGATGGACTCAACTCTAACTTAGAGCCCCCAGTTCTTTTACTTTTTAAAATTACATAGACATACTTAAATTTATTAGGGTTTTTTTTTAATTGTCTGTTCAAAGTAAGAAAGAGGGAGGGTGAAGGACATTTTCTGAGCTTGCTGGAAATGGTTTCTGGTAGCCATTAACAAGCTGTGAAAGGTTGTATAAAATGTGATCTGAAGAAAACTAAGCTATTATAAATTTCTTGTAGGAACATCTCTCTTAGTTCTTGCATGCTTGCCTCTTGCCCAGATTAGTTAGCATATAGGGCACAACTATTCCTTGACTGTCCCAAAGCTGCCTTGACATTGGTCAAAATTGAAAAGCATGATGAAATGGCCATTGAAGAAGACTGTGTGACCCGGCTCACTAAAATGGGGTTGGCTAATGGTCCCAATCACCCCTTTTTTGTCCCAAAGTTCCTGTTCTTCTCTCTCATGTTTTCTAAAGTCTGTATCATGTCAATACCTCAAAGAGAATGAAAAAGCAACATCTGAGAATCCTCGGATACATTTCTGAGTATTGCTGAGAAGAAAAACTAGTACTGGAAATGAGTGGCACCATTATTGTTATAAACAAGTTGGCATGGGGTTAGATTTCGAACTTGATTACTAGTATTTGCTGCCACGGATGAGAAGTTTGGCTTTATGAGGATGAAAAAAAAAAGGGGGAGGTTTTGTGGAGCAAAAGGGGCAGGACAGATAAAGCTGCTCTTGATGGTTGGGAACCCAATATGTGGAAAGCATCAAAGGAAGTGGGAATATAGCAGTAATATTTTTTAAAATAAGGTACACATGCAAATGGAAATGAAACAGGATACTCCAAATGACAGCATCTAGGTATATTTAGTTAGATGCTTTCAAGTGAAAAGAAAAGAGCTGTTATAACCATTAAAGAGAACAAAGGGAGAAATGGGCTGGTGGAGGGGGAACATTTAGAATCTCAGAGAGCCTTAACATTGTGTGTTATCTGCTTTCTATCCCAACACCCACCCCAAATGTGTAGAGTTATATTCCAGGCATAAGTGTATATTTTTGGAGAGTACCATAGGTTTAGCACAATCAATATGTCCAACCTAAACAAAGTAGGATATTCCTGAAAGCATTAAATCGGCACTTCATGGCACTTCCAGTCACCAAGGAGCCTACAACCACTTCACTGTTTTTCTATCTGTGGCTGAAAATAATGGAAAAGTGACATTTACTTTGGTTAAATTAGAAGATAGTGGAACAAAATCTGGCCATGCATTTCTGCTATTGGGAAGAAAGCCCATTGTCTATTTCATATTTTATGCTCAGGCTTTAATATTTTAGATGAATCACTCTCTCTCTCTCTCTTTTTCTTACCTGAGATTAAAGTACCTAAAAATTGGAGCATAATTCTAATTTGGGCCAAGAGGGTAAATGCCAGTAGAGGAAATAGATAAAAGAAATAACTGTAGTATTCATTTAGAATCTCTAACTTGAATGTCTAACTTACCTATAGGCGACCACACTAGAGTTTCACAGTGCATTTCTTTTATTTATGGTCATCTTGGGAAGTCAATTTGTCAGTACTTTGGTCATGCACTGAAAAATTATATAATGAGCGCTGATTTGCTGTGTGCCGTGTGGAGATGGATTATAGTGTCAAAGTCAGGCCACCGTGGTTGTGATACTGTCCAATGCAATTCAGAAATTCCTGACTGACCCTCACATCATGAACACATTTCTGCTGTGTCTCAGCATGATTTTCTGGGGCTTTCACTACCTTGGCAATTTGCAATATCGATCAGGTGGAAGTTCTATTTAAGTCTCTGCTACAAAATATCAAGCTGTGAATGTTTTTAAAGGTCAAAGTACAGGTTTTACCTCGGTACATTTCATGTAGAAATTAAAGTGATTCTTCTTACTCTCTCCCCTTAGATGTGTCTGAGATGGGCAGAGGTTCGGAGAAGCTCTTGGGAGTGAGGGCAGTAGGAGCCTGTAAGGGGCCAGCATCGATGGGTTTCAGCCAGGGAGCCCCATCGGCAGACAGCAGCCAAGGGGGCCACGGAGGTTGCAGGCAGGTAGTCACGTGAGGGGGAAATGTCAGGGATGAAGTAGCTCTTCTTTCTTTTATCCAATGAGGACCTTCCTCTCTTCATTCCCACTGAGGGATGGTCAGTTAGGGTCCATCAGGAGAGAGAAAATACACACAAAGTTGAAGAGACAAAGTTTCTATAAACATTTAACAGAAGATTTCAATCATTGAGGGACTGGTTCATCCAAACCAAGAGAATGCTAACAAATACACTGAGTGGCCAGATTATTATGATCTCTGAACCCATAATAATCTGGCCACTCAGTGTGTATATATATATTAGAGGCCCGGTGCATGAATTCGTGCATGGGTGGGGTCCGGCCAGCCTGGCCAGGGGGAGGGGACATGGGCGGTTGGCCAGCCTGCCTGCTGGTCGAACTCCTGGTCGAGGGGACAGTTTGCATATTAGCCTTTTATTATATAGGATATACACTGAGTGGCCAGATTATTATGCGTTCAGAGATCATAATAACTGGCCACTCAGTGTATAAGACTAGCAGATACAGAAGTGGCCACCAGCTCTGGCGCTGAGATAGAGGTCCCCAGAAGAAGGCCACATCTCCAAGGACGGAGACGCAGACCTTTGCGGAGGGGCGCGTGGAAGCTGGCCGGGCATGTGAAGTTTGCTGGAAATCTCCTCTCTGGAGTGCTGGGGTTAGCCACCTCACAGTGGTGCTGAGCCCAGAACTCTGCAGGCTGGGGAGGGCGGGTGGGGCAGCTGTTCAAGTGCCTGCTGTGAGGGTTCCCAGTGGTGTGAGCAGGGAAACTGTTTACGGGATGTGCTGGGCAGTGGTCTTCCCCCAGGGGAAGGAGGTTGCAGAGAAACTGACCCCAGTGGACACCCCGTCATGGACACCACTGTGATGGCTTCTGAAGGGACAGTGCTGGGGAAGCAGCCACAGACAGGGGTCACTTGCTGCTGGCCGCGAGGCATTGCTGAAAAATCCCCACACTCGGCAGCAGCCCAACCAGCTGAGCACTGCGGTCCAGGCAGCGACCCCGTCCTCATCCCGTGGCCCTCCCCGCGCAGAGCCAGATGCTGGGCCAGCGGGCAGTGGAGAGAGATTGCACGATTCAGCTCTGGTATTGCAGAGCAGGGAGGGGAAGGTGGACTTGGAGATGTGAGGTAATCAATGGGGAACTCACACTGCGCTCTCCTCGCCTCCCAACCACCTCTCAGTCGCTGAATGAGGCTGACCCTGTGCTCCTTGCTTCCTGGAGAAATTCCATTTAAACTGAAGCAGTTGCTCCAAGGTGCCCTCCTTTGTGCTTAAAGCCTACTATGAGATTCAAGGTCTCTTAATGAAGAAAAGGACTCACTGCACAGTGCAACGTGCCCTGCACATAAAACAATTACAGCTCTGTGCCAGGTGACATTACCTCGAACAAGCCTTCCCAACGACGCCGAGAGACTGATCGGAGGCTCTGGGAGGGAACAGCAAGAAAGCAATTTAGAAAAGCAATAATAAAATGGATGGTGGCGGCCAACGTCCATTCATAGGGAATTACCTTAAATATACTTGCCATTTTAGTTTTCTGGAAGTGTTTCCTTTGTAATTACATGGAGGCCTCTAAGGAACTCGAGTTTCTTTATCATCAGCTCCTTCAAATTACATCTGCAGAAGACCAGGCAAATAGTTCTTCAGGTCAGCATAGTTTTCGTATTTATTTTCCACGTCTGTTTCTTAACAAACAGCACAAAAGAAATGCTACTTAGTCTTAACACAGAAAAACCGAGATCCAGCCTTTTTTGTAGGATTCTAGTCAATGAAAATCAAACCAGAATCCATACTTCTTCATCTGCTTGGGTCGGAGACTACTTGTCTGGTAGACTTGGTAGGTTTGCTGTTTTTTTGTTTTGTTTTGTTTGTTTTCTTTGAGCTAAAGATCCCCCTCTCTGCACCCTGCTCCAACATACTCAAATGCCCACGACACAGTGCAGCTACAGTAGCCACTACCAGGTGAGAAACCTGCTCATGCAGATGTCTCCGCAGAAGGGGACTCACAGCTCAGGTATGCGTAGCCCAGTGCCCTAGAAAGGAGAGCAAGAGGCCGTCAGAACCTATGAATTGGGATTCTCTGGTCTACACCTAATGATTGATTTGCCCAACCTTTTTGCCTTCACACTCCTGGAAGCGATGAAGAAGATGATCCAGAAGAGAAGCAGAAGAAGCAATTTCCTCTTTGCTTAGAGGGGACTTTGGCTCAAATCTTTCAAACCTAAACTGGGACCCGTGAGGGAGCTGTTCAAAACAATCAGGACAGAGCACCGAACAAACGGTGGTCTTTAGCACCTAAACCATGGTTAATATGATATTTTATATTTTTTACCAGAAAAAAAAAGGCAATCAAAATGTCGTTAGCTAAAAATAACAAAACAAACAAACAAAGGATCATTGTGGTTGCTAGGCAGTTAATAATAATGTTATTTTTCTGGGTTTTCTAATGTTGGTGGCTTTGACAACATTTTTGAATCTGTAATGATTTCTTTTCTCTTTCTAAATATTCACTTTATTAAAAGAAGATATGGATTAAACACCACCAGAAACCAAGTAACAGATTTTTATTAAACGAATAAAAATTAAATAAAATGAAAGGGAAGTTTGGAATGGGGAGGGTTTGGAGACATGGAAAGGACATCAATAAGGTAAAAACAACACAAAGAGAGCTCTGGAAGTTTTATAGCCTTTTTTCTTTAGGACAATTATATACAGAGAAATACAACTAATTCTAGAGTCTAAATATACACACAGGAATCCTTTAAGTTTTGAGAAAAAGTCACTGAAGAAAAGAATCGCGTTCTTAGCACCTGTTAAATTTATCTCTAGGGAGATAATTCATTTAATGGAAACCATAGTCTCAGGTATCCAATGGGATAATGCTAACCCCCCAAAGCTTTTGAGAGATGAGTAATCTGATACTATATCCCTTATCCCATCTTATTTTTCTAGAAATTAGAGTATGCTGATTTTTAAAAAGCTCATTGTAAGACTTGCAAAAGTATTATCATTACTATTACTATCATTATGTCTTATAGAAAGGCAGGATGGTTTCAGGGACTAATAATCAGCCAAATTACTTTTTAAGATTGCCTGGTACCAACATGCCCAGGCTGATAGTGACCAAAGCCCATTGTTGTTGGACAGTTGTACAATAATAGACCACTGTATTTATGTTTCCCTAGACTCCAGCCTGAAACAGGAAGAATATTCTGATTCAGGAGCCACCTCTGTCTGATCCCTAACTTCTCCATAATTGTTTCCCATGTTTGCTGTTTGCCGAAGTCCCGCTGCGTTCTCATTACATGTGCCATGAAACCTGATCACTTAGCAGAGTTGCTTATTGCACACCCTGTGCCGGGAGGAGATGCAGAATCAGAAATGCATTGACTCAGCCCTCCCACTGTATTAGCTTCTCCCCCGAAGGGAGTTAGGCTCACTGGGAGCCTGTAATGACCCAGGCCACCGGGTACCACTTCATAAATTATTATTTCTTCATGGTAAGCTTTCCTCTTCAGTTGCAATTTCCTTGGTTCCTAGTGATGACTGCCTGCAAATTCCAAAAAAGAGGGAAAGTAGGGCAATGATAAGCAAATAATAGAAGCAGGATCCAGAGCTTGAAATAGTGTTAGGACAGCATTGCTGACTGTAAAACATTGTCTACTGAGTGGAGGATTGTTAGATGTTTTACCCATCCATCCATCTGTTCCACCCAGATGGCAGAACACGTATTCTAAAAACAACGTGGACATTGTGGAGGGAAAGTTGTAAGATTAAATGTGAAACCCCAAATGTAGGTGTAAAAAATGAATCACAATTACAGTATGGAGGAACCCCTACTGTGAGCACGTGTGTGCATGTGTGAGAAATAACAGGTGATTAAATATGAAAATCAAGCCAGAATTTATACATCTGCCAAATGGCTGCCAATAAAAACTCTGCGGTTTTGTAAATAGAATTAGAATGTCTATCTCAGTGGTTGAAAGTCAGGTTTTTCCTTGATGATGTTTCACTTACGTCAGCCTTTGGTTCTGAGCACCATATTTGAGCAGAGCATTGTACAATGGAATTCTCAAACTGAAGCTAGTCATGAAGCTGTTGGGGTGTGGTACTAGGAGCTGCTGGTGCCCATCTATCCAGTTATTGGAAGGCACTTCTCTGCAGTACGAAAGACTAGCCCTGACACATAGAGAGAGAGATTTGGCTAGTCAGTATTTAAAGTATCTTCATCAGGAATCCACTTCATAAATTATTATTTCTTCATGGTAAGCTTTCCTCTTCAGTTGCAATTTCCTTGGTTCCTAGTGATGACTGCCAGCAAATTCCAAAAAAGAAGGAAAGTAGGGCAATGATAAGCAAATAATAGAAGCAGGATCCAATATTATTTCAAATACTATCAAAATATGCATCAGAGCAGTTGGTATTAGTTTAAAGAAGGGATGTTAGAAACAATTTTTTTCCATTGGTGAAATGAATCATTTCCAAAATAGATGTTTGGTCAGGGACATTGTACAGGTACAAAGTATAGCAATCCAGGGAGCTCAGACTTCCACCATTACTGTGGTGCTTAAAGGCTACGGCACCGTTGGTCCTATGCTCCTCTGGTTCATGGGGGACCGAGCCACCTGACCCGACTATAAGTCTAGGTAGTTCCACCATGAGAATATTGTTTCTGTATTGGAGCAAGACTTTCATGCCGGTGCTATGAGGCAAAGGCCACAAGCATGTAATTATTTTTGTACTTGCTTGCTAATAAGTGTATGCCTTCTTTGGGGTGGGGGGTTGGTGAGTAGAATTTGTATCATGACTTGCTTCCTTTGTGAGATACCATCTGTTATTGAGGTTATATGTGTAGTATATGTGTGTTTGAGTTGATGTGTGGTATCAGCTGCTACCTACCTCCATGCATAGGAAGGTAGCAACATTTACCTCTCAAACTTACTATTTACTAAATGATCAAGTTGTCCCACATCCATTTGCAAGAAGGGAATGGGATTTTAATACCAGTGTACAGATAAGGGCAGAGTGCTGTATCTGGGCTCTATTTATCAAGGTAAACAGGAAACTGCCCCATGGGGATGCCTTCATAAACCAAGGCACGTAAGACCCTCATTACAATAAGCACCCAATCAAAAACTTACAGAACACACAAGGCACTCTACCCCTGAGGTTGTTAGCTGGCACATGGAACATATTTCTCCTCAAGGAATTATGGATAATAGAGCAATATAGAATAAATTAAAATATAAATATTTTTAAAGAAGAAGAAATTGAATACATACAAAAGCAGAGGATATTATTTTTTTTAAATTACAGGACAGTGTGAAAAACAACAAAATAGAAATTTCAGAAATAAAAAAAGATTTTTATTGAAATGAAAAACTCAATGAATGAGATAAATGGTAGGTCATCTTCACTGAAAAGAAAGCTCATGAAATGCAAAATAGAAGTGAAGAAATCAGAATACAGTGGAAAGAGATAAAGAAATGGAAAACATAGAGATAGGCTCACCAGATTTATAATAATAATAAAAAAATGCTGCTTATGTTCTAAGCCCTTCACTGATGTGGACCCCTTCCAGCAATGTGCCCCTCCTTTGCACTGTGTTTATATCTATACTAATAAAAGGTTAATATGCTAATTAGACTGGGTCAACCGGACATCTTCTGGACATTCGACTTCCTTCTGGACAGTTAGGGGGCGACCAGGCTGGCAAGCAGAGGTAGTTAGGGGCAATCAGGCAGGCAGACAGGCGAGTGGTTAGGAACCAGCCGTCCTGGATTGTGAGAGGGATGTCCAACTGCCGGTTTAGGCCCCATCTGCAGGGATGGGGCCTAAACCCGCAGTTGGACATCCCCTGAGGGGTCCTGGATTGGAGAAGGGTGCAGGCTGGGCTGAGTGACTCCCCCCCACCCCCGTGCACGAATTTCATGCACTGGGCCTCTTGTTATTATATGTTTCGATAAAATTTGCAAAAGTGAGATTTTAAGTTGCAATTTAAAATTTGCTGTATCTTTCCATTCCACTTGGCTTCTGTCACACTTTCCTAGAGTGCATCATACTCGAGTGGCTATGTACCTGTTTGGGAAAGTTGACCTGGGGATATTTTGGTTTGTGTTTGTTGGGAATATTTGTGTAGTTTTCAGTAACTTCTCTAGGGAGCCGTTACTGTAGGCATCCCAGTACAAGACTGGCTCCCAGGAACGCCTGTCACCACTGTGCCAAAATGCCTAGCAACATGTCATGGGGAGGAAGGACCAGAGGTCGTTCCATGGTAGGGAAATGTCCTATAGCCACTGGCACTGAGACAGTAAAGATAATGAAGAAGAAACAAGGTTTCATAAATATGGAGTGGCAGGTACTCTTACAGTTTATATACAAAAGAAACTTGCTAGTGGTTTTCCCCATATTTGACAACTTTTTTAAAATCGTCACCTGAGGATTGATTTTTTTTTTTTTACTGTTTTTATTGATTTTTAGAGAGAGAGTAAGAGAGAGAGAGAAACATCAATTGGCTGCCTCCCATACATGCCTGACTGGGGTTTGAACCTGCATTCTTTTGGTGTATGGGATGACGCTCCAACCAACTGAGCCACCTGGCCAGGGCTGACAACAATCTTAAACTCAGATAATATCAATGCTGAGTTGTGGCACTAAAAGAAACTCTTTAATAGACAAATTACCAATAATAAGAACCAACCTAGAGAGCAGACCAAAATATGTTTCTATTCCCTCAGCTGAAAAAGATATTATATAATTATAATTGTTTCACATTTTAGTTCTTCTGCTTGGACTGCCTTCCAACATGGAACCCTGCCTTTCCAACACACATAAACATGATTTTTGCATGCTTGGCTTCTTCTCATTTTTAGGTGTTAGTATAAGGGTCACCTGCTCAGAAGAGCTTTCCCTGAGCACTCATTCTAAAATCGGTTCCCACTGGTTTCTCGCTGTTTTAGTCTGTTTGTTTCCTTATAGCACTTATTACAAGGTTTTATATTATTTTATTTGCTGCTCTGCTTACCTGTCTCTTTCACAAGAATGGAAGTGACAAAGGATTCCATCTGTCTTATTCAACATAGAGTCTCCAGCACCTTGCTAGATAAAAGAAGAGTGACAAACTTTTCTTTTTTTTATTTTAAATAGCCATATCTAGTTATCCGAGTCTGGAATTTATCAAGATTAAGTTATTTGAAAATGAGAGAGTGGCATAGTGGAAAGGCAGAGAAAAGGGGAAAAGACAGAGTAAGAGAAAAGGTTGGAAGAGGCATTTTATAATGAATATTAATATTAAAAAATCACTTATGAGAATCATAATGTTTGATCTAGAAAGCATCAAGTTTATTGTATGAGTTTTTAAAAATTATATTTTTATTGATTTCACAGAGGAAGGAAGAGGGAGAGAGATAGAAACACCAATGATAAGAGAGTATTATTGATTGGTTGCCTACTGCATGCCCCACACTGGGGATTGAGCCCACAACCCAGGCATGTGCCCTGACCAGGAATCGAACTATGACCTCCTCATTCATAGGTTGACACTCAGCCACTGAGTCACGCCACCTGGGCAGTATATGAGTTTTATAGGGTTTATTCCATTTGCGTGGGAAAACAATCTTGTCTAGTTCTATGGAGATGGCTGTGATTCTAGTGACCATATTCCACTTGTATCTACACTAATAAAAGAGAAAGATGCAAATTGACTGTACCTACATGATGCCCACCAGCCAATCAGTAGTGAGTATGCAAATTAATCCAACAAAATGGCAGGTTAATTTGCATATGCAGGCATGGAGCGAACAATGAAGGCTCTGCCCGAGTGAAGACTGAAGACTGAAGACTGAAGGCTCCGCTGCAGCCAGAGCCAAGCCTAAAGGCTGAAGGCTTGGCTCCACTGTGGCCCGGGTCCTGAGTGCCAGAGGAAAACTGGTGCAGGCAGCCAGGGGAAGGAAGGCCTATTGCACGAATCTTCGTGCAATGGGCCTCTAGTATATTTATAAAGAGTTGGCAGACAATGAGAAAGAGGTTACTAGGTTATTATTCACTCTTGAGAGATATTTTTATTTAATGTCTGTCTTATTGCCATGAGGAAAGTAGTTTTATTAATCGTTCAGAAATACATTAGATTGAGTCAATTATAACCCTTTCATTAAGAAAATTAGATTTTTTTTTCATATTTGCACTATGTGGACTGCAATAAACACTACAAATCAAACATTTTGAGCAGACACTCAGCCTTTAAATTATAAAGCAATTTAGATTGATTTATCAGGCAGAGGTAGTTGTTTAGAAGCAGGGGAGAAAGAAGAATTTCAAGAACTCATTATCATTTAATCAATGAGTAAATATATATTTTTTAGTTGTGGTGATAAAACTTTCATTTCAAAACCAGTACTCGGTTTTGAAACTCATTTATCATCTGTCTCTTTGAAAGGATTCTAAGAGACGCCACATAATTCTTACAATCTCTTTGGGAATATCAAAAAGCTCTAGTTGCAACATGTCAGTTCTTTTTTTATTTATTTCCAGTGTCTGTTTCTGTTGTTACATATTTTATTAAGCATGATACTTTCTAATCTAATACTTTCATCTAATAATTTCTGTAAGAGTCCAGATTTTAGATTTCCCTATTTGGGTTACCTTTCTTTCTTTTTCCCAAATCCCTTATGGCCAAGTTCAGGTCTATGATACTGTGATTTATAAGAAATATATATAGTTGGTCTTTCCTCTGATTTCTGGCACAGAGCTCCAAAACCACTGGAATTTGCTAAGTGATGAGAGTGATAAAGGTGTCTCTTGTCATGTTAATATCGTAACTCTTGGCAAGCACTTAGGTAACCTAAGGATGGGGGCTCTCTGCCAGGAGACCCAACCAGATGCTTAGAGGATTGGAACTTTTATTCCTCCCCCTATCCCTCCCACCTGCAACCACCCCTTGACCTCCAAGGAGTGGTTGGTTCAAACTGGCGGCTGAACCAATCACCAATGGCTAATGATTTAATCAATGATGTTTATATAGTGAAGCCTCCATGAAAGGATGGGTTTCAGAGAGCTTCCCGGTTGGTGAACATGTGGAGATTGGGGAAGAGTGGCCCCTTTGGAGAAGGCATGGAAGCTCTGTGCCCTTTTAGAATAAATCAGTAATCTAGGAAGCAAAATGTTTCTCTGTGTTCTGCAAGTTGCTCTAGCAAATTAACCAAACCCAAGAGGGAGGTCATTGAAACCTCTGATCAATAGCCAGTCGGTCAGAAGCACAGGTGACAACGTGGACTTGGGACTTGGCGATTGGTGTCTGAAGTGGGTAGGGGGCCATCTTGTATGATCTCCAGGGAGATAATATCAGTACTGCATTGACTTGTAGGACACCCAGCTGACTGAAGTAATTGCTTGGGGTGTGGGGGGGAAAACCCACACATTGGAATTGGGTACAGAATCATTGTTGGTGATCAGCCCCCGTCAGGGACTCAAAACTTCTCCTGACCCCTCAGAACCCCTTCTCCCCTGAGTGTCTGGGCGCCCTGAATTTAGCACTGACATTGTCTCGTTTTGTCTTTCTGCCATGCTACAGTAAAACAGCTGTTTGGGTTTTTGTGTAGACAGGTTCCTTCTTCTCCAGGCTTGCTCCCTCCTCTCAGCCCCTGGGGAGCATTGAGTGCAGGTACATCGGTAACCCCTGGTCCTCCCTGTGGCCAGGCTAATTTGATCACAAGAGGTCAACACTCGATTTATACCCAGACAATCCTGCTTTCTTTCCAGGGAATTTAAAATGTGGAGTGAGAGCAACAATCCTTCTCTGTGGGTTTCTTGAAAATAACTTTTCTAATCAGAGGTTGTCTAGTTACATGCAGCCATAGCTGGGGATTCCATCTGGAGAGAGAGAAGACTGAAGCAGCAACACAGTAGGAAACAGAGATGCAGGCAGAATAGTTGCTGGGGAAACCTCCTAGCTTTCAGTCCTTGATTACATGTCCTTACGAGGTCAGGCTTCTGTTCTTTCCATAGGTTCCACAAAAACCCTACTATTCTGATAATATACACCTTTGTGCTGCTTGGATGGTTTTACTTATATGTTAAAGAAACTTGGATAAGATATATGTTTCTCATTTCAACAATGCCTGTGCATTTTAGGATTTAAAAATATTTATGAAAAGAAAGGTCAAGAATGATCACTTTTACCTCTCTTCTCAATGAGAACAGCCCTGGACTTACAATAACTACTTTTTAACCCAAACTTAATCCTACAAGTTTCATTTTTTAAAAGTAATATAAGTGTAAGGAAAAGAATAATCTAAGACTTTACTTTCAGAAAGTATTGAGCCTGATTCGAATGTCTCCAATTTAGAATTCATGATTCCAGGACTTCCTGGCTGGGTGACTTTGGGCGTATCACTTATGTTAAGCATCTGTTTTTTCACCTATAAAATGGAGATGCTAAGGGTGCTGCCCTAAGAGCTATTGAGAGGATTAGGTTGGAGACTGTGCTTTTAGAGCCTATACTTGGAGCATCTATCACTTAGAACTGAGCGTTGTAAGTGAGAGGAAGCTTTAATATTGTCTTTAACAACAAAAGAGTTATACTGGTGCGTGTAGTGGAATGGGCCGGAGTTATGACAGCCTTCAGATGAGGTTTTGCTCACGGAAGCTGTGGGTTCTCCAGTCTGCTTTGCAATGTCACTTTGCAATATCAGCTTCATCCTCCAGTTCCATTCTGAGGTCCCTTGGCAGATCTGGGCTCTCCCCACTTAGTAGCAAATTGGATGCAACAGTCCCAGCTGTCACATCCTTATGTACACTGTGCCTAACGCCGGAGAGGAGAGGAGCGTGTCTTTTCAGATGGGCCTATCAGAAACTAATAGTTCTGATTGGATTCCTTATCATCCCAGCTACTGTAGGCTGGAGGATGGGGTGGGATTTACTGATGAAATTGTCAGCACCCATTTCCTCAGCAGGGACAGTGGGAAGGGAAGGGTGAGTCCCAAAGAAAATGTTGGGGATTCTTCCCAGAACAAAGGGAAATAGATGTGGGCAGATGCTTTCTACAGCCTAATACATTTGATAAGTATACATCTATTTTATTTTAGACTATATTTGAAAACCTACACAAAATAGGGCATATTATTTTCCTCAATAGTTTATTATGCTGGAGCACATACGATTGTTACATACATTTTCATTAGTTCAAATTTTTAGAAATAAATCCTAAGAAATATTTTATTCTTAACTCTCAATCTTTTTTCTCTCTTTCCCTCCTTTTTTTTCTCCCTCCCTCCCTTTCTCTATTCCATCTGCTTATATAGAAAGAGATTAGCTGGCCTATCCTATACCTCTTGGAAGATTCATG
Organism: Eptesicus fuscus; assembly: GCF_027574615.1. Classification (NCBI taxonomy): domain Eukaryota; kingdom Metazoa; phylum Chordata; class Mammalia; order Chiroptera; family Vespertilionidae; genus Eptesicus; species Eptesicus fuscus. Next base: position 78,835,085 of record NC_072482.1, read on the forward strand.
AAGCATGATTTATATATTTAAGTACAATCCTTGATGGTTCTAAGCCTCAAACATTCTGAATAGATTTGCTAATGCAAAATACGTATCTCAATGACACATGCTTACCTAACATTTGTAGCATCTCTTTGGCGAGCTTTGATATGGGGCTTATATCTGTTCATCATGTGTCAGTATGTCTGGCATGCCTTTCTCCACCAGCAGTCAACTGTTTCTAATGCTGATATTTCAGTTTTAGAAGTGATGGGCCATCTCCCTGAAGTGCCCATTGGGACATCACTGATGAGGTCTGTGTAGCATGCATAGCTTGCATTTTAAGCCAGCCAATCCAAAACATACCCTCCTAATTTGGTATAAGTCTATTTAGATATTTCCTTTGTGATTTTTTAAACAGTAAATAATTTTATTTCAATTATATGTAAGAAAATGGATTTTATTAGAAGGGGTAAAGGGGAGAGATCAACCAAAGGACTTGTGTGCAAGCATATGCGCCTAACCAGCAGTTGGGGACAACAGGGGGGTGGGGGCATGTGTGGGGAGGGGTGTTGGATGGGAATGGGGGCATGAGGACAAATATGTGACACCTTAATCAATAAAGAAATTAAAAAAAGATAAAAAATAAAAAAGAAGTATTATACAAACAAATTATATAAAATGACATTAAATAATAGGCTGACCTAATTTTTTTTTACTTAAAATCATTGTTTTGTGTTATGTAATTCAAAAGTAAAGAAATGATTTAAAAATTCTCTCTATGTTCTTATGATTATGTGTTACTATCTGACAGTTTGAATGTCAAAAGTTCACTGTAAAGTAGTATAAAAATCCGTCGTGTATTTGGCCACAAATAATCTGTTGCTGGTTCCAACATGACCAAACAGGTAAGACAATTTATATCTGTGCTCGTAAAAGCTGAGACTGAGTTATCAAGAGAGAGTAATTCTCAATAAAAAGTGAAGTAAAAAGCTATAATTCTTTTCTTAAGCTTTTAAACATGATTTAAACTTCTTGGAGTAATATTTACTTCATAAGAAATGTAGCAATGGGAACATAGGATTAGGAAATGGAAAAAATTCAATCATAAGTGAAGAAATCGTATGACCTGGATTTTAGTTTTAAATTAAGCTGGGAAAATTCAACTGGTTCCTTGCTCCCCTTCTCCTCTGCTAAAGTATAGTTAGTTTTCAAAAGGTTAAATACTGACTCTCAGGCAAATATAATCTGAGCACATTTCAAAGATTTTATTTAACTAATTTATTGAGAGAACCAATAAGATAAATTGGTCTAAAGAGCATTTGAGAAGCTATACACTCCCATGCACATGCACAGATATTAGGATAATATTTCTGATGGATACAAAGTTGTTACTTTTGGGGTTATCTCTTCTACTAGACAGAAATTATTTACATTTCTACTAGACAAAAGTCTACAAGATACCTTTGACCCTGCCGAGTGGTAAAATAGCCCAGTCAATAGAAAGTCAGGCCCAGTACTGCACCCAAAGAACACCCAACATTTCTTTTGTTCATTTTCAAGTTCTGAATAATTTTTCTGACACCTGCACTCTTAATACTTTTAATGTTACAGTGTCCACAGTCCTCTATCTATGCTCACTTCCTTAGTGATCTCATTCAGCCTTGTAGCTATAAATAACACCAACATTCTGATGACTCTCATATTTATATCTGTAGTTCAGACCTCTTTCCTGAACTCTGAGAGTCCTACATCCAATGGCCAACACTACGGTGCACTTAGATATCTAATGGCAAATTTAATTTCAACATGTCTACAACTACACTCCTGGTTTTCCCTTCCATACAAAGTTTCATCCACCTCCATCCTCTATCCCAGAATACTGGCTACTCTATTCCTTTAGATGATCAGAAGTTATCAGTACCTTATTTTATTTCATATTCCACAGCAATACTTTAGGAAATGTTAATCTACCTTCAAAACATACCAGAATCTAATTACTTTTCACTACCTCTACTGCCACTACCTTTTTATCATTAAGCATGTCCCTACAGAAGGACTGAGCTCCAGGGAGTCAACTTTCCTGAATAAAGCAGGCTTTGATCTATCCAAGGGTAAATGAGTAGTTCTCTAAACCTGAATATACAAACAGCTCTCCAGAAAATCCATTCTACTGAAAAGTTCAATAAGTAGTGTTGTTAAGTAACATGTTATTTCTTTGATTTATAATTGCTATGTAGCTATCCCTAATATCCCCAAGCACATATAAAACAACTTCCTCTATTTAAGTATGTTGTGAATATTGTTTTCTTTTTGCTATTCATTTACATAAGTGGTAATGGTCACAGAAATGTGCTGATGGTATATCCCAGTGATGGGCAACCTTTTGAGCTTGGTGTGTCAAACTTTGCCAAAAAACTGAGCATAACTCGGGTAGTCTGTCACTTTGAGGAAAAAACATTATTTTGCAAATGTTTCATCCTCGGCATGTGGCCGCCTCAGCAGCCGCGTGTCATCAGAAATGGCTACGCGTGTCAGTGCTGACACGCGTGTCATAGGTTCGCCATCACTGGTATATCCTATCTAATAAAGAGGGAATATGCTGATTGACTGCCACGCCCTCACAAGATGGTGGCACCCACAGCCACAAGATGGCGGTGCCCAGTCCCCTCAGCCCTGCCTCATCCAACTGGAGTCCCGCAGTCCCCTCAGCCCCGCCTCATCCAGCCGGAGTCCCCCAGTCCCCTCAGCCCCGCCTCATCCAGCTAGAGTCCCCCAGTCCCCTCAGCCCCGCCTCATCCAGCTGGAGTACCCCAGTCCCCTCAGCCCTGCTTCATCCAGCTGGAGTCCCCCAGTCTCCTCAGCCCCACAGGGGAAGGCAGTTGGGTGCGATGGGGCTGGTAGGGGAGGGCAGTTGGAGGCGATCGGGCCGGCAGGGAAGGGCAGTTGGGGATGATCATGCTGGCAGGGGAGAAGTTAGGGGGCTATCAGGCTGGCAGGCAGAGTGGTTAGGGGCAATCAGGCAGGCAGGCAGGCGAGAGGTTAGGAGCCAGCAGTCCCAGATTGTGAGAGGGATGTCCGACTGCCTGTTTAGGTGCGATCCTGCAGGCTGGGTTGAGGGACACCTCCCATGCACGAATTTTGTGCACCAGGCCTTTAATATATATATCTATACTAATAAAATGGTAATATGCTAATTAGACCAGGAGACCTTCCGGACAAAGCCATGGTGGCAGGGCCAAGGCAGAGGCAGTTAGGGACAATCAGGCCAGGAGAGGAGGGCAGTTGGGAGTGATCAGGCTGGTGGGGGTGACAGTTGGGGGCGAGCAGGCTGGCAGGGGGGGCAATTGGGGGCAATCAGGCCAGCAGGGGGGCAGTTGGGGTGATCAGGCTGGCAAGGGAGGGCAGTAGGGGGTGAGAAGGCTGGTGGGGGGGGCAATTAGGGGCAAGCAGGCTGGCAGGCAGGTGAGCGGTTAGGAGCCAGCAGTCCCAGATTGCAAAAGGGATGTCCGACTGCTGGTTTAGGCCTGATCCCAACAATATCAGGCCTAAACTGGCAGTCGGACATCCCCTGAGGGGTCCCAGATTGGAGAGGGTGCAGGCCGGGCTGAGGGACAACCCCCCCGTGCATGAATTTCGTGCACCGGGCCACTAGTATGTGTGTGTGTGTGTGTGTGTGTGTGTGTGTGTGTGTATAAATAAAATAAAAGAGTAATATGCAAATTTACTATAAATAAAAGAGTAATATGCAAATCTAATTTCCACTAATAAAAGAGTGGAAAATAAAAGAGTAATATGCAATAAAAGAGTAATAATAAAAGAGTAATATGCAAATTACTAATAAAAGAGTAATAATTGAGTAATAATTAAATATCTAATAAAAGAGTAATATGCAAATTGACGTACCTCCGCTACACCCACAAACCATGCCCACAAAGCCACACCCCCCAGCCAATCAGGAGCAAGTATGCAAATTAACCCAACCAAGATGGCTGCAGCCACAGAGAGAGCAGGAGGGAGGCTTGGGTTTCCCCAGCGATGGAGGAAGCCAAGCTTTCTACACACCCTGGCCAGCCCAGGCCTCCACTCAATGCTACAAAGTTTTAATGATAGAAGATAAATAAATCCCAACAGAAATGGCTGCCGCCACAGAGCAAGCAGAAGGCTTGGCTCTGCTCCAGGCTACAAAGTTTCAATTGTAGAAGATAAATAAATCCCAGATACCAGGGCCTCCGCTTGGATCTCCAGGGGGCATGGCCGGCCTGCAAACCACCACAGGCCCCTCGCCCAGGCCGCTCCACACTCCAAGGAAACCCCCACCCTGATTCTGAAGGGACACCCTTCAGGGCAAACCAGCTGGCCCCCACCCATGCACCAGGCCTCTATCCTATCTAATAAAAGAGTAATATGCAGATTGACTATCACTCCAATACACAAGATGGCTGCCCCCATGTGGTCAAAGATCCTGTCCCCATGTAGACACAAGATGGCCACCACAAGATGGTCAGCAGGGTAGGGCAGTTGGGAGGGACCAGGTCTGCAAGGGAGGGCAGTTGTAGGTGATCAGGCCAGCAGGGGAGGGCAGTTGGGAGGGACCAGGCCAGCAGAGGAGGGAAGTTGGGGGTGACTGGGCCTGCAGGGAAGGGTAGTTGGAGGGGACCTAGGCCTGCAGGGAAGAGCAGTTGAGGGGGACCAGGTCTGCAGGGGAGGGCAGTTAGGGGTGACCAGGACTGCAGGGGAGGGCAGTTAGGGGCAAACAGGCTGTCAGGGGAGCAGTTGGGCATCAATCAGGCTGGCAGGGGAGTGGTTAGGGAGTGATCAGGCTGGCAGGCAGAAGCAGTTAGGGGCAATCAGTAAGGCAGGCAGGTGAGCAGTTGGGAGCCAGCAGTCCTGGATTGTGAGAGGGATCCCAGATTGGAGAGGGTGCAGGCTGGGCTGAAGGACACCCCCCCTCCCAGTGCATGAATTTCATGCACCAGGCCTCGTGTGTGTGTGTGTGTGTGTGTGTGTGTGTGTGTGTGTGTGTGTGTATATATATATATATATATATATATATATATATATATATAAATTTATGTTGTTTAAGTCTGTGGTACTTTGCTATGGCAATTCTAGCAAGTTAATATAGAGCTTTTCTACATTAAAAAAAAAATAGATGAATCATATATATATATATATATATATATATATATATATATATGATTGATTGATTCATTTATTTATTTTTAATGTAGAAAGGCTCTATATTAACTTGCTAGAACTGCCATAGCAAAGTACCACAGACTGGGTGGCTTAAACAACATAAATTGATTTTTCACAATTCTGGAGGCTAGAAGTCTGGGTTCAAGATGTTAGCAGGGATGCTTTTTTCTAGAGGCCTCTCTCCTTGGCTTGTAGATGGGCATCTTCTCTCTGAGTCTTTACATGGTCTTTTCTCTATGCCTCTCTGTGTCATGATCTCTTTTTACTTTTATTTTGTTAATCCTCACCTGAGGATATTTTTTCCATTTATTTTTAGAGAGAGAGGAAAAGAAGGACCGGGTGGGAGTGAGGGTGAGAGAGAGAGAGAGAGAGACATATTGATTGTTTGCCTCCCGCATGTGCCCAGACCAGGTCGAAAACCTATAACCCAGGTATATACCCTTGACCAAGAATCAAACCTGAGACCCTCGGTGTACAGTCGACGCTTTAACCATCAAGCAACACTGGCCAGGACCTGATCTCTTTTTATAAGGACATCAGTGGTGTTGGATTATGACCAACCCATAGCACTTCATTTTACCCTAATTACCTCTTTAAAGTCCCTATCTCCAAATACAGTCACATTCTGAGGTACTGGGAGATGGGAAGTTCAACGTATGAATTTCAGAGGAACATTGTTCATGTTGTGCCACCACCCTGCATGTCAATATTTTCAAAATAATGGAATTCAGGGTCCAGCCTGTGCATCCCTTCCCTTTGGGTGCCCCTTGGGTCTCAGGTATCTAATCCCAGTCAAGCAAATGACTACAGGATATATGTTTGTATCTCTCTCTTGATGCAACAGAGAAGAAAAGACATTGAAAAACAGATAAAAGCTACATCAGCAAGAAGTCATATCCTTAGCAAGTGGCCGTGAAAAAGAAGACTACTCTGTGCTTGCAAAAATTCACTATTGTGTTTTGTTTTCATGGTAATTATAGAAATCAATTTTATATACAAAATAATTCAGGAAATAACTCACTTAAAATAAAGAGATTTGAAACTTGTCAAACTCATCTTTTCTTCTGTTATTAAGCAGAAAAGTTAGAAGAATTCTGTAGCAGGGGACAATAGGCTAAACTGGAGAAAGAGAAAGTAGTTATGATTTATAAAATCACTAATTGAAGTTTTAAGTGCCTGGCAGTATTCTGGTGATTTGGGGCTAAAATCTGCTCTGTTTCTTATTTTCCTTTATCAGTGGTGTTCACCATGGTAGCTTCAACAAAACTCCCCTTGCAAATGTTTTTCTCCCAAAGTACAAAGCACCTTCTTAAAGAAGAAGGCTGACAACCTGGGAGGAGTGGGTGTTTGGAAATTAAATGAAAAGTATTCTGTTTTCTTCATGATTGCTGTGGGTGGCGGGAGATGAAGACATTATTGAGGGGATAAGGTTGGGTGAAAGAAACATTTAATCTTGTTTTGAGATAAAAAATAATCTAATTTTTGAGGTAGAAAATTAATTTAAAATATGCTAGAGAAACTTTTCTCTTTCATTAAATTTTCCCTTTGGAGTATGGATTGGTATGGGACAAATTTAGCCAACATTGGATCCAATGAATACTGGTTTAGATCAACTTTCCTGGGTCTACTTGGAAACATAACTAATTTGAGACTTTGAGCACACCATCAAATCTCGCTGGGCTCCTTCTAGTTTCTCCCCCTAAAGCAAGGGGGCAGTAGAAGTCCAGGAATTCTGAGCCTTCATCACACATTAGAATCAACTGGAGTTGTTCAGAAAATGCCAAAGGCAGAACCCTACCCAGGGATTATGCTTTAAGGTCTGGAGTAATATTCAGATATATTTTATTCTATTTTCTTTTCTTAAGCTCCCAAGGCGATTTTAAAGTCTAGCTAGGGTTCAGAGTCACTGTATTTATTGATCTAAAGGACCTTTCCAACTCTACCATTCTAAGGCACTTACCTACAAATTGACTTCAGCTGGGCTTAACTCTGATAGGAGTGCCAATTAAGTTCCCTGGCTTTCAATTTACCTTTCTGTTCAGGATTCAGGAAAGAAAGGCATTGGCTTTTAATTTAGGAACCTAGCCTCTTTATTCCTGTTTATCCCCTCATTATCCAGAATAAGCCCAAGTCATGCCAATGTTCAGTGCAGAAGTAATGCCTTCCCTTTCAAAACACATTGGTTTTCAAAGACTTTTATTACTTAAAGGTTGGCCAGAAAGCATTATCTAGATTATCTATTTATCTATCTATCACCTATCTATCTATCTATCTATCTACCTATCTATATCTATCTATCTATCTATCTATCTATCTATCTATCTATCTATCTATCTATCTAATCTATATCTAGATATATGTATTGTGTGTGGAAATGGCCAAGACAAAGTTAACAGTAGGATGCTCTAATGCAGGCGTCCTCAAACTACGGCCCGCGGGCCACATGTGGGTGTTTTTGCCGTTTTGTTTTTTTTACTTCAAAATAAGATATGTGCAGTGTGATAGGAATTTGTTCATAGTTTTTTTTAAACTATAGTCCGGCCCTCCAACGGTCTGAGGGACAGTGAACTGGCCCCCTGTTTAAAAAGTTTGAGGACCCCTGCTAATGACTACAACTCTTCGTTGGCACAGTGCATAATTTTTCTCATTAGAACAGTGGTTCTTGTCCCTGATGGAACCTTAGAATTACCTAGGAAGCCTTTTAAAAAGTCTTCATGCCCAGACTACATCCTAGAATCAGAATCGCTGGACTGGGCACTCATTTTTTTTTTTTTTTTAAGCTTCCTAGGTAATTCCAAAATGGAGCCATGGTTGAGAACTGCTTGGTATAGAATGCAGCTGTGTGGACAAATTACACCAAGCAACCAGCCAGTGATGAAATGCTAACAGTGTGGTAGCCATTGCCCTGATTAGAAACAGCACCTTCCTTCCCACTGAAAATTATTCTTTTTTTTCCCTAAAATTACCATTGTGAGGGAAGTTGTTCTTTTAAATGTCTGCATTACTAGACTACAACTATTTCTATGGAAGATGGCAAATGAAATGTTTCCTTCTAAGATACTGAATAAGATGGAAGCCAGTCTTCTCACAGACCCCTTAGAACCGTGGTGGGCAAACTGCGGCTCGTTAGCCACATGAGGCTCTTTGGCCCCTTGAGTGTGGCTCTTCCACAAAATACCACGGCCTGGGCGAGTCTATTTTGAAGAAGTGGCGTTAGAAGTTTAAGTTTAAAAAATTTGGCTCTCAAAAGAAATTTAAATCATTGTACTGTTGATATTTGGCTCTGTTGACTAATGAGTTTGCCGACCACTGCCTTAGAAGATAATGGAAATATTGGGTAAAATGAACACCAAGCACAGAAATTTTATTAGGAAATAAAATTTTTAGGTTATATTTCAACAAAAATGTTTCAATGATATATGCCTTTTAAATTACTGGTTTATTGTTTTCTGGTAAGTAAACAATTCATTTTAGTATTATCTCTTTCCACCTATTGTAGAGTGTTATATTCACTGAAAACGTAGAGCCCAAAGCTCTAAGTTAATACTATTATATAAGATGTGCGCTTAATTGTCATTCTGGAGCTTGGTTCTGGTATCTACCCAAAGCCTATAAATCATTCTCAAACAAGAAAATCAAGTAATTAAGCTCTCTGGCCTGAATCTGATCTATATTTTTTACCTTTAGACTAAAAAACGTATTCACTTATAGAGCTAGTTAAACTCTCTTTTAATGAACCGGGATCAGAGAAATGATTCGATAATGCTTTCACAAACAGAGGGAGTATGGGAGCTGATTCCCTCCCAATAAAACATGCCAAATCCACTGTTGTTTTCAGTGGTCTGGACAGAAAGCCAAAGCTGACATACATGGAAAAGGATGATAAAAGTATTAATAGAAGTTAGTAAAAAAAAAAAAAAAAAAAAAAAAAGAGCGCCTTCACAAATTATATCTGAGCTCTTCTTGAGATGACTCTAGGGCATGTTGCAAATTCAACAGTTTATGGTCAGTTGCCTTTTATCCTTAAAAATCACACAAAATGCCTGGCTGGTGTGGCTCAGTGGTTGAGCGTCAACCCATGAACCAAGAGGCCACCTGATCAATTTCCCATCAGGGAATATGCCTGGGCTGGATCCCCAATAATGGGAGTGCAGAAGGCAGCCAATCGATTTTTCTCTCATTGATGTTTCTATCTCTTTTTCCCTTTCCCTTCCTCTCTAAAATCAATAAAAACATATTTAAAAAATCACACAAAACAAGCGATTATTTAGAATGAAATGGTTGGTTTAATATTCATGGACTTGAGAAAGAACTGGAATTAAAATTCAGTCTTGGATCTGAATTAGCACCATCTGAATACAGAAATAATTCAATATACATGCACAAATTAGTTTTCATAACATACAAAGGTAAAATATATTTGTTTTACTTGATATACTTGTTTTGAAGAACCCTCCTGGGGGTTAAACATATTTTTGTTATTAAGCTGGGCATGACACGGGTTGAACGCCCCTGAGTTCCAGAGCCTTAGCAAAATTAACTTCCAGCGGCTTGCCCGTGCCTTTGGTGAGCCTCAGGGATCGGATGCAACCTCTGAACGGAACGTTGATTGTCAGGCCAAACTGGTTAAGGCCATCTGAAAAGCAAAGCAAATAGGGCTCAGTTTTGAAATGCAGCCACTATACAGAAGAGCATGTTTCAAAGGCAGCTACTGGTTTGAGATTAAATTGGAAGGTTTTTATGCAAAGTTAGTGATTCTTAGCTTTACTAAGAGTTAAACTTGTAGAGAAATATTAACTTTTTATAGTAATGTACTAGAGGACCAGTGCGTAGGGTCCCTCAGTCTGGCCCACGGGGAACAGGCCGAAACCGGTTCTCTGACATCCCCCAAGGGGTCCTGGATTGCGAGAGGGCAGTTCTCGGGTGACGCACCCCGGAATCAGGCTCCCTCCTCTCTGATTCTGGCTGCGTCACCAGAGAACCACAGATGCCAAGTCACCGCAGCTTGGCAGCTCCTGCGTAGAGCATCTGCCCCCTGGTGGTCAGTGCACGTCATAGCTACCAGTTGAACGGTCAAATGGTCGGATGGTCACTTAGGCTTTTATATATAGATTATAAAATTTGGAGGCAAACCTTTAAAGACATCAAACAAATCATTGGTTTAGAATGAATACTCTTACAGTTATGACATAATTATTAAATTTATTGAATGAAACAAACCCATGGATCAGGTACTTTACTGAATTCAGACATGGGCTTTTAGTGGTGACTTATTCCATTCTTACATTGTAAAAATAAAATTCGAAAGGTAAAATTGGTTGAAAACCTGTGCAAAATCTTCCTCGCATTAGGGAGAGACTTCCGTCTCTCAGCAGGCCTACTAGGTGCTAACCAGGATATCATTTCATAGGCTGTGAATAAAGGAAAATGTTATCTTCTTTATACTATCTCAGGGTTTACCCTGATTGAAGCAGAAGTAGGTCTTGTTAAAACCTACTTGTTAAAACAGAAGCCCCTTTGGAAAGAGGAGCTCTGAATTGGTCCTCATCAGAATCCTGTAGCGCTTCCTCAGTCAACCACTGCTGAATACACATGTGGCTTGTTTTGTTAAGCAGAGGAGCTTAACCATAAATGGGGACAAAAGCTTCTTGCCAGAACGCTGAAAGCCCATTCCAGGAGTCTGTGTCAGCGCCCTACTGGTTAAGAGGCACTTGGCTTATTTCTCATCAAGTTGGGCTCTCCTGTTTATAGGCACTTTAGGTAACTCTCCGCAGTCCACAGGCTATTTTTAATGTGCTGGAGAGGGATTTCGAATGCACAGTTATTACTTGGGTTTCCCTGTAATATAAGTATAAACTCTAAAATAACCTAAGGGGGAAATTAGCTACATTGAAACCAATGAATTCCAGAACTTGAGGAAATAAGTTCCATAACCTTTTATGATTCCTCGGGTATATTAATTTTTAAAAATTCAGAAAGAACACCAACTCTGGCCTTGGTTATTGTTAAATGCCTCATATCTTTTATAAGCCAAATTCATTTCCACTATCCTCCATCACCCCACAAATGAAACTTTGGGGGCTATCATGAAAAGTTCAGTCTCATGTGGTTTATATAAGTACTATGCTCATTTTATACACTGGAAATTTGAGGGAAGGTGTTATTTATGGGAGCGGATTCTAAAGCTAGGAAGCAAGTCTACTTAAGCACACATTCTTGGACATATTTATAGAAATATAAATGTTTTTAAAAACCATGAACACAATACAGCAAAGGAATTTTTACTGGGGCAGACAATGCTCACCTGGGAAACCTCCAACAAACACAGGGTCATTGGTGTCAGCTGATGTAGAGGCTGGGTTTGGGCTCTGGGCTTCCACCTGGTTCCCATCTACTGTCAGCTCAATGCGATGCTTGATCTTGTTGGCCCTGACTTTATGCCACTGTCCGTCACACAGATGCCCTGGGACCCCGGCATCATAGACAGCAGTGAATCGGCCGGCGCCATTGTCTACGTGAAACAGAATCTAGAAAGGAGGACATTGAACAGTCACGACAGTTTCATGTGATGCTTCACATGATAAAAATTGTCAGGTCTCTAGGAAAGACATCAGCTGGAGTAGTTTGAAATGAACATAATGGGGACATTAAAATTAAGAAAAAAAACAACGACTGAAACTGCCCAGCGGGTGTGGCGTCGTGGTTGAGCATCCACCTATGCAGCAAGAGGTCACTGGTTCAATTCCCGGTCAGGGCACAAGCCTAGGTTGTGGGCTTGATCCCCGGTGAGGGGCGTGCAGGAGTCGCCAATCAATGTTTCTCTCTCATCTTTTTTTCTCTCTCTCTCTTCTCTCTCTCTCTCTCTCTCCCTTTCTCTTCCTCTCTCTCTCATCAACAAATCAACGAATGACAAGTGCTCGAGAGGATGCGGAGAAAAAGGAACCCTCCTGCACTGCTGGTGGGAATGCAGACTGGTGCAGCCACTGTGGAAGACAGTATGGAGTTTCCTCAAAAAGTTAAAAATGGAACTCCCATTTGACCCAGTAAGCCCACTTCTAGGACTATATCCCAAGAAAACAGAAACACCAATCAGAAAGGACATATGCACCCCTATGTTCATAGCAGCACAATTTACCATATCTAAGATTTGGTAACAGCCTAAGCACCCATCAGCAGATGAGTGGATTAGAAAACTGTGGTACATCTACACAATGGAATACTACGCTGCTATAAAAAAGAAGGAATTCTTATCGTTTGCAACAGCATGGATGGACCTGGAGAGCATTATGCTAAGTGAAATAAGCCAGGCAGAGAAAGAAAAATACCACATGATCTCACTCATTTATGGATAATAAACATCAGCATTATAAACTGATGAACAAAAATAGATACAGAGGCAGAGCAGCATCGAACTACAGCAGGAAGTCTGGGGAGGATTGGGGTGGGGGAGGTAAGAGAACAACCAAAGGGCTTGTATGCATGCATATAAGCACAACCAATGGACTCAAGATACTGGGGGGTAGGGGAGACCGGGGGAAGGTCAATGGGGAAAAAAAGGAGACATATGTACTACTCTTTGTCTTTAAGCAATAAAATAAATAAATAAATAAACAAATAAACAAACAAATAAATAAATAAAACTATGTTTTAAAATGACTAAAACTGAAACACAAATTAAAGACCAGGAGTCGCAAATTATGTTCTTTGCTTTGGGGCATTGTTGGGAGCAGTAGGCAAGATGTGTGAGGCTAGTCATACATCTGCTTTTAGAAAATGTGAAATATAACTCGAGACTAGCTGACAAATAAAAGGACCTAGTATAAACGGAAAATTCTACCATAGATCTTTTTAAAATGTGATAGTTCTTAGTGAACCTTACACCATTTTCTTAAAAGATGTTTAGAGTGATTCATTAATTTGGCTTACAAATTCATTTTAAAAGGTTATTGGTTCTTTTTCAATTTAAGCTTTTGATGTTTTATTCATATGTGTGTTTTTCCGTTATGGATTCCATTTCATATGTAGGTTGGAGAGTTACATAAATTGCTTTTTTGGGGGCAGGCTTCATGTCACAGGTGCCAAAGACTTTGGACCAGAAGGCCAGTTAAATTCTTAACAATGAAGCACTTAGATTGGTAGTTCTTGCCTAAATGAGAAAAAGCTGTTTTCAGTAACACGGAACGGGTCCCTGAAATTCGAGATGACAGAATTCTTTTGAAGCTGATGAAGAAAAGAAACGTACTGAAACATTAAAAACAGTCCATCTGGCAACACTTTTGACAAGGTAAAAGAAACAGGAGTTTTAAAAAGAAGATTAAAAGTACAAGAAAATACACGAAAAGTTTGTAAACTATGCAGTGGTGTAAATATTAGTTAAGATTTAACTGCATTGGGTGGAGTTTGCAATAACGGGAGCATAGTGAGGAATCCAGGGGCATGGTAGTGGAACGCGATACCCTGACAAGTTGATAGTAACTGTAATTATAAGCAGGTGATGAAATGGAGTTTATTCCAAGATGTAGGGAAAGCATGTTTTGAAAATCTGGCAAAACTATTAAGTGTTGCTTATTTGTTCCCCCTTTAGCCTCTATGCTCCTGGATCTGTTTGCTTTATTTCCTTTGACGATGGTTTGAAGGCCCAGAGGAGGCAAGGAGGAGGCAAAGGACTGCATATGTTGGGTCATGATGCGGTGTTTCTTCTTGGGAGGCAACAGTACTCTATGAGTGGAAATACGAACAGAGTTGAAGTATGATTCCTATTGAATAGCCAGAAAGAAAACGTGTGAAATTTCTTGCTTTGCCTTCCTCTTTTTACCTGCCCCCTATCGTACAAAGTGTATATATACAGGTGGCCCTGTTATCGTTGTAATTAGCTAGTTAATAAGAATAAAGGAAATAAAGGAAAGTCACCTGGGAAGCTTGTAAGCATGGTCACCTGGGAGCTTCACCAGGAAACGATAACTTTTACACCGCGCTCTTCCTCCAAGGGGGACAACCCCATCAGCAGTGTGGAAATCTTGGAAAGTTAATTTATTAGTTTGAAGAAGCTCCTGGTTAAAATCCTCAAAGAGTTACCTCGCTGTCTTTTTTTGTTTGTTAATCCTCACCTGAGGATATGTTTCCATCGATTTTTGGGGGGAGTGGAGGAGAGAGAGAAAGACAGAGAGAAACATCGATGTGAGAGAAACACATCGATTGGTTGCCTCCTGCATGAGCCCCAACCAGAGCCCATGTGAGGGAGGAACCTGCAACCAAGATAGGTGCCCTTGACCAGAATTGAACCCTGGACCCTTTCGTTCACAGGCCGATGCTCTACCCACTGAGCAACCGGCTAGGGTTCCCTCACTGTCTTGTTCTCTCTTGTTCCATGGCCCGCATTCGTCCTTGTGTTTGTGCGTTTTTTTCTCCACAACCACATGACCTCACACACAGATGCTGCATTGGACTGTGTTGTAATGTGGAGCAGAAACTATGGGCAGTGGCCTTTATTCTGACCCTGCTGCAGACACGGTTAGTTTTTCCATGTTAGGACAGAGGGAAATGGGACCATTGGAAACCCAGGGGTTTATTTTCCACCCAAATAAATATTACTCATCCTCCCGTTCGAGTCACAGGAAATTATTTTCCTCCCAAAATTGCAAGAACTCCGCTCCCACTAGTAACAGTCCCACTGCAGGGGCTGTTGATAGGCAGCAAAGGAGTAAAGAGGTGTTTATATTGGGTCATCCATTGTAAGCAAATTGATAAACGATATAATATAATATAAATTTATTATAACTTTTCTCTTTTTTGAAATGGTATATAGATGCTTTTAAATAGAAATTGAGACACCAATATGTCAGCTAGCCACCTATTACTGTAAGAGGCAAAGACTGATTTTAGACAATCCAAGACCCCTACTTTCTCCCCCACTAAAATCAAGAGTTTCATAAACTGTGTTCACAAAGAGAAGAACAGTAAGAGCTTGAGATCTAAAACTATTCAGACCATTATTAGTCAACACAATTGGCTTACTGTAGGATTAGCACATTTAAAGTTTACAGCATAAGTGTGTTAAAAACACACATGATTGAGATAACCCCTGAAGAATGAAAAGATACAATCTAGCTTTCTCTCATTAAAGAACAAAGCTTCATGAAGAAATCAGAAATATGTAGACAGCTGCCGCTTACCTTTTCATCAATCATTTCAATACCCATTCCATCCATTTTCTGGCTGCTGATTCCCAGGAGAACCCCGGTGGTTCTAGTTGTGCGGAATTCAAATTCCACAAGAAGGTCCAATCCCACTTTGAACCCACCAACTGTAAAATAAAGATTTAAAAACTGTAGATTAGAGTTTAGGGATTGTTAATTCAAATCTGTATAATAGAACCATTTTACTAGATTTTGATTCAGATGTTAGCCAATTAAATAACTAAGTTCTAAACTTGCATATAGCCTGTACTTCCACTATTATATTATACTAGAGGCCCGGTGCACAGATTCGTGCAAATTGAAAGGAAATTAATTAGAAGGTGGCCGGTAGGGTGGGACTGGGCCAGAAGGGCCAGACACACCCTGGAGCCAACCTCCTGTGGTCCCTCCCTGGCCAGCCGCACCTGGGGTGGCATTGGGGCTCAAAGGGCATCTGCGGAGTGAGTGGGTTCCCTCTGGCAGGTGGGGTCCCTCGGCCTGGCCTGTGGGGATCGGGCCAAAACCTGCAGTTCGACATCTCCTGAGGAGTCCTATAGTGCAAGAGGGCACTCTGCAAAGTTGTTGTCATTCCGCAGCTCCTGTGTTGAGAGTCTGCCTACTGGTGGTCAGTGCACATCATAGCTACTGGTTGGAGTCTCTGCCTCCTGGTGGTCATTGCACGTCATAGCTACCAGTTGGGCTGTCGAATGGTCGGATGGTAGCTTAGGCTTTTATATATATAGATAACACACTTTATAGTTATTGCTTATTTTCTTGGCTCTTTTCCCTCCTAGAATGAAAGTTCTATGAGAGTAATGACTTTGTATATATTACTCACCATTTTATCCCTGTGCCTACCAAAGTATCTGGCATCTAGTGGAGTTTAATACATATTTGTTAGATGAATGAATGAAGAGCACACACTGAGACTGACTCAAAGAATCTCACATCCAGGTATGATTATGTTAGAAGTCTTGCTGTAGGGTTAAGTCAAGCATTTCAGTGAGTATTCAGCAAAATTTTACTAGGCACTCCAAATGGTGCTACAATGATCTGAAAGGGCTCTAAAGGTCCCAAACATTTTGGTAATAAGGAAAAGAATTGCAAGTACAATTTTTGAAGGAGAATATTCTGGGACATAAATAGACTTTTCTATTTCATCCAGGTAATTTCTCTATAATTTTCTCTATTTGATTCATTGGTTTATTTAATCTTTTAGCAAATATTTAAAATATGCCTCTTAGAAACAAAGTGATTCATTAGACCAGACTAGACCCTACCAACTGCATGGAGTATTAGGGAAGAACTCATGGAAAGTTTATTCATGTCTTGTATTTTATTTGGCAAGAAAAAAATGCTGTATGCAAACACAACTGTCTTCAATGAAGAGTGGCAGCTATTATTTTATTTTATTTTTTTAACATTGAAGGACTCTGGAGAGTCCCTGTATCATTTATTTTATTTTATAAAAATATTTTTTTATTGATTTCAGAGGGGAAGGGAGAGGGAGAGAGAGATAGAAACATCAGTGTTGAGAGAGAATCATTGATCGGCATGCCCCACACTGGGGATTGAGCCAGCCATGCCAGCCGGGCGATGTAAAAGTCTATTATTCTACTGAGAACCTTGATGGGTTTGGATGGGTAAAGGTGGGTTTAGAGTGGGTTTTAAGAGTAAAGGATAGGAAAAGCTGAGTTGTTTTGCAAGATGAAACAGGAAGCCTTTGTTCCTGTTCCTGTGGGGGAGCAGCAGGTAGAAGAGAGAAACAATTCGAGGCAGTTCAGCTTGAGAAGGCTAACCCCTATTTTGTAAAACTACTGTTTGAAATTCTCTGCTATTTAGATAGTCCCTTATTCTGTAAAGTCAACTCTGCAATTTTTAGACAGCTGCTTATTCTGAAAAAAATAATGTTGTTTTCTAGCCTGCTTGAATAATGAGGAAGTTAAACTTAGATGTCTGACCTTGTAGGCCAGAGACTAGATACTCCCGTGCTCTCATGCCATGCCACATGTATGTTTTTAATTGAATAGAACTGTGTTGTTTTCAAGGCCACAAGCTTCCAGCGAGATAACCACTAAGCACACATAGGGCTGGCTCTTTAATAAAAAGAAAACTTCTGCTTGTTGTGCTGGCCAGAATTTGAAAGACATTTTTCTCTGGGACCGCATGTAATGATAATAAAGTGTAACTCCATTTCTCTAAGCATTGCTTGGTTTTACTCCCGTCTTCTGTAACAAGCTGAGGACAGAGAGAGCA
The DNA here is from genome assembly GCF_027574615.1 of Eptesicus fuscus. Lineage (NCBI taxonomy): Eukaryota > Metazoa > Chordata > Mammalia > Chiroptera > Vespertilionidae > Eptesicus > Eptesicus fuscus. The sequence goes on from NC_072482.1 coordinate 78,852,688, forward strand.
AGGAGGCCTTTAACGCCACAGTGACTGGGTGGCAGGAAAGCTTTTAGGGACAAAGATGTCAAAGGTTTAAATGGAAGCTGTATGTTTTCTGGTGACATAACCTCTTCTGACCACCCAGGTCTGATATAGATTGTGTGGGGAGGGGACAGCAAGTCTTGTTGGAAACTGGGGGAGGGGCTAATTGTCTGGTCTAGTTTGATCCAGAACCAAAGTGCCCAGGCAGCATGGCAAGTCAATCTAACTGCAGGAGCTGAAGCTGAAGTTGGCCATCTAATCTGATCAAGAGACTGCTGGCCATCTGTGAATTTGCAGAAATCTTGGGGAAGGCTTTGGTCTTTTTAAAGTACACAGAATTTGGGGTTCATCTTAACCCCCAATGTTTCAACATTTAACGTTTTCTGTTTTCACCTATGCTCTTTGTTTGAACGCCCTGATCTATGTCTGACAACTTAGGCATGTGAGTGTTCAATTCACCTTTTAAAAAATTTTTTTTATTGATTTCAGAGAGGAAGGGAGAGGGAGAGATAGATAGAAACATCAATGATGAGAGAGAATCACTGATCGGCTATCTCCTGCATGCCCCACACTGGGGATTGAGCCCGCAACCCAGGCATGTGCCCTGACTGGGAATCAAACTGTGATCTCCTAGTTTATGGGTTGACGCTCAAACACTGAGACACACTGGCTTGGTTCAACTCAACTTTTAAATTCTCACTCAAATATAAGTTTCTCCGGAAAACCTTTCCCCCCAAAAAATTAATTTTTCTTCTAAGTATCCACAGAACCTGCGTGCATGTCTTTTATAGTTTTTATTCATTTTTACTTGCTTTCTTGTAGTTTATAAACATATAGAATCTTATCTATGGACTAGAGGCCCAGTGCATGAATTCATGCACGGATGGGGTCCCTCGGGGTGGCCTGCGGGGATTGGGCCGAAACCCACAGTCCAATGCCTCCTGCAGCTCCTACCTGCAGCTCCTGCTCATCCCGGTCCCACTACGCCTCTGTCAGTCCTGATGGGCAGAGGCTCGTGCTGCCACAGCAGCGCTTGCCAGCTGTGAGCCCTGCATCTGGCACCTTCCCAAGGGGAGTGGCCTGCATGATTGGACAAAACTGGCTCTCTGACATCCCCTGAGAAATCCCAGATTGCAAGAGGGTGCAGGCCAGGCCGAGGGACCCCACTGTTGCACGATTGGGGCTGGGGAGGGACCATGGGAGGACTCCAAGGCGTGTCTGGCCCATCTGGCTCAGTCCTGATTCACTGGACCCCAGCAGCAAGCTAACCTACTAGTCGAAGCGTCTGCCCCCTGGTGGTCAATGCATGTCATAGCAAGCAGTTGAGTGGCTTTAGCATATAATTAGCATATTATGCTTTGATTGGTTGAACAGTCGACCAGTCACCAGATGACTGGACACTTAGCATATTAGGCTGTTATTATATAGGATAGTAGTATATTCTTGAAGAAAGAAACAGCATCTTATTTACTTCTGTTGCCCATGATGACCTTTACATATTATGTGCTCAGTCATTTTTTTTTCCTAATGACAAATGCATGTGACTGTGGTAACCATGGGTCTGGATATTACATCTTAATATATATAATGCCATATCTTTTGGTTATTATACAGAATGTATTTCATATTATTCTTTCTAAATTGTACCTTCACCGTAAGTGATTCAGACCTGCACTGGAAATGTTCATTGCAAAGGGGGAGATACTTAAGGAAAGATACTTAGAGAAAGGTGTCAGTCGTTGACCAAGTAATAGGGCCATGGAAGGAATTGAAAAAAAGAACTAAAAATATCATCTCCATGAAGGTAGACAGGGAACACTTAAAAGTAGATAAATTATATGGTATAAACAAATGAACCTTCTTGCAGGATTATATTTATTTTGCCGTTATTGATCGCCGGGGAAGGAGATGAAATAAAGTTTCCAAATAGCCTTTTACTTTACTTTTTCTATTAGTTCTTATCAGAATCAGTTACATTGATCTGTAAGAGGCATTTTTATTGCTTCTGCAGGCTTTTATTTCTGGTTTAAATATACGATATTAGTTTAGGATCCCAGGGATGTTCATGCTTCCACACAAGCAAGACATGAATATTTGTACCTAATTAATATTCAACAGGAAGCAAATGAAAGCACCTCACCTGCTTTGGCAAAACCTGTTCCATCAAAATATGTGCCTTTCTGAGCATTTGCAAAACATGTCCCAACATGGAAGCTGGAGGTTGGCTGCTCCAGGTCCACAGGGGCCTCTGCCATGTGAAGGCTCCTGATGCAGCCATCGATGCTGTAGGTCACCTGGGAGTCAGGTCAGAAGAAACAAAATCAGGCTTTGCCTCTACATGGAATGCAATCATTTGTGGGGTGTTCTAAGCACGTCATCCTCAGCCATTTGTCTTAAAGCACCCCCAAATTGCCTGAATCTGCACTCTCACCCCAGGCTTCACAGCATGAGCCTGGAATATGATCATTCTGATATTCTAAATACTGCACAGAGCGATGGGCTTATATGGGTTTCCTAACTTTTAATTAGCCTATATTTTTACTAATAATTTTTCCACCTTACTATATACACATTTTGCCATAACATGTGTTCAAATTCTGTTTGAAAAGATAATTGGGTTTGGTTCAGTGTTTCTTCCTTATGAAAACCTAATAAAAGCCATGAACCCTTTCCTAAGAAAATGCACATACACATAAAACTTGAAAGTCTGCATGAAACATCCAAAGTTTAGGGAATTATAGAAATCAATCAATCATTCTCGGCTCCATTATATTTCATCTGGTTTCAGGGATGCAATTTAATCGCCCTTGCCATGCTCACTTCAGATACTCTCACCTGATAGGCTTGGGTAGCATATCCAACCTCTATGAGAGAAAGGCAATGCTGACCAACCATAAGAGGGGCCATGAGGAACCATGGTCTTTGATGAAGGTCAGCTCTACGTTATCATGTGTTCTGATCTGAGCAAAGAATGTATCCCATTTGTATGTAGTGTGTTCTCTAAAAACACAAATCTCCTGTGCTTCATAAATGAATGCTTTCCGAAGCAAAGCAGGACACACATTCTAACAAAAACATTATGTTGTAAATATTGATTAACAAAATTGTTCAGACTTTAAATTCTGAATCCTGTATTGGATAACTGTAATCTAAATACTGCATCTCTCAATGTTTGCTAAATCTTTAGTTTTGAAACAAACTCTCAATACTATCTCTATCATCCTCCTTGTTGTCCCATGCTTTCTATGTGCTTGAGACTCCTCCAACCACATTAAATATATTACCTCACTCAACCTTTACAGCAACCTCATTTGTTTGGTGTTATTAGTATTCAATTTTACAAAAGAGGAAATGGTGTCAGTGAGAGATTAGGTAAATTGCTTAAGATCACACAGCCAATCAATAGTTAATTAGGCATTCAAACCAGGGGAGTCTGACTGCAGGATCCACCCTCTGTCCTGTGATATTGCCTCTCCTAGTCCAATCTGAGACCTTCCATCACATCTCAGAAAAGATGATTTCCTGTCTAATTCTAAGTGGTCATTGGCCAATGGGACCTAATAATCAAAAATACACCCATGACTCAGCCAGATTATTTAGGCCACAAAGAAACAAATTAGACACTTACAGGGCCGATTCTCCGGGTAGTGTAGTTGATGGGTAGCCCACCAACATACAACATTCCCACCACATCCAGTATGTCAGCCTTCTTGGGACTGATGGTTCTGTTGGAGGCATCGTCTACATAAAGAATTCCTTCTTGCTTAATTCGAGTAATCTTAATCTACAACAAGAAGAGGAGCCATCAATGCCAATCATGGATACATTTCAAATATGCAGAGGGTAAGACATGAGCACATGAAGAGTAGTCCTCAGGAAAAGTAAAATAACTGAGTGCCTAGATGTGCTAAGCCCATCATTTAAGTGAAATTAAAGCTATTTTATAGAATATCTCAAATTCTGTGTGTGTGTGTGTGTGTGTGTGTGTGTGTGTGTTTTTCCATTACTGCCATCTGGGAAAGAGCACAAAATCTTCCTGGGTGAGCTTTAGATTGAAGACTCTTCCAGAGGCTGCCAAGTAAGCATGTTGCGAGGAGCCGGGCAGATTGAGAGCCCTGTCACGATTCCGTGAGCTGCAAAATCCATGTCTGTTTTTAAAAGTGCATTTGTTTGATTGAGCAGAGCCTGGTCTCCCCAGCACAATTTCAGATACGCTGCATCCTCTGCCTAACAGGCCCTCCTCCCGAGGAACTGATGGGAGGGCAGAGCGTCCAGGCTGCACCGCTGTTCCTGTAGCAGCTGATGAGCGCCAAGTCAGGAGGAAGATGGAAAGTCGGCTGATGCTGAAACTGCAGCAGTGGAGTGAATTATCTTCTGGGATAGAGTGAGAAAGGGGTGTGAAGACCGGCTCCAGCATAAAATCCTTGAGTCTGAATTAAGAAAAATGTGCATGGAATCCTGTGAAAAGCTGGGGGTGGGGGTGGGGGTGTTGGGGAGCAGGAGAGGGCTAGAAGGGGTCAATGGGGGAAAAGGGGGGACATATGTAATACTTCCAACAATAAAGATTTTAAAAAAGTGAATCTACATCAGGATGAGAAGAATTTAGGACCTCATTTTACACTTAATTCTGGTTTGGGAAGTAATTAAAAAAAACCTTCAAAAATAAAATCCCTTCTTAATGTGGCTATTTATTGTATTTAAACTTTCTTTCTTAATCCCAGGCTAATTGTGGTCCAACAATGTCTTCTTCTCAAGTGTTGTATTTTATTATTCTATTAGCCAAAGATGAGAATATACCTCAAGAAAACTGCCTTTATAAACATCAATATTTGCAAGTCATAAGCTCCCAAGCAAATATAAAGATTTCAAGTTTTTATTTCCAAGATAACAAATTGGCTGACATTGCACTTTTATTATATATTTTTAGGTTCTTTGGCTTTTTAAAAAAATATTTTTATTGATTTCAGAGAGGAAGGGAGAAAGAGAGGGTGATAGAAATATCAATGATGAGAGAATCATTGATTGACTATTCCCTGCACGCCCCACACTTGGAATAGAGCCTGCAACCTGGGCATGTGCCCTGACTGGGAATCGAACTGTGACCACCTGGTTCACAGGTTGATGCTCAACCACTGAGCCATACCGGCGGGAAGGTTTTCTGGCTTTTAATATGATATGCTAATCACACAAAATGTTAAATGAGCATTTAACAAGTCCAAGAATGTCAACATATAAAATACACCATCTAATAACACTATACCCTAAAAATTAAACATTTTATTGCTCTACCTAGGGAAGCTTTACTTAATAGGCTATCACAGGTGCAGAAACAAACTCGGAGTTTTCATTTTAATCAGGCAGTATATTATCTACTTGTAGTCATGCCAAAGAGGTAAGCTGGCAAATGAGCCTTCTGTGCCCATAATAGTACCAGTTTCTGGGTGTAAGGCCAACGTTTTAAAAGTTGTTCCAAATGACTGTCGATGGAAATGATACCCTGGAGCCCTTTAAACATGATACAACGGATTCCCAGACTCTGGGTTTTTACAGACCAGTATGGGGTGGAATAGGAGGGTAAGTCTTAAGGCTCATTTTAGTATTGCCAGCTTTTAAGTTTGCCAAATATAATTTCATAAAAGAGAGGCCAGTTTGCTACCTTAAGAGTAGAAAAATATAATCTCAGAATAAGTATTATTCCTTTAATTGAATTCGTAGTGCTTTATGATTAACATGCCTTATTCCCCAGTTTTCCCACTTCCAGCAGCGAGCATGTCTTCCACTTCCTGGCCCTTGTCTGTGGGCAGATGTTTGAGAGGCACAGCTGTATAGCAATGATGGGATCTCATAGCACTGTGATGAGGCATGTAAGTGGTCAAATACAAACCTACCCAGGTCGGATCACATTTCCAAGGTTGGCAGTCAAATACAGCACTTGCTTTATTTTTAGCCTTGGCCGAATTCCAGGAGCACCAAGTCAATGTCTGCACTGGCAAAATAGTACCGACACCAGGGGAATGCCAAAGGCTGCCAGCGAGCACCCGCCTTGCAGGGCACTGCCAACATCCTGGGACTGTTACCTTATGCCACTGGCCATCGTTGATTTTGGTGGGGATCATGGTGTTGGTGTCGCCACTTCCTAAGTCATAACTAAAGTAGGGAAATCCGTTTCTCAGCTGGACTGTAGCAAAATCGGCATGATTGATCCGAGCCATGTAGAAAAGCAAGCCTGACTCAGCCTCCGTGCGTACTTCAAGTTCAATGGTGAGGCTGTGAAATAAAGGCATGCAAAGTCAAACAGGAGAATGAGAGCCTTCTGATTCTAAGACAGAGTGGCATCTGAGCATGAGTAAGTTTTCAGATAGGACAGTTAAACCTTTCCCAAGCTGAGGACTTTCCAGATCTGCTGATTTCCTAAACCGGCTCCTCAGGCACCAACAAATAGAATTCTATTCTCTACTGTGCTCAGTGAATTTAAAACAAGCTCACCTCATTTATTAATAAATGCAGTTGATTAAACCTGAATAAATGCCAATAGTCAGTGCTTCCATTTATTGCTTCTTGCCTCATACCGCAGAATAATACATACCGGTTTTTAACTTTGGTGTCATCAAATGCAATTGCAATGTGACTGTTTTTTGAGAGCCCAAACTGCTTGCTTCCCATCAAAAGAGCTGGTTCTGATTCTGCAACACAAGGACCCTGTAAAATACCAAGAGAGGAAGTGAGGAGATTATGGGCTCTGTTCTTAAAAAAAGTAATACTGCTAATCGTTTCTTATATTTTAGTTTAATGTTACCACATAATCTTTTTAAGTTCCTTAAGAATAAAAACAGCCTCTCATTCCTCTCTGTATTCTGCCTCATAGCAGGTACTTATTATTAAACGTTCGCCGAATGGGAATCTATTTTCTTATATTGCACCCTTGAATTGCCAAATAAAAATTCAATGATTAATTCATGTTTTCATTACCCTCTAAAGAAAAATACTGTTTATATTTCTGAGAAAACTGGCATTTCCTTTTCAATTACGAAGAGTTTTATTCTGAGAAGATCGAAAATGAAAAGCTGGCCACAAACATGTGTTCCGTTTGCCCTCCCCATATCTATCGCTCACTACATTAAATTTTCTTGAAAATTATCTGTCTACTAGAAGGTTTCCATGAATTTAGACGTTCAAGATGGTGTCAGCCCATTCAGGCCCTCAAGCAGTTGCTAGGCAACCCAGCACTTTTTAAAAAATGTAACCCACCAAACACCATTTCATCTGCCACTGTTCAAAGATCAACTTCCTGGGGTGCTGATGAGGGAGAGCTGGGTGCAGGGCCAGCTTCAGAGGGCTGACACCCACACGTCACTGGGTTCCATGCTCGGCCGTCACTAACCTGAAATTCTTAATCATTTTTGAACAAGGGGCCCTCCTCTTCATTTTGCTCTGGTCCCTGCAAATTATAGAGCCAGTCTTGGCAGGGTGGACCATGTTTGGCTGCTGTAACCCTCAGCTCAATAGCTAATCAAGGCTCCTCAAATTACCAAGCCACCATTCCTTCCTCTTCTGTATTTTCACAAAAGAGCTCGTTGCACAGGCTGCTTAGGAAGTCTTTTAGAACATGCAGTCCAGGAGAAAATAAATAACCTGCACTCTCTCAACAACGCATCTGTTTTTAAGATCTGCACTTAATAGCTCTGGATGGGCCACTGCCCCCGTGAGCGCTGACTCAGCATAGGCTCTCCAAAGGCCCCAGGCAGGCTTCAGAGGCAGTGTTCTTTCCAAACAGTGCACCTCAGAGATGACTCATCCGCACACAGGACATTTTTACTCGATGAGGAAAAGCCTGGCTCTCTGTGCTCTTGGGCTCAGTCAAATGGAGCACTCTGCCACAGCAGGGAAAAGGCGTTAAGTGTTCTCTGAAAGGCTATAAAATTGGTCCTCGTGGAAGTAGTATTTCCCTTCTTGCTTTCCAGGAGATGCTCAGTGACAAAGGGCAGACTGTTGCTGACATTTACACAGATATGCAGAAACCCAGGGGGAAGACCAGCAAAGCGCTATTTATTCATGCAGCGGAATGGCCTCTCTCAGAATCAACGTGTGGCACCTTTCTTATTACACTGACTGCAAAACGAGCCCCAATGAATAGCCAGGCCTTTTGTAGCTTAATGTCTCAGCCTTCAATGACGCTATTAGTAGAACTGGAATCATTTTTCATCCTCTCACGGTATTTTCTGTACAGAGGACCATCGCTGCAGTCCTCCTGAGAAATCTCTGAGCATCCTATCTGCTGGGGGCCCATCAGGGGCAGAATGTGACTAAAACATCTCTAAACCCTCAGCTCTGAAAACTGAGGGATGAAAATGGTCAATGGATTCTGAGGAATTAAGAACCAACAATGTGCAGCCTAAAAGAAAGCCATCGGCACATTATTTCCATGTTCTCGTAACCACTGCGGTCACTCACCTAGTTACTGCAAATAAGTGAAATAACTTTCTAATACAATTTTTTAAATTATCAAAGTGGTGATTGTAAAGATTAGGCATTTTGTTGGTCACAGCTGTTCACCACGAAGACCCTTTGTCTTTATATGTTTAGGGCCTCGTGGCCAGGGCACCATGATAACCTGGCTTGCTGGTATACCAGACAGGCATGTTCAACACTGGTCCTGAGCTGAGCAGAAAGCAGTTCTCCGTCAATACTATCGTATTTTCTAGATAAAAAAAAAAAGAACATGCCGACACTATTTTAGGAAAACCTTTGACCAGGGAAGGATGGCGGTTTGGTAAGCATTACATGAGACGCCGCTTGATACTTAGGAAGAGGAGTGCCTCTTGGAGGGGTCCTGCTTCACTGTTGCAGCAGGCGGACCTTGAGCAGCAACGGAAGCAGAGGCTAATAACCGCGTTCTCAGATTGGCCAGTGCTGTAGCAGAGAGTGGGAACGAACAGATCACTCTACCAGACAACCTCAGAGTCTAAAGCCGTCATGTTCATTGTTGGTTAAGGACATCCATATGGATGTTTACTATCATCCGTTTGCAATGGGATGGGTAGTATGGATATTGCTCTAATCAAACTTCTATTACCTTCCTTTATAAAACTGGACTGAGCAGGGCCCATCTAAGAGGGGTTATATGGACCTACTTTAAGGCTTAAGTGGAAGACAGTCCTACCTCTAATCTGGTAATGTTTTCGTGCAAGTCGATGGGCCTGGATGGCGTCTGCTCTGCGTCACTTTCCCCGGGTGAATCTGAAACCAGGGACAGCAAGCTTCTAGCAGTCGGTCTGCCTGCTGCATCCTCCTCCTCCCTCAGACCCCTCAGAGGGCAGAACTGCTCACCCTGACTTCAAGGGTCTTTTTTCCTTCTAACCTTTTAAAGGGGAACTTGTGAGATGGAACAGAAAGCGCCCTGTGGTTTCCACAACCATAAAATGACCTTGTCATTAAGGACATTTTCAACCCTGTTTCCCATAGAAATCTAGGCTAAGAAAGAGGGTAGGAGGGTCTTCTAATTTTAAAGAATAGTTATCGCATGATGACGCTTCCTGGAACCTCCAAGCCAATGTGAGCTTGAGCGGAGGCACCATTTTTATGGATGTGATACTGTACCTGTGTTATTTGGGAAACACTGATCTCTGAAATGTGTTAAAACAACAACGATAATAAAAAAAATTTCCCTGTCAGGAGAGGCTCATCAATCTCAACATGTTACCATCCTGCCACCTAGTGGGAACTCTTTAAAGTACCACGAGTCCATGAGGAAAAAGGCGCTAGGAAAGGACAGGATCTGCCTGTTTCCTGTTTGTCTCTGCTGTGCAGGTGACGAGCTGTGGACAGACAAGAGTGGGGTGGGGAGTCTTAATGTGGCGGTGCCCTGTGGGTAAAGCAGTGGCGGAGAGGGTGATGAAGGAAGCCACGTGTGGGCCAGGTGAAAGTGCAGCTGATTAGCAAGGGAGCGAGAACACCTTCACTCTCCCTTTGTCACTCATTTAACTTCGGGTCAGGATAAAGCAGTGGTCATTCCAACGGCTGGCTGTGGGCAGACATTTGGAAATGAGTTTTGGCTTCAGGATAGTATATGACTGGTGGATATGCCTTCCTTGTGTTTAGATCGGTACTGAGCAGAGATTTAAATTGCATTTATCACAACTGGCACCTTTGTTCTTGAAAGCACCGAATGACAAATGATGATAAAATGGCATCTTTTTTTTTTTGTCTTCACGAGTCAATAACCCCTGTAACAAATATGGGCTAAAACCACATGTGAGAAGTTGGGTGTTTCTTTGTGACGATCTTTTTTACAGATGAGTTCTAAGGGGAAGAGACTCTTTGAAGCACTGACTTCAGCGTTCTGAAATATAAAATCCCCACTCAAGCTGTTTATTGAGAAACTGAATATGTTAGTTCCCTGCACATGAGCTCTTTTGGTAAGTATTGGGCATTTGCAGTAACATTTGCACACTAATGCCTGAATAGACTGCTTGCAGTATAGAAAATGTGTATTTCCCCTTTAAATACATATCGGTATCCAATTGATTTATCCTTCAGCTTGGACTGTACTTAGCTTTTAAATGTGTAGCATTAAAGCTGCTGGAGAAATAGCTTTCTTTGCTCTATTCTTTCCCTCTCTGCTCACTTTTCCCCTCCAACTCTCAAGAGCCCTTAAGAGCACAGGGACTCTTGATGGCTACTTAACATGGCTCTATTAGTGCTCATGTTCTAAACTAAGTTCAATTTTCTAATAGAAACCAAGTGAAAAAATGCAGTCAGGTTGTTGTATATGGAGCCATGCAGGCCATGCAGGCATATACTTGCAGAGTGTTTGCCACATTTCGACAAAAATCAGCCATACGACATGTCCAGTCTCTTATTTACCCCCATTCTTTGCCATCTTCCATGAGAAACATCCACAGAAACAATATGTAGAAATGTTCCCTTCAGCACTAAGTGGGCTAAAGAATAAAAGAGAGTATAAAGAGAAGATGCCACCACACTATCAAATGAGATGATACGTGTAAAATGCTCTCTGGTCTATGGTGTTCTGATGGGTGTTTGTAATAGGATTGACATAATCTATTTCACAGGGCAGGGATTTCTCAAGATATTCTTAAATTGCCCTATAATTTGGGAACTGTCCTCATGCTGTAAGTTGCTGGTGGAAGGTGTGTGATGGTGAAAAGAAGAAAATGGCCTGACTGGCGTGGCTCAGTGGTTGAGAGTCAACCTATGAACCAGAAGGTCACAGTTCAATCCCTGGTCAGGGCACATGCCCAGGTTGCGGGCTCAACTGTTAGTAGGGGCATGCAGGAGGCAGCCGACCAATGATCCTCTCTCATCATTGATGTCTCTATCTCTATCTCCCTCTCCCCTCATCTCTGAAATCAATAAAAATATATATTTAAAAAAGAAGAAGAAAATGAAGGAACGGAGATTAGGAGATGGTTCCTACCAATGGTGCTAAAACAAACAGGAGACTCACACATAAGCAGTTCCCACTTCAGGAATTAAGTCATAAGTCTTAATTCTTAAATAAATTCTTAAATATAAACTCTGACTTAAAAATGTTTTCCTCTCTTACATAATGTCATAAGTATGTTATCATTATTTTATATTGTTTCAATCACAATATTTTAAAAATAAGAGTGTGGTGACATATTTAAATTTGCATTTGATGGACCTGTTTCACACTTGCAGGTACCACTAGCCATTTTGTTTGGATGGAGTTTAATGTGTCTCCTGCCATGCTTCCAGTGTTCAATCTTGAAAGCCAGCGGGCTCTATTTGCAGCTCACACTCAGCACGGATCTTGACTGACCTCCACACATATTTGCTTACTGTGTGATTTATGTTTATATCTCTTTCTCAAATCTCTGGCTCTTAGCTTCTCCCTCTCTCTGGGTAGCAATTATGAGATCTTATTCACCTTTGTATAAATATTTGTTATAAAATAAATTGTCAAATCTTTAACTTATTTTATTTTCCAACTAGAGGTCCGGTGCATGAAATTCTTGCACGGGTAGGGTCCCTAGGCCTGGCCAGCGATCAGGCTGATCAGGGCCTTCTGGCTGCCATCTGGGGCCCTCCTTCATTCCATGTCGCCCCCTGGTGGTCAGCACACATCATAGTGAGCGATGAACTCCTAGTCTCCCAGTTAAACTCCCAAGGGGACATTTTGCATATTAGCCTTATATATATATATATAGATTACAGTTTACATTCAATATTATTTCGGATTAGTTTTGGGTTAGTTTAGCATAGCGGTTAGATAATTAGATTCTTTACAAAGTGTTCCTTCTGATATTTCTAGTATCCACCTGGCACCATACCTAGATAGTACAATATTAAAGATGATATTCTCTATGCTGTACCTAACATCCCTGTGACTATTTTGTAACTATCAAATTGTACTTCTTAATCCGTTCACAGTTTTCACCCAGTCCTCCAACATCGCTCCCCTCTGGCACACATCAGTCTGTTCTCTGTATCTATGAGTCTGTTTCAATTTTGTTTGTTTATTTTCAAAGGACTTCCACATATATTATCTCATTTGGTTCTTACGGTAACCCCTCGTGGCAGGCAAGGTAGGTGTACTATCCACATTTTACAGAGGATAAAATGATACTTGGAGTAAATGACTTGTTTTCCTGAAAGATCATCATTAGCTTCTCATTTAATCAGTGTTTCTAGAGACAAAGATCACACTTCTTTACAGACCTACCTATTCCATCATGGACACTAAGGAAGAGAATAAAACATTCAGGAGTTTTCAAAATCTGCACTCCAGCTAAGGCTCAACCCATCCATTGGGAAGCATTGCAGATATGATGCATGTGTTGTCAGAGTGTAGTGAGAGCCGCACTCTCTGACACACTAATGGAGAGGATGTAAATTGGTATAACCTTTAGAAAAAGCAGTTCAGATGTATGTGTTGAGAACCTTAGGCATATTCATCATTTGGCCTCATAATTCACTGCCTAAGATTCTATTAAAAAGAGATTCTATTTTTAAAAAAATAATCAGAAACAGAGAAGGAGAGAGTTTGTTGTACAGTGTTCAATGGAATAGAGTATCTAATAGTGAAAAACTGGAACTACTATAAGTGGTCTACAACGGGGACGTAGTAAAACCAACGGTAAACTTAGAGTGTTGCAGTGATAAGGAGCCAGACTCTAGAGTCAGACCCACTGGCGCAAATTCTTATCCCGCTATTTGTTGGCCATGTCAGTGAGCGGGTGAGTTACTTAGGCTAACTAGTTCTTATCAACACAACTGAAAATGTGATTTTACATATGTATATATATATTAGCTCTGCTATGAAAATTACATATACTATTGAGTGGAAATTGTTTAGGTAGTTGATGGCACATAGTAAGCACTTAAAAACAGCCATAATGATCATTGCTATATAGTAATTGTGTCATTTATGAAGTGGTTAGTATATGCTAGGCATTTAACAAGCATTATCTTTTTAAACCTGCATAACAGCTCCTTGATGTATGTGTTGATAAATCCTCACTGTACAGACGAGAAAACTGAGGAATAGATTGGCTAAGTAGATTTCCCAAATTCATACAGACTGCAGGTAGAGTGCTGAGATTTGAACTCAGGCCATCAGACTCTGGAGCCCATGCTCTAAACAAGGATATTCCACCTCCCATACTCTAAAATACTTTGTGTGTCTCTGTATGTGTGCATGCACGTGTATGGACACATGTAGGAAGCGGTTATAGGGTTAAACCTCGGACTGACCTGTGGCAGGATCACAAACAAGTTCGTTTGGAGGGCAGACCCCACCCAGCATAATTAAGCCTGATCCTGTAACTGATCCCTAGATCTTTCCTGGGTAGCTAGTGGGCTGTGGGAGAGGCAGCAAGTGCTGCCAAAACAAGTGAAACTTACAAGAACATTGTTAATTGCCTTGTTTGTCCCTGATTATAAATAAAGCCTCAGCTTTGCAGTCTGGATCTGTTCTGTGGCCTCAGCCAGGCACAGAAAGATCCACCCAGCCCCAGCTTTCAAATCTATCTCTCCTCTCTTTATTTCTAATATTTCTCAATCCCTGGCTGCCTCCACTTAGAACCGGTTCGTTCATCTCTCTTTCTGCACAGGACGCGGAAAAGGGAGATCCCCGCCATGTTTGGCCCCCGCCGCATCAGGCCCCCGCAGACACATACACCTACAAATGCTTATATAGACAGTTTTGATCCTGTATTGCCAATTTTTAAAAGCAGAATCCCAAATTGAGATCTACTATATAAAATGTAAATAGTTTGCCTCTGTATGGTGGTATTATAAGTGGAGTTTATTCTTGATCCTAAGACATTTCTATGCTTTCTCACTTTTCATCTGAAAACATGCGCCATTTTATAAACAGGGAAATGAAAGGAGGACAGATGTTGAAATAAAAGTAATCCAAGGAATATATAAGGAAAATAGGTTTTCACAGGCAGGTTACCCAACCTCTAATTCTGGCAATAAAGAATAGTAAGTATTCTGAATAATCTTCTTTCTTAAAATGACTTAAGAATTAGGAAGCAGTGGGCTGTAAACACTTACATGTGCCACAGCGGGGGTGCGGGTGGAGAAGGCCGGGGTGGGAACTGGCTCTGGCTGGATGACTGTTTCAGCTGGAACCCCTCCATCTTCATCCTCTCGGGGTTTCTGATGGGCACAACGGCCAATGTCTGCATTTTTGAAGGATACAGGCTGTGCAAAGTCCATGGGGCTAATGGAACAGGATTCAAATGAAATATTTTCTTATTTTACATGGTCTTGTTTCCTTATAATCTAATCAAACCTTCCCTCCCCCTTTTTATTGGCCCTCTGTGCAATTTTTATAATTTAACCTGAAACTCTTCACTGTTTTCTTTACCCCGCGATTTTGGACAGTGTGGATGCAACAGTGATTCATTCTCTCTCTCTCTCTCTCTCTCTTCTCTCTCTCTCTCTCTCTCTCTCTCTCTCTCTCTCTCTCTCACACACACACACACACACACACACACACACACACACACTAGTAGCAAGGAGATTCACTTACACAGAGTTAATAACAAGGTTCCATACACAGCCTTCAAAAGGAGGAATATTTCTGAGTGGAGAAGGTTGAAATTCAGGTGGAGCACCACCGACGAAAAGCTTTTTAACTTCAATAGGCTGGTCTGCCGTCAGGTTTTGCATATGCCTTCTGTCTTCATCAACTTGAACAGTAAAGATGCTGGTAAAACATTTAAAAGAAACAAGTATAAAACACAGAATGTCCAATACAATTGAATACCAAACCCTTTCACTCCACCCTCATCCCTCCCTCCTGTAGCTTTCAAGTGAGCCCAGATTTGATGATTAGGTATTCTACATTGAACAAATGATACCACTTCTCAGGCTCCTATCCCTCTGCCTCCCTCGTTAACTCTCCCTGAGCGTTTACTTAAAGGAGGCAATGGTGTAGCTACCACATTAGCCTCTGGTGGCATTGACAACAGTGGTCTACAGCCCAACACGTGAGCTTCTGTTCTGTGTGGCAGTGTCTAATTTGATAAGGCTCGGTGGGCTCAGCGTAGCATGGGGTCACGTTTCATTTGGCTATTTCTTGGTTTGTGCTAGCTGTTATCTTCTTGCTAGGGGACAAACTGTACTCCTGAGAGCTTAGATTGCAGGAATCAACAGCAGACACTTACAGGGCATTTTAGAAAGAATGCAGCTGCTGGCTTTTGAATAGAAGAGGCAGGCAAGAACACCGAGCTAATTGTTCCTTGTAATGATTTTTCCCCCGAGTGGCTGTTTCATTAATTTCCCTAATTTGCTTACGAGAGATAACTCACACACTACTAATTGAGAACCTCATGCTACTTATTCACCATCCTTGAATCCTGGGGCAAAGAATCAGAAGGAGACAAGGAGTTCTGATCATGAAAATGACCAAAGCATTTTCTCTTTTGTTCTACTGATTTTTTTTTTTTTTAAGAGAGAAAGGAAGGGAGAAGGAGAGAGAGAGAAACATTGATTAATCAGCCGCCTCCTGGGGATCAAGCCTGCAACCCGGGCATGTGCTCACAAACTGGGGACCTTTTGGTTCATTGGATGATGCTCAACAAACTGAGCCACAATGGCCAGGGCTTTTTCTTTGTTCTAGAAGCAGGTTTTAAACTTCAGTCCTAGTCAGCATGAGGCTATTAGACATCAGTGTGGGCTACTAGCCCGAGAATCATACACAGATTGATGAAATCGTACTTTATATCTGGGGAGAAAACCAAGGTACCTAGGTAGAAAACCCAGTTCTAAAATACCATCTCACTTGATTTTATCAGGAGTAAAAAACCATATACAGAACTAGACAGAATAAGTCAGGGCAAAGATGCTCTGAAATGGCATTGTGAAATTGGTCCTCGTTGGGACAATTCAAATGTAAGAGACTGGAAAGAAAATGGATTATGTTGTAGCTCAAAATGTCATTGTTCAGGGGGGTATAGAGGAGGCAAGTTGAATTTAGTTTCAAAGGAAACATAAGGGGAAATGACATAGTTTTTTTAACAAGACTCTGGAAGAGTGTGTTGGCAAAGTTCAGGAGGTTCAACCTCATTGCTAAGAATGCTGATGGTTTTATGAGACTTAGAAAACCACTCACTGAGGAATCCTCCCCTCTCCTTTCCGAAATACCTTCTGTTCTTTTGCTAAAACCATCCTCTTACTAACAGGATACAGCATTGCTGCTAAGATTTTTCATGAGGGGTTTAAGCCACTATTAAAGATTGCCCTGGGAAAGCAAATCTCTGCTATTGATTAGAATTTTCAAAGCCAGAGGCTCTTCTCTTTCTGACATAGACTCTCTAGCCTGGTTCTGCACAAAGGACCATAGTAGTGGTCCTTTCTTATTAGATCACATGGTGGAGATGTAGAATGACATGAGCTTTCAGAAGGAACAGAATGGAATTAAGTATTAGTGTGTGAACTTGGGCCAGGTATTTAATCTTGCTCAGTCTCATTTCATTCATTTATAAAATGAAGATACCAATACACAGTTCAAGCAGTGGAAAACATAAATTAAGGGATTGCACTAAGGTGGTATTAGTTAATAAGGGCATTGCTAGAAGACTATATAGCTAACTCCTGCTTAGAATTTACACTAGGAGTATCAAATCTAGATTATTTTAGTTCTTTTGTAAAGAGGGACTTAACGTATCCATTATGACTCTGACATGTTTCTTGTTTTTCAAGTATATATTCCACAACTCTTTACTGAAGACCTACTATGTGTGCAAAAAACTCCCAGTATAATAAAAATTATATTACAAAGTGTTTTATGATAGGTCAGCTGTATTTTCTTATCATTTCAATGGTTGATTCTTGGAGTTTATATTTCTTTGTTTGGATATTGGTCTAAGATTTTTTTTTTCAAACAACCACCAATTGGATTGCATATGTATAAGAAGGTATTAAGAGAAGTGCCCTAATATTTGTAATTTACATGAAAAATAAAATTTGAAGCTTTTTTCATTGAACATATTTTAGATGGTAAGATAGAAATATCTGGGCTCCCATGTCCAAATCATGATCCTATTCTGGAAAACCCAACATAGTCCTGAAATATCTGATCCAGTGGTCTTTAACCTAATTCTATACCTGTCCAAAGAATGCTCTCACAGAAGAGAAAACCTACTTGCCTAAGCATCTATTTCAGACTCTTAAGGTTTAACTTATTTTCCAGTTAGAATCACTGGCCATTTCAGTGTACTCCAGGAGTAGGACCAGAGGGCAAAGCAGCTATAGAAGCAGGGGTCACTGGAGTACCATGGAATGGGTACCAAAGTGACTGAAAGATTCTTGGAGATGAAGGGACAGAAAAGAAGAGAGAATAAGGGAGGAGGGGTAAAGACAGAGAAAAGGCCAAGTGCAATCTTGAAAAGTTTACCTCAATATGGTGAAAGTCCAATAATTTTGTGAGACGATATTAAAATTACCATCTTATCTAGGGTTTTAGGAAAAGAACTGGTAATTGACATTGATGGTCTGAGAAGTGTTGGGAGAAAACAAATATTTCCACAATAATAAGAGTATCATAATCAACATGAAGTTGAACAAATCTCTGAGGTCACAAAAAGGGGTAAGAATAAATTGGTGAGCACAATTGGAGGTGTTAAAGTCATATATATATCCTAGCTCTGTTATTTATGTTATGTGATTTTGGGAAAGTTAGTTAATATTTCCTCATCCATAATGAAAGGATATTAATACAGATGTCACATACATTTAGAACAATTAAAGGGCATAGTCTTTGTCTAGTATTTGACCCAGAACATGCCATAGCATAGGTATGAAGCATTAAAAATGTTTTTAGGTGGAGGTCTTAGGATCATTAGGGATTTCTGGTTAATCAGTTAATTGTAGCACTTGCTTACTGGATAGGCGATGATTGTTTTTGACCTTAGAGTGCTGAATGAGATGTTAGGATAGCAAATATGTTCTTGTTATGCCAATGAGTTCAGTGACTGCACTAATATGTCCAATACATTATCCTTTAATTAACAGAGAATGGCAAAACTGTTTGTTTATATGGCCAATTAACTGAATGATCCGCTTTCAGTGATGTACTATACACTCAGCTTAATCAAATAAAGGTTGGATTGATGGCCAACAGCTGTGAGGTTGGCATAATAAAATGCCCGTCTTGAAGAAACACCTGTTAAAAGGACACCTTAGTGATGCACTTGGGAATGTCAGAATCCTTTCTCTACAAAATAAGACATTTTGGATGATTTGGGGTCAACTATATTCCTGAAATATGTGTTTGCTTATTAGAATTATTTAAAGTTAAAGCCTTTAAAAAGTCCTTCCGACAATGAGAAAAATTACAGTTTGGCAAAGAACCTGAAATCTGCTGTGGAAGACATGTAAACTCAGTACTTTAGAGCATTTCCAAATGAGGAAATTCAGTCTGCATTTCTCCTCAGAGACCATGACTGCAATATCTGGCTATTACATTAGTAAAAGTTCTTATTCTATCCAAATATTGATCCCTCATTTGTCTTAATCATGGTTTCTAAACATCTCAGTCAGTAGACACTCTGCAAGAATGCTTAGCATCAATTCAGCTCACAACCTAAGGCTCTATATAATAATAAAAATGTGAGCCAAGGAAAGCTGAATCATTTACTTAGGAGATAAGAAATCCTTTAAAAAATGTTTTTATTGATTTCAGAGAAAGGAAAGGAGAGGGGAGAGAGATAAAAATGTCAATGATGAGAATCATTGATCGGCTGCCTCCCGCAGACCCCCTACTGGGGATTGAGCCCGCAACCCAGGCTTGTGCCCTGATCAGGAATCTAACCATGATCTCGTGGTTCATGGGTTGATGCTCAACCACTGAGCCACCGAAGTTGGGCAAAGATAAGAAATTGTTAGTACTTATCCAAACTGTTATCCACACAAAAGGATAATTGGAACATGTAGGTCTTAATAGAATAGCCTCTTATTTGAACTGCTGCAGATTCATACTTTTGTCGCATTTAACAGTATTTTCTGTGTTCTCAGGTTTCAGATTTGATTTCCAGTTCTTTCCATGTCTGCAATCTAATACATGGGTTGCTGGTTTGGAGGTCTAACGTCTCCAGGCTTCTGATTTCTTTGTCTCTAAGTGTCCTACTAAAGAAATTACCACTCGGAGTTGTCATATAATAAATATTTGGATGGAAAACACAGGTGACTTTCCCAATAAAGAAACTATGAGGAAATTCCAAAGAAATGAGAGCTCAGCTTACAGCATTATTATGTGTATCCGGTTCCCTGACTCAGGGTGGGAAGCAAGGGCTCCCTCGGATCCACAGAGGCAGCCGCCACACCTGATGGCAGGACAGCCGTCTTTCCCTTCTCCCCCCTCCTCGCTGCGCCCTCACGAAGTCACTCTGCAGGGACCCCGCACACCCCGGAGGGGACAGGGGTGAGGCATGCACCTAGCAGTGCTCAGTCGGCCCTGCAGCCCCTGCACGTTCCGGATCGGTGACGGGTTTCTAAGCAGCTGCCATCACGGCTTTGGAACCTGAATGCAACAGCAGCTGCCGGAGGCTGCGGGCGCGGGCGAGCTGTTGTGCGCGGTTCGCTGTGCGCATACCTTATTCGAAAAGGGAATAGCTGGGAGGTGCGGAGGGAGAACCCGGCTGGCTCATCTACAGCTTCAGAAGATGCATTTGCTTTTCCCCAAGGTGGAGAGGAGAATGGCACAGAATAAAAATGTTAAGAGTGGAACTCCTAAGGGCCAAGGTAAATGAGGTTTCTGAGTACGAAAGGCAGAGAAGAAATGGAGGTACCGGAGCGTGTTGGGCAATGCATCGCACGCCCGTGCACACAGGGGCCCAGCCGGGGCCCGCGCTGCAGAGAGAGGTGCGTGTTAGTAAGGCAGGAGGTTCTCAGGGCGATTGTTACCCTCTGGTTCTCTCCACGTGAACGGAATGTTCCCTCCCGTCGTGAAACAGACTCGGCTCCGGTCTGACAACAATTTTCCTCATTATTCGCGCGCCCGTGGAGAGATGCACTTCCAGGCGGCCCTTGTTCAGGAAGATCGCATAATAGGCCTGCAATGCACACGGTCGTCCAAGGTTAAAGAGGAATCCCACCCTTGACTTAGCGTTAGAGGTTCCCTGACAGGGTGGCAGATTCATCTGCTCCGAGATCTTATCCGAGAAGTGAAGACTCAATATTTTCTTAAGCAACAGTATTGAAAGCAGCTGGAAACAGCTTTTTAATCATTTACCATTTCTGCCCGCGAGGTGATGTGCAAAGGGGGTGTATGAATACCGAAATCTCTGCAAAGCAGATTTGCGATGCAGACCATGTCAGGTCTGCAGGCGGTGGGTCTCTAACTCACAGAACCCACCAGGAAACAAAGGGTGCCAACCAAACCCCCTCTCCCTTCTATTCACAGGTGGACAGCCGGCTCCTGGAAATCTGGTCTGACTCCCAACCTCATGGCATTTTGAGTGTTTAGACTTCAATTTGTTCCCTGAGCTGGTGAAATAGATTGCTATCACCAACATGTAACTTGTCTCCCTCATTTAAGAAGAAGGAAGACAATTTTTTCCATCCACAAACATGCCTGCTTTCTTCTTGCTGCCGTTACTATAGCAACCAGGATGGCTTAGAGATCAGATTAGGAACCCCAGGGAGCTTGAACGCAGCCCCGGTCCCCAAAGCTGAGGCCACGTGTGCTCCCTTTCTTGCGGAGCATGGGCACCTGCTGCACACTGATCACTCGGTCCTCCACGAGTCACCTGTGGCGGTGGAGACAGTGTGATCTCACATCGTGTCTCCACGGAGGGACCACGCTGTCTCTATGGCTGTGTGTCCAACACAAAATGGCCAGCGGATCGGATCAGCGCTCACCATCCATCAAAGGGCCATTGCAAACGACTCACTCAATTAGTCTCAGACTCCTTTAGCAGAACATAATCACAAACAACTCTATGGGTATCAAGACTGTTAACTTGGAAAAAATAAAGTATGTCCATGTAACCAGCATTGCTTCTACAACAGACAGGAATGTTTAACCTTGTTTCCTCTTTCAGATAGCATTTGCAATGAGCTTTTAACAGCTAAATATTCATTATCACTAAAATGTCGAATCATTAACATGTGACTTCTAATCCACTTTGTACTATAGTCATTAATATTGTCTCATTTAAATTGTTTTAATAACACCCTGTTCTGTTTTAAGAACTATCCTGAAAGCTGGTGATTCAAGTCCATTTATTTAGTCTTTGTTGAGGAGAAATGTGGAGCCAACAGTTGGTGCTTAAATATTTGACAAATGTCCTTCAGTGGAAGTCTATTTCAGAATGTTTTATCTGGTCCTCTTATTACAACTAGCTTATGATTTGGAGTAGTGAGAAAAGAATTTTACTTTTCAGGATTAAAAGATAAAGAATTTAGGAGTGCACTTACATTATTATGTATTTAGTTCTTATGTGCAGCTAGGAATGAGATAAAATAACACTTTTTTTCCTCCCTCTACTCTTCAAAAACTATTTTTATTATGACTATTTGATATATTTCTCACAATGCAAGGGACACACATCACAACTTAGAATTCAACGAATACCTGAAAATCCACCACTTAGGCTGAAAAGCAATACTTTTGCCTCTCCTCTGAGATTCTTTCCAATCCCATTTCCCAGCTTCCCTGACGGAGAGGTAACCCCTAACATGAATTTTATCCCCTTGCTTTTTAAAAACCGTTATTTTTATCGTTTGGCTTAAACAATAGAAATGTATTTTCTCAAGGTTCTAGAGGCTGTAGTTTGAGGTCAGGCACCACACGGTGATGTTGTGGTGAGAACCCAATTCCTGGCTCACGAACAGCCACCTGTCATTGTGTTCTCACAGGCCTTTCCTCGGGCCTGTGCTTAGAGACCGCTCTCTCTTCCTCTTCTTTGTTTTTAATTGAGGAGTCACTGACATACAACATTATGCTACTTTCAGGTATACAACATAATGACGATATTTGTACACACTGTACTTGAAATGATCACCGCAATAGGTACAGTTAACATCCATCGTCATATAGAGGTATAGAATTTTTGTGTGTGATGAGAACTATTTTTTAAAATATATTTTTATTGATTTGAGAAAGTAAGGGAGAGGAAGAGATAAAAACATCCATGATGAGAGAGAATCATTGATCGGCTGCTTCCTGCACACCCCCTCCTGGGGGTCGAGCCCAAAACTCCAGCATGTGCCCTTGACTGGAATCCAACCCGGGACCCTTTAGTCCACAGGCTGATGCTCTATCCACTGAGCCAAACCAGCTAGGGCTGATGAGAACTTTTAAGATTCACTTTCTTAGCAACTTTCAAATATGTGATACAGTACTACTAACTATAGTCACCATGCTGTATATTATATCCACATGGCTTATTGGTTTTAAAACTGGAAGTAGGTACCTTTGGACCCCCTTCACTTCTTTTGCCTCCCCTGCACACCCTGCCTCTGGCAACCACCTATCTGTTCTCTGTATCTATGAGCTCATTGTTTTGTTTTGTTTAGATTTAGCATATGTGTGAGATCATACAGTATTTGTCTTTCTGTCTGAATTATTTCACTTAGCATACCCTCAAGGTCCATCCATGGTGTTGGAAATGACAAAATTTCATATGTATATGCACACACACACACATATGAGAAAATATATATGGGAAATATATATTATAGGAATCTATACTAATAAAAGGGTAATATGCTAATTAGACCGGGAGACCTTCTGGGAGACCTTCCAGACATCCTTCCGGACAAAGCCATGGTGGCGGGGCCAAGATAGAGGCAGTTAGGGGTGAGCAGGCTGGCGGGGGGTGGGGGGTGACAGTTTGGGGCGAGCAGGCCGGCAGGGGGGGCAGTTGTGAGTAATCAGGCTGGCAGGGGGGCAGTTGGTGGTGAGCAGGCCGGCAGGGGGGATCATTTGGGGGTGAGCAGGTTGGTGGGGGAGGCAGTGGGGGTAAGCAGGCTGGCAGGGGTGGGGTGTTGGGGGCAAGCATGCCGGCAGGGGGGGCAGTTGGGGGCGAGCAGGCTGGTGGGGGGGGCAGTTGGGGGCAATCAGACTGGCAGGGGGGGCAGTTGGGAGAGAGCAGGCCATCAGACAGAGTGGTTAGGGCCGATTAGGCAGGCAGGCAGATGAGCAGTTAGGAGCCAGCGGTCCTGGATTTTGAGAGGGATGTCCCAGATTGGAGAGGGTGCAGGCTGGGCTGAGGGACACCCCCCCCCCTTGCCACTAGTATATATATAATAGGAATATATATAATAAGAATATGTACATATATAAAGTAGGAATATCCTATATATAGGAGTATCTATATCTATTTAACTATATATATGCCATAACTTCTTTATCTATTCATCTATGGATGAATACTTAGCTTGCTTTTATATCTTGGCTATCCTATCTAATAAAAGGGTAATATGCAAATTGACCCTAATGGTGGAACAACCTGGAATGACGGGTTGCTATGACATACACTGACCACTAGGGGGCACACGCTCAATGCAGGAGCTGCCCCCTGGTGGTCAGGGGGCTTCCACACGGGGAGGGTTGCTCAGCCAGAAGCCAGGCTCATGGCTTGCCAGCGCAGTGGTGGTGGCAGGAGCCTCTCCCGCCTCCACGACAGCGCTAAGGATGTCCGACTGTGGCTTAGGCCCACTCCCCTAAGCTGTCAGTTGGACATCCCCAGAGGGCTCCCAGGCTGCCAGAGGGATGTCTGACTGCCAGCTTAGGCCCAATCCCCCGGGGAGCAGACCTAAGCTGGCAGGTGGACATCCCCCAAGGGGTCCCGGACTGTGAGAGTGTGCAAGCTGGGCTGAGGGACCCCTCTGAGTGCACAAATTTTCATGCACCGGGCCTCTAGTTATAAATAATGCTGCAATGAACATGGGGGTGCATATATTTTTCAAGTTGGTGTTTTTCTTTCTTTTGTTTAAATACCCATAAGTGGATTGCTGGATCATATGTTAGTTCTATTTTTCATTTTTTTAGGAGCCTCCATACTGTTTTCTGTAGTGGCTGCACCAATTTACATTCTCACCAACAGTACATAAAAGTTTCCTTTTCTCTACATCCTAGCCAACTCTTGTTACCATGGATTTTATTCCCTTGCTTTTCAAAAATTATTTTTGAAAATTCACATGTATATCTATAAACAATATGTTGGTTAATATTACCAACCTATTAGAAATCTATAAAAATGATGTTATACAGTATATAGTGCATTTTAAAAAATTCTATTTAGTTTCTAAGATTCATCCACGTTGTTATGTTAGTTATAATTTATTCCTTTTTTTCTACTAATTACTATCCCATTATACAAAAATGCCAGAGTTGATCTGTTCTCCGGCTGGGTTGTTTCTAGTTTTTGTGCTATTATTAAAAATGCTCTACGAACATTCTTGTTCACATCTCACCGTGCAAATGTGCAAGAATGTGGGGCTAGACCTAGGAGTGAAATTGCTGGCTTATAGAGAGTGCACATGTTCAACTTTACAAGGTCATGCCACATGGTTTTCCAAAGTGGCTGTAACAACCTACTCTTTCCACCAGTAGTGATTAAGGATTCCCTTTGATCCATATCTAGCTAATACTTGGCATTATCATATTTCTAAGTGTTTTACCAATCTAGTGGGTATAAAGTCCAGTGTGGTCTGAAATTGCATTTCCCCCATTACAACTGAGGTTGAACTTTTATAAAATAGGTTTTGGGTTATTCACATTTCCTCTTCTGTGAAATGGCTGTTCAAAAGCAGGTTAGGCTCCAATGGACTGCATCGTGTTGGCTAATGAAACTGGGAAACTAATCCTAGAAGAAATTTAAATTTAAGGAACCCTAGATGGGTAGCTACAGATCTGATAAGGACCTGGTCTTAGAGACAAGAGAAAATTTAATATCATCTGAATATATTTTAAGCTTTTCCTCTTTATGTATGCATATGATAAACCCGTGTGAAACACAGGTGCAAATATAAGTATGACTACACCTGGAATTGACCTGTAGGAAAATAATAGCAGAAATAATTGTCCTAAGAAGATGATAGTGGAAATAATGCAAATCTAAAAATATAAGTGTAATTTATAAACCCCAAATGCCTCACTAAACTCTTTATAAAACAATTGTTTTATACAAGCATTAGGGAAAATGAATTATTAACTAGGTGTGAGGATACCTGTCCAGTCTGCCTTCGTTTTCTCCGAAATGCCCCTCCACTTCCCAGGAGAATGATCCCAGACTCATTCTTAGTGCTGAAGGACAGGTTGATTTCAGTTCCCACATTGATGTGCACAGGGGCCAGCTCCACAAAACCAGGCTTGGGGAAGCTAACCGTGTGAACATTCTGTGTGTGAAAGGAAAGAAAATTTAAATTAATTTATCTGTTTCACGCACTCTCCTCAGTACATACAATGTTATGAAATACATGGTCGTTTTAGAAAGCATGAAGATCCATAGTCACATAGAGAGCTTAAGAGCAACTGAAGAAATCCCATATCATGCACTAACTTAAAAATTCTGAGCAGTTTGGGTTAAAATAAAAATTCTGGCCTGTTTTTATTCTAGAAATTTTGATATGAAATAGAAAAGATTATTCTCATTATTAAATATGCTTTTATTGATTTCAGAGAGGAAGGGAGATGGAGAGAGAGATAGAAACATCATTGATGAGAGACAATCATTGATCAGCTGCCTCTGGCACGCCCCCCAACGGGGATCGAGCCGAGCCTGCAACCCAGGCATGTGCCCTGACCAGGAGTCAAGCCAGCAACCTCTTGGTGCATGGGACAACACCCAACCAATTGAGCCACACTGGCCAGGGCTAATCATCATTTTTAATGGCAGGAGGAATTCCCTTTATGAATATGTTAGGACTTATTTAAGCAAGCCCAGGTATTTGGGCATTTAGAGTGCTTCAAATGCTCATTTAGAAAGTCCTGTATTTTGCTGGAGTAAAAGCAAGGAATCCTTTAAGGCAGAGTATTTATCCCCACAGCGTTTCAGTTCCAGTTAAGCGACACAGGTATTGTAAAATATATAAACTATTTTCTATTCCAATTTTCAAAACATAGAGTTTTGGATAGTTCAGCTGAAACTACTGTGCAGACTTTTCAATATTTATCTACATCCAATTTCTACCTCATATTTTAGTTGCAAAATAATTCCCGGTTACTGAAAAGTGCCTTTACAGAATCATCATTTCCACACATATAAGCCATTCATTTTCTTGACAGTTTTCCATCCTCATGTATATATCTTCTGCATGTGAATGAGACTTAGGCTTTGGAAGATTAAAACTCTCAGAAAAACTTTAAGAGGCCAGTATGGATTCTTAGAAATTCAATCCTGTATGCATCTTCTTCTTCCTTATTCCCAAGCTTCTCAGGACGGATGTCGACGGCTAATTGCAAATTGGAGCCTATAGCTATGCACAATGAAGACCCTGAACATTCTGTTCCAGTCTTTAAACCGTATGGCTCTGTGATGCATTCATTTTTCTTCTCTCTTTCCCTGTTCTCTCTTCATTTCCCGCCATAATGCTTTAAAATAACTTTAATTGGAGGAAGCAGCTTGAATGAATAATGTGTCATATCAGGGTAATTAAAAATTTATAAGAATGATACATTTAACTGTTTTGGCAAACAAGCTCATCACTTTTAGAATTCCTATAAAATTCGTACTAATATTTGCTAATGACTGTTGGCCTCTTGCTTGTAGATATTTTAAGAGAGCTGAGCTGGGACCTGTGTTTCTCTCTCCTATGGGTTAGCACCTATTGAAAGTCAGGGCAGAATGGTCAAGTGGAATCAAGGGGCTGCTGGTCTGCTTTGGCAACAAAGACAAGACACTGAAGGTGGCTGATAACAAAGGACTTTGCAGTCATGTCAAAGATAAAGACTTTGTAGGTGCTTCCCAGTCTGTGCCATTTTCAAAGAAAAGGAGGTTTGACTTCCAAGCTGCAGACAAGATGCTATGCACTAATGACGATGGCATAAATTATTACTAGCTTTTTGTGTAAGCTCCTAACACACTCCAGACAAGCTGTATTCAACACATAAAGATAAAATAAATCTAAAATAGATGACAAAAATGAGAAAAAAGGGGAAAGTAGCATTGGAAATGAAGAAAGAACCAGAAAAGAGATTAATGCTATAAGTACATTATCTGAAGTATAGGCATGTGGGAAATTGGCTCACAATTTAGGGACTGCATAATACCATCTCCTAAACCCAGTTGATTACAGTTATTTATAGAAGTGCTTCAATCTTGCTTTATCATCTACACATAGACAAGACGAGGGTCAGTAGGAATTTAAAACATATTAACAAGGGGTTGGTCCCTATAAAGAGCACCCAAACTAAGTAAGTGAAATCTGATATGAATGTACTTAGGAAGCCAATAAAAACCAACCAACCTCCAGCAAACATCCTTTGGTAACACCAACATAATCAGGGCTGCTGAGGATATTATATGGAGTTCTTGAAATCTCAATATCTTTGAGGCAGCCAGAGTATTTCTTCAAATTTACTTCTGGCCTGTTGAAAAGTTACATGGAAAACAAAGGCAGCATTATTAGGGCGAGGGCAGTGTAGCATCTGTGAGTACAGGACACAAGCCAGTAGAGCAAACTGATGCACAGGCAGGCGCTTGTCTGTCAAACTGTGCACACACGCACACGTGTGCCCAGCAAACCACGCTTCCACCTTCTACTGGTTGGAGTAAGTGGATGTTAACGCCATCCTGAGAAGCAATCTTTCTGTAATCAGTCTTCCTCTCCTTTTGAAAAATAATCTTACCCACGGCATTTAAATAGCACAAGGTACAGGAATGAACTGACTTCTTATGTTTTTCTTATGCATAATGAACTGTATTTCTTTCTTCACCAAAGAGAAGACAGTTGTGTAGGTGGCATAATCAAACCACATAACCAAAAAAAGCTAAATAAGATATTGCTCAAAATTTAGAAAGAAAAATCTGGAAACATTTATTTCAAAAATAAAACATTTCTCTCATTGATACATTTTTTTTTTTTTTTTGGTGGTGGGGGTGAACCTAAAGAGTAAGAAAATATTATATTTGTCTTGAACGCTTTTTAGCTAAAAGTGTAAGAAACATTCTTTGGATCACATAGTCTTAAAAAAAGATACTTAAAAGTTGGATTTGCAGATTGACCCCAAAGTTCTATTCTATATTGAAGCAATTAACAAAACAAAGCAACCGAAGGCACAAAGCCTTCTATAATTTTTTCCAATGAAGTTGAAAATGGGTTCTATACCCAGATGACACCTGGATGTTTACCTTTAGCTTACCACTTTTTAAAAATAGGGACAAACATACGCTAGCACACAGTAAGTGCTCAATACAGTTAGTGGTATGTCAAAAGCAATGCGACTTCTTGACTTAGCCTACAGCCGTGCTGGCCAGTAGGACTTCCTGTGATGCTGGAAGCGCTCTGTTCTGCATTGGTCAGTCAGTTACCAGCCACCTGTCGCGATCAGCACTTGAAATATAGCTTATGTGAATGAGACACTGAATATCATTATTTAATTCTACTTAATTTACAGTTCAATAGCTACTGTGGTGAGTGGCCACCATATTGCATGGTGCAGGTCTATAGTAATAGAAAGAAAAAAAAAGAATACGTTTTTGTATCTGTAAAAGCATCCAATCAACACTAAAATATTATACTGATTAGGATAATAATGAATTCTCCACACAAGGTCCTATGATTCCCCCCCTTTTTTTTGGTCTTTATAAAAAACAAATGGGCACGAAGAAAAACAGGCGGAGAAGCAAATCAGACCCTGGCAGTGTAGATCAGGTGATATATGTCATGCCAGGTATTTGTTCTGGTTTCTCTCTCTCTCTCTCTCTCTCTCTCTCTCTCTCTCTGGAACTGCTTTATTTCTTTTGATCATTTCCCCTTGTTCTAAGGTTTTCCCCTCTGTTCAGTTAGTTGGTTATTATGTGGAACATGGCCAACCGGAGGGTGAGGACCTTGCTTATATTCTTACTGTATAAAGGGAGGAAATGGGTGAGTTTCGTTTGCAATGTTCATTTGTTTCCTTATTTTCCCTTTAGAGGGAGACTGATTATCACCGGTTTTCAGAGGTCTTATCAATAAAGAAAATCACTCCTACAAGGTATGGAGTTCATTGTTTCGTGGAAATACAAAGAACCATTTCAAAATGCACTGATTTAGCAAGCTCAATATCATGAAAATCTCAGGGGATAAACCATCACATATGTTGATCAGACTTCTAATGGTAACCACAGGCCTCTGTTTCGTCTGTTTGCCTCAAAGGCAAAATTACAAAGCTACATGGTGTCATTCCGGAGTTTTATTAGCGTGCATTTCCACTGAACACCAGCCTTTGCGGGTTAGCCATCTCAGCAAACAGCTCCACTGGTCTCATTCCTGCATCTTCATAAAACAACTTGGATTGTTTATTTTTACACTTTCCTTTCTTAGATTTTGCCTTAAACATTCCTTGGATCAGTTCAGCTTCATTATCTTTTCAAAAGGCGGCACTGTTCGGCTCTGAAATGCCAAATTTTGAGTTCTAGCCAGCATGAGCCAGCCTTCCTCTCTCCGGGGTGTGGGGTGTGACTGGCCACTGACAGGGGCCTGCTGCTAACAGCGTTCATGCTACCGCCTCTCTGCAAACAGGAATTCAAATGCTCCTGAGAAGCTAAGGGGACTGCTCACAAACTTCCTCACCATTAATGCTAACACTTGTAGTAAACACTATTTCCAGACATTCCTTTTTATCCCGCTCCAGAACTAATTCTAAGTAAACATGGCAATAAATAAGCAGCTTTGCCAAGAGGTGCAAGGGCCGTGTAAACGTTTGCATATTTGCAGGCTGGCAAAAAGCAACAAGGCAGTGCTAAGCATGTGGGAGCACGGGCTGATTGTCCAGCAGACAGCGTGGTACTGGAGAGAGTAGAGTCCGGGGTCAACACAAGAGACTGCTTGGATCTCTTCCCCAGAACTAGATAGTACCCATAAACCTGACCAGCTAGCTGCCCTTCGCGCGTGTGCTGCTGACTGTGGGCACCAGGGGGCGCTGTGCGCCGGCGGTTGAACAAATAAGCAGAGCAAATCCCATCATCTTGGCTGGTGAAAACAAGTCCAGTTGTGGCACAGTTGATGGTGGGTAAGCAGCAGCGTCTTCGTGAGCAAAGAGCAGCATGAGAACTATCTCAGAATGCACTACTTGCTCATGAAATATACCATGAATAAAGCTGCATTGCTGTCGCTCTGCTTCGGCACTGCTGCTTTATCTAAGAAGCCACATTTACCCAACCCATGCACTTGAAGTCATGCATAAATGTAAAGTTTACCTTGCTTTCATACTAGGTCAAAGGAAAGAGAAGAAAAAGAACACAATTTACTTATAATTGCATTTTCATTTAGTAAAATAAACTTCAATCATAAATCTTTCTTAAAAGCATCTCACAGGGATCTTCAAAGGAAAGGAATTTAAAAACTATCAGAACAGAAAACAGACTTATGCCCTTGACCAGAGTGTAATTAGAATCCAAAGATGACCATTTCCCATACTATTCTCTTAGAAAATTTATATTTTAAAATATGAATTTTTAAAGTACGCAATTTTATGAGTAGAAAAATGCACAAATGTTGCTATGCTATCGGGGATGCTCAACAAACAACTTGTTGAATGACTAATAACTATGACACTACTCAAATACATTTTCTCTGCAAGGATTTTTCTGACTAGACACAAAAACCTTATAATGTAGATGTCTGAGGAACCAGTTTATTTGCACCACAAAGCTTATCAAGTTATACCGTTGAAAGACTGGTAATTACACAGTTGCCTGGTCTGTGAGTTTAGATACAGGGAAAAGCGTAAGCCTTGGTCTGCATGCTAGCTATCATAAAATGAGACTGAAGTTCCATTGCCCATTTGTACTATATGTAAATAATTGACCACCATACATTTCAGTTATTCTTAGATCTTTCCAACTGTAACATGTCTTTGTAGAAAAGTAAAACCTAAACAGGACTGTTTAACCATTAAAAATGAGCTAAACAAAGCAATACAACAATTAGAAACATGCTAGTCTGTATTGGTAGTGAACTCTTAATCTTTAACCACACCAATTCATCCCATTTTCTTTCTTTTCTTTTAAAAAAATAAATAATTCTTTATTGTTGAAAGTATTACATATGTTCCCCTTTTCCCACATTGACCCCCTCCAGCCTGCCACCCCCCACCGCCTCAGGCCTTCAGCACCCTATTGTCTGTGTCCATGAGTTACACATATAAGGTCTTTTGTTGATTAATTCATCCCATTTTAATTAAATTCATTTAACATTTATTAAGCACCAATTACTCCATAATATTTATTTCTTATAAGATGTTTTTATAACAAGCAGTAAATTAAATACCACATGAAATATTTTCTAACTTTTTTAGTTACTTGTATTTATTTTTTGAACTTAATAAATTATGAGATCATTATATCTTCCCATCTTGCAATCTAAAAATCATGTGATATTTAAAAAAAAAGTTGGGCATGGGCATGAGAATAACTAATATAGCTTTAGCATTAGGCACATGGGAAAGCTCCCATACCCATTATCATGCTAATGCTTAGCAATAAGATAGGTGACACTCCCAACATCCTGGAACAGAGTAATTTTCAGAACACTAAGCAATGTCAGTGTGCCATTATCTCCAGGGAATGTGCAAGGAGAACAACAATCACAAGATCTACATTCAACTGTAATTTCCACCTTTAATTACTTCTATAATTCTTTTCATAGGAAAACAGTGATTCCCATCCATCTCTTTAACTAAGATATCAAATTAATCCTTTGGTTTCTAAATCTTGGTGTTGTTCTAACATGCAACATGATTAGGCCTTTCTGCAGCTAAGGTTCTATGACATTCTGTTGTAATTAAACTTCAGAACTTGAGTGAGCATGGTGGCTACTTAATTAAAACGTAATCCTTAGATACACTAAATTACCTCAAGTTTCTCAATGTTGGCAGACCGCCAAAATAGATTTTGTCATCGGCTTTCAAATCAAGACCAAAGTTGTTTCCAGAAGATGAAGTTGCTATGTTCTCCTCCTGGTTAGTATCTATATCTATAATTGATATGTTGGCTGTAAAAGAGAGAAAAGTTTAACATTTTAGTTGAGCCTTACCAACCACATATTTATATATCATCACTGTTACTTCAAGATAGATTTACTTTGATTCTCAGATTAACATTGACTTTCTCAAACATTTGTACTCTATACAACTATTGAATAATTGCAGAAACAAAAACATCAATAAAATACATTATTAAGCTATTCACAGAGTGTGAAAATGATATCCTGAGCACAAATGAAGGCAAACCAATCAATATAAAAGACAGAAGTTTAGATAAATGATCATCACATAAACATCTGACATAGTTTTCTGTAATATAGATAAATAGAAAATAAACTGAGATAATTAACTAATAATAGGTAAACATCTAATTAGGAGTTAGATAATTAATACACTGAACCTATGGCTCCTTCTATATGTTTCAGTATCCACACAAGTCCCGGAGCTTCAGTTCATCCCCAAAATCATGTGGATGGGATGGTTGTGTACGAAAGTAGAGAGATGGGAACATTGGTTTTTCAAGATGATGGGGTCCACATTTGGTCCACATTTATTGCAAATTACATTTTAGATGAAGGATGCTGAGTGTTGTGAGAGGGGTACGGTCTTCAGGCCTTATTGCTTTTCTCTCAGGCCTTAAAAGTATTTCGAATATGATGAGCATAAGAACTCAGAAAGGAAAAAAGAGAGGCTCTTTGTTCAGCAAGTGGATGGGAACTTGTTCTCTCTTTGATTTTCTCCCTTTAGTCTGAAGAGTCAAGCAAGGCTCTTTCCGGATGATGTGGTTTCTCACAATAATATTTGCTCAGGCCCAGGCTTTGCTTCACAGTCTGTATTTTGGCTCCTCGATGCATACTGAGACATTAGTTCACTAACATGACAGGTTTGGCCTCCAAGTTTGTGCTGGATATACGATCTGAATTAGCAAAGGTCTGAAAATGGCTATTTGAACAAAATCGATTATAACGACATTTCTAAACATTTGTTCTTTGGAAAGCTAGTTTCTTGAATGTCCCTGGTTCAAATAAATGTGATAAACACTGGATTAGGAAAAATTAAACATATATCTTGGTTTTATGTCTGCCCAGTTCTTTCAACATGCTGATAAGCAAGGTAATGCTCCAACAGGGACACAGAGCAGGAAGTATTTTCTACATTTATTTGACCAGGGAACATTATTATTTTCCCTCAACCCCTCATCCTTTAGAATAGTGTTCTTTGGGAAACAAAATATCAACCTCCAAATTCCATTGTAATCTGTTGTTCTTCCATTCCAAAAAGGAATATCTTCAATAAAACCAAACATAATTGCCTTTCAAAATGGCCGAAATAAAATACCCAAACGTAGTAAGAACTCAAATTCTCAAAGCAGAGTTTTGTAAAAACATACAAACAACAACAACAAACCCTAAAAAATAACTGTCTTGTTAAAAATATTTAGCAAATTAAGGTTTTAAAATTTAACTATTTTTATACACGTATTCATTTCATACACACATCTATTTTTGACCTGATTGGTGGCTAAAATAAAAAAAAAATTAAAAAATGTTTTCAAGACTTTTCCTTACATATTCCTTTTTATTCAGCTCTGCAAAGATGTTTTTCTATGAGGCTGTTGACTGGAACATAAAAATAGCCTCTTTCTACAGACCTGGCACATATTCTAATAGTGTCTGTGAAAATGAGATTCTGCCTCTATCTCAGGCAAGCAAGTGACTGGAGGTAGTTTTCCTCCTTATCCCTGAGTGAATATATACATTTTTAGAAGACATTCTAAGAAAAACTGATTAAGGAGCAGAAATACAATTGAATTGAAACTCACTGGCCCAAGCGTTAACTCCGGTGGAGAGACATAGGACGGCATATTTCTACTGATTTAAAGGCAGGGCTTTCCCCTATCCTCCATGAGTGATAGCAATGAAATGGTTACTGCAACGAAATGCTGCCCTATTTCTTTCCCGTACAGGATAGCTATTAACATATAATTTCAGTGTTGATGAGTTCAGACATCATTTATGGGTAAACGGGGAAATCAGGGTTTTATTAACTACTAGACACAGAGTAAAGGCTTAACCAGCATTTTACAGTCAATGCTGAGTTGTTATACACGAGTTGTTTTTACTTTGGTGATTTTTTTCTCCTCTCTCTGAGTCCAGTGGAAATTTAAATGATCTTTCTCAACCTTGTATGCACTCAATGCACTTGGGGGATCTGGCAAACTTTCATTGGTAGTAGACCGTGGTTCTACTAACTGTCTCTCAGAGAAGGTGGGGAATGCCTACTGAAGGAAGCATTTGAATATTAAGGGATAGTACTTTTACCAACTAGCTGAGAGTAATTTATCTAAAATAACTAATCTGGTTACTGAACAGTAGCAATGACCCACACATCTGGAGCCTTATTTGAGTTCCTATCTCTACCCTATCCGTGGGATGTGATCTTGGCAAAATCCAAGTGACCTCCCTACATCCAAACCCAATGGGGTCCTTTTGGCCTTATCTTGGTCCACATCTACACAGTATTTGATATTGCTAACATCTCCTTCCTCCTGGGAAGTTTCCTCTTTTGGCTTCCACTATGCCAAACTCTGCTGCTTCTCTACCATTTCCAACTTCATTCTCCAGTCTCCATCCCAGACCTATTTTTTGAACACTTTTGAAATGTTCATGTTTCCTGACGTGCCTTCATTTGGCCACTTCTTAGGTGTTACTATCAGGGGAACCTCAAATTTATATCTGCTTACTATATGATGACAACTCAAATATATACCCGAACTTGATTTTTGCCTAAAAATCCACCTTCAACAGGTGAGGCACCATCATCTGTATAACTCCTCAGTACTTCAAACAAAACATATTCCAAATCAAAATGATGATCTTTTCACTCCCAAATCTGAATGATTTATTTTATTTGGTGACACTATAACCCCCATTCAGTCTTCTAAATTATACTCATCCTGACTTTTTCCTCATGAATCAAAAACAGTCCTACTAGTTTCCTCAAAAAAACTAAAAATGGAATTCCCATTTGAGCTAGTGATCCCACTTCTAGGAATATATCCCAAGAAACCAGAAACACCAACCAGAAAGGATATATGCACCCCTATGTTCATAGCCGCACAATTTACCATAGCTAAGATTTGGAAATGGCCTAAGTGCCCATCAGCAGATGAGTGGATTAAAAAACTACAATGGAATACTACACTGCAGTAAAAAAAGAAGGAGTTCTTACCATTTGCAACAGCATGGATGGAACTGGAGAGCATGCTAAGTGCA
The DNA here is from genome assembly GCF_027574615.1 of Eptesicus fuscus. Classification (NCBI taxonomy): domain Eukaryota; kingdom Metazoa; phylum Chordata; class Mammalia; order Chiroptera; family Vespertilionidae; genus Eptesicus; species Eptesicus fuscus. The sequence goes on from NC_072482.1 coordinate 78,888,610, forward strand.
ATAAGCCAGTCAGAGAAAGATAAATATCACATGATCTCACTCACTTATGGAATACTAGAGGCTCAGTGCACGAAATTCATGCATGGGGAGGTGCATCCCAAAGCCCAGCCTGCACCCTCTCTAATCTGGGACATCCCTCTCACAATCCAGGACTGCTGGCTCCCAACTGCTCACCTGCCTGCCTTCCTGATTGCACCTAACCGCTTCTGCCTGCCAGCCAGATCACTCCCTAACCACGCCCCTGCCAGCCTGATTGATGCCTAACTGCTCCCCTGCAGGCCCGGTCGCCCCCAACTTCCCTCCTCTGCCGGCCTGGTCACCCCCAACTGCCCTCCCTTGCAGGCCTGGTCCCTCCCAATTGCCCTCCCCAGCTGGCCTGATCCCTCCCAACTGCCCTCCCCTACTGGCCATCTTGTGGTGGCCATCTTGTGTCCACATGGAGGCAGCCATCTTTGACCACATGGGGGCAGCCATCTTGTGTGTTGGAGTGATGGTCAATTTGCATATTGCTCTTTTACTAGATAGGCTAGAGGCCTGGTGCATGGGTGGGGGCCAGCTGGTTTGCCCTGAAGGGTGTCTCGGATCAGGGTGGGGGTTCCCTTGGGGCATGGGGTGGCCTGGGTGAGGGACCTGTGGTGGTTTGCAGGCTGGCCACGCTCCCTGATGACACAAGCGGAGGCCCTGGTATCTGGGATTTATTTATCTTCTATAATTGAAACTTTGTAGCCTTCAGCGGAGGCCAGGGCAGGCCAGGAACTTGGCTTCCTCCATCGCTGGGTAAACCCAAGCCTCCTGTTCGCTCCGTGGCCATAGCCATTTTTGTTGGGATTTATTTATCTTCTATAATTAAAACTTTGTAGCCTTCAGCAGAGGCCTGGCCAGCCAGGGTGTGCAGGAAGGTTGGCTTTCTCCATTGCCGGGGAAACCCAAGCCTCCTGCTTGCTTGGTGGCCACAGCCATCTTGGTTGGGTTAATTTGCATACTCGCTCCTGATTGGCTTGTGGGTGTAGTGGAGGTATGGTCAATTTGCATATTACTCTTTTATTAGATAGGATAATGAACAATATAAACGGATGAACAAAAACAGATCCAAAGACAAAGAAACATCGATCAGACCATCAAACCTCAGAGGGAAGGTAGGGGAGGGTGGGGATAAGGGAGAGAGATCAACCAAAGGACTTGTATGCATGCATATAAGCCTAACCAATGGACACAGACACCAGGGGTTGAGGGCATGAGTCGGGGAGTGGGCGGGGGGGGGGGGGGCGAGGGGGGCAATGGGGTGATAAGGATACATATGTAATACCTTAATCAATAAAGAAAAACAAAAAAACAGTCCTATTAATTTCAGCTCTTAAATAACTCTAATATCTGTCCTATTTTAAAAACAGTTTTACCAAAGTAGAATTGACATAGTATAATTTGCCTATGTTTAAAGTGTATATATTAAAGTGTAAAAATTTTTGAGATATGCATATATATATATATATATCCATGAAACCATCACCACAATCAGGAGAATGAACGTATCCATCACCCCAAATGATTCTTTATGCCTCTTTGCCATCTTTCCTTCCTGTTCATCCCTACATAACCCCACCCACAAGTAGCCTCTATCTGCTTTCTGGAACTATAGGTTAGTTTTGCATTTTCTATATAATTTTACATGAATGCACTCTTATTTGTCTGCTTTCTTTCAGCCAGATTATTTTGATATTCATCCATGTTATGTGCATATTAAAGTTTTATCATTTTATTGCTAAATATTATTCCATTGTGTGGTCATGCAACCATTAGTATATCCATTCACCTGTTGATGGATGTTTGAGTTGTTTTCTGATTTTTTGAGCATCACAAAAACAAGTGCTATGAACATTCTGGTACAAGTCTTTATGTGACAATATGCTTTCATATATCTTGGGAAATATTTAGGAGTGGAATGCCCGGTTCATATGGTTGGTGTATATTTAGCCTTTTAAGAAATTGCCAACCTGTTTTCTAATGTGGCTGTGCCATTTTACATCCTCATCAGCAGTGTGTAAGAGTTCCTGCTGCTCCACATCCTTGACAGCCCTGGGTATGTCAGTCTTTTTCATTTTAGGCATTTTAATAACTGTACAGTGCTATCACATTGGGGATTTATTTTGCATTTCCCTGGTGTCATATCACACTGCAACTCTTATTTGAAGCCCTCGTTCATCTCCAGCCTGGACTATTATTGGACCTAATTGGTCACTCTGTCTCCAGTTTGATCTACTGAAAATTCCTTTTTCCTCCTTTCTCTGTTTATTTTTGTTCCAGCCTCCTTTGTGGGGTCTTCCATTACTATATTGCTTCAATATTGCTGTTTGCTCCAGGGTTTTGGATCATCTTATTCTAGATATGACTGCTGGTTTTTTCCCTATTCAGCTACAACTATTTCAAACATGATGATGGTTCCTAGTGATTCATCTCTCTCCTAGAGCTCTGCTGATCCTCAGATACACACAACCAATTGCCTGCCAATTACACAGCTTCCCTAGACTGCTTAAGATTGTAAGAGTACCTTCAACACAAAATGTCCAACAGAGAACTCAGCATCTCTTCTAGAAAACCTGTTCTTTTTCCTGTAACCAATAACTTGGTAAATGGTATGGACATATTCTTGTTATTTAAACAAAACAAAACAAACAAAAATGGAATCACTCTTGATATTCTTTTTTTTTTTAACTTAGCCTTCACATTGAGTATATCACACAGCTCCCCAATTTTAAAATGCTTAATATCTTTCAACTCCATTCTTCCCTCTCCATTCTCATGGTTTTATTCTCTTCATTCTTCACCCATTTGACTGCAGCAGCATCTGAACTTGTCATAAATCTACCTGTTGAGTTGCCACAGATCTGATGGTGTGATGGTATGAATACCCTTCATTAAAACAGTAGTTCCCGGTAGCTTTTAGGATAAACTTGAAACTCATTAGCTTATTTCATAAGGCCCTTAATGAACCAGCTGTGTATCTCTCTTGCCCCATCTGATAATTTTATGTCCACATCCATCTTGTTAGCCTGTGGATTTACTTATATTTACTAAAGCGTTTCCCAAACTGTGCTCAGTAGGCTAGTAGTGTAGGAATGGAAGGATTTTGGTGATCAAAGAAGTTTGGGAATTTTTGGGCCAGAGTTAAATATTCTTAACTATTGTGCAGAGCCTCTAACATGCGACCTGCTATGTCTCTCTTACATGGAGCAATGTATTCAGCAGTATTCCAATTTATTTGGTGCACAACCAGTTTTTATCTAAACTGGGGAGTTCCTCTAGGGCTTCACATTTCAAAGAAAAGCAGTTGGAAAATGATGTATCATGTATTATGCTCTGTGAGACACTCCCTACTTTTACTTCTCTGAAATGTCAAAGGTGCTTTTTATCTAGCAAACTCCTCAATTCAGGGAGCTGACCTCTCTGTTGGACTTAACTGTCTCTCTCTTCTGAGATTCCTCACCTGCCTATCTCTACACAGCTATTAGCTTTCTGTCCTCTAACCCAGTGGTCAGCAAACTCATTAGTCAACAGAGCCAAATATCAACAGTACAACGATTGAAATTTCTTTTGAGAGCTGAAATCTGACTTCTGCGCATGGGCCACTAAGTTTCAATCGCACTGTACGTGTGCGCCCACACGTGGTATTTTGTGGAAGAGCCACACTCAAGGGGCCAAAGAGCCGCATGTGGCTCACGAGCCGCAGTTTGCCGACCACTGCTCTAACCATCGATCTGCTTGTCTATCACCCCATTAGACTACAAGCTCTCTGAAGTTAAGAACCTGTCATAGACTTCATTTAGTTCCTGCATAGTACTTAGGAGATGCTTGGCAGGTATTTGTTAAATGCAGGAATGAAGGATGATGCAATGTTAAACCTAAATTTCCATGAAATGTCACATTAGCATGGTCAAAATTAATTAGGGCTAATTATATAAACAGAAGTATCAGAGTTTCATTTGCAGATATTGGTCATGCTATAGTACACAGAATTGGGGAAATTATACTTAAGTAACAATAGCACCACACTAAGACATAATAGACTTGGATTTCTGTCTTGGTTGTGAGATCATATATATACATACTAGAGGCCTGGTGTACGAAATTCATGCATGGGGGTCCCCTCAGCCCAGCCTGCACCCTCTCCAATCCAGGACCCCTTGGGGGATGTCTAGCAGTCCAACATCCCTCTCACAATCCTGGACCGCTGGCTCCTAATTGTTCACCTACCTGCCTGCCTAGTTGCCTCTAACTGCCGCCCCCCCCCCCCGATTGCCCTTCACTGCCTCTGTGTGCCGGCCTGATTGCCCCTAACTGCTCCCCCTGCTGGCCTAGTCACCCCTTACTGCCCCCCCCCCCCGCCAGCCTGGTCGCCCTCAACTTCCCCCCTCTGATGGCCTGATCACCCCTAACTGCCCCGCCCCTGCTGGCCTGGTTGCCCCCAACTGCCCCCCCCCACCAGTCTAGTCGCCCCTCACTGCCCCCCCCCCCGCCAGACTAACCGCCCCCAACTCCCCCCCCTGCTGGCCTGGTCATCCCCAACTGCACCCTCTGCTGCCTGGTCACCCCCAACTGCCCCCCCTTCCGGCCTGGTCACCCCTCACAGCCCCCCCACTGGCCTGGTAACCCCATGCAGCCTACTGTTCAGTTGTTTGGTCGTCCCTCACTAAACACCCCCCCCCCCCCGCCCGCCCACTGGCCTGCTTGCCCCACGCAGCCTGCTGTTCAATCGTTTGGTTGCCCCTCACTAACTCCCCTGCCAACCTGGTCACCCCATACAGCCTACTTGTTCAGTCATTTGCTTGTCCCTCACTAACCCCCCTGCCAACCTGGTTGCCCCACACAGCCTACTTGTTCAGTTGTTTGGTCGTCTCTCACTAACCCCCCGCTGGCCTGCTTGCCCCATGCAGCCTGCTGTTCAATCGTTTGGTTGCCCCTCATAACCCCCCTGCTGGGCTGGTTGCCCCACGCAGCCTGCTTGTGAGGGTGTGATGATCAATTTGCATATTTCCTCTTTATTATATAGGATTTGTGATGTTTGAATCTGTTTCCTTTTCTGTAACACCAGAAAAAAAAAACACCTGCTGATATGAACAAATTAAATAAACTTTGTGAATGTGTTTTTAAAATGTCTTGGAACCACAAAAATATTACATCATTCTTAATCATTTATTTTCACACACAAATTGTTGGCATTTTTAAAAAGCAAAGAACCAGTAGCTGTGCTCTAACAACCCCTAGAAATTCTACCTGTGGGCCATTCTAAAGCAAAAGCTTGGCAAAATAGGAAGAAAAGAAAATCACACAACCTTTTAAAACCTACTGCAGGATATAATTTTACAATCGTAAGACAGCTTTATTCTTTCAAATTAAGCTCTCAGTTTCAAAAGAAAATGACAGAGAACCATTTAGTTCTTCAATCAGTCCTGTCTAACCTAAACCACAATAATATAAGCCAAAGAAATGACTGTATCAATTTTTCACAGAATTGGTGAGTACCTAAAATTACAGACAGGGTCTTCCTCATGATTAGGCCCACGAGAGCTTTGGAGAACATGATTAAGGCTCACAGTGCACTATTACTATAGAAACTCACCTTGTTTTTGGATTCTTGAGAGGGTGAATGATTTCCATTTCCCATCATTATGGTTTTGATTGCTGACAACGGAAGCCATTCCTGAACCCAGATCGTAGCTGACTTTTATGTGCCCGTCAGTAAGTTCTACACTCATGAAATCTTTCTATTAATAGAGTGAAAACATAGCAGTGATTAGATACACAGAGAAATATGTGGTAGTCACTTTCTTTGTGGGGTTGATAATAGGGTCTTATGGCTAAATTACTGAAGGTATTGGTCTATAATTGAACTCCATTTTGAAAATAGAATTGATGTTACCATTTTGCGAATATTTGTGGCTGTGATGTTATGGTGCAAATGGTCACAACCAAATTATTGGGATATGTCCTTTTATGACAGGAGTATAAAGTGGGTTCCTTTAAAAACACATTAAGCAAACTAAAAGGTATGTATGTTCTCTGAAAGAATTTACTAAGAAATATTGACCTGGAAAAAATACAACTTAGGGCTCTAGAAGACTAAGGAAGAAGTTTTTCTGATTCATAATTCCATACTGGGTAATATTTACTGGGTGCTTCTCTTAAAGGATTATACAGGGAGTTATATTAAAAATAAATAATAATTAAATTATACCTATAATTAAAGTTATCAATAAAAATAAATAAGCACACCACTCACTCTTGGCTATCACACAGCCACTACAGACTCCTTTGAACAGTAATTGATAATTTAACAATAATTAATGATTGTATTGGAATACTACGGAAAAGAAACAAGACATTTTCAGTCATGGAAGATGAGCTGTGTATAGCTTTACCAGGTCTTTTGTGGCAAGGTACATCAGGAGAGAACTTGAAGAAAATGTCCTGAACTTGAACATGACCGTGGAGATGTTGGGGTACCAGCGAATGGGTCGGCTGACCATTGCATAGCCTTCTCCGTCAAACTGAATAGTCCCCTCACTATCTTCTACCTGAGGACTAAAGAAAGAGAGTTCACATGAATCAGAAACTGTCTACTTGGCTCATCAGTATTCAATATGTCAAACTGTCTTCTGAGACTCAATTTTAACCTGTCAAAGGCAGGAACCATATCAAATATACGGTTATCTCCTATACTTCCATATCTCTCCGTCTCCATCTCCTCTGCCATCATCTTAGACCAAGTAGCCACCATCACTTACCTGGACTGTAGTAAGTATTTAGTAACTAGGCCACTGATGTTTTAAATGCTTTACGTTTTGTTAAAGTACTTAGTGGATGATTATATTGGTATTTAAGTGTGTCAGTGGTGTGAACTAGTGGTGTTTTTGGATGGGCTAAGAATGCATTATTCTATTTCTAATATATATCACATAACAAGAAGGGGGTTGGATGAAATGGGTGAAGGTGGTCAAACAGCACGAACTTAGAGTTGTAAGAAAAAAACAGTCACAGAATGGACTATAGGTCCCTGCTTTCTGCAGAGGATTTTTCTGGGACAGATCACATGTAGGCTGTGTTGTGGGCCCACTACTCCTGAACTTGGTGTCCTCAGCTGTGTGAGTATACTTTGCATTCAGTTGCCTTTACTTGGTGGTGCAGACATTAATATACTGGGAAGAACTGTGTATGAGCCTATGTGACTTCTACCCCTTTACGAAATCATTTTTCCATTTGCCAATCCTGTATGGGTGAATTCACATTTATGAAGCAAGTGATATAGTAGAACAGATTTTACTCACTCTTTTTTACAAACACATTGTCTTTCCAGCCTTCCCACTTTGCTCTCACTCATCCCTGGGACTAAAATGCTCTTCACAGTCTATCTGCCATCTCTTCTCTTGGACTCTTATTCTACGGTAAGGCTCATGTCAAATGTCACCTCCTCCATGAAACATATCTTGGTGCTCTTATTACTACAATTATGAATATCATGTGAATAACTGTAGTGTACTCAGAGTACACTCTTTAAAAGGAATATTTATTATGTTTCATATTTTGACTATTTTAGCATTTCTCTTTTCCTTTCTTCTTGGCTATAAGTTTCTTGATGGCTAGAACTGGGCTGTATTCATCTTACTATCAGGAGGTTGTAAGCGTAAATCTCTGTAACCTGAAAAAAACCCCTGCTCATTTATGTAGAAGCACTATTATATTTGTGTTAATTCACCTTATACTTTATATACTGAAGGCAAGGAAATCTTTGCAGAATTGATAATTAATGATGTTATTTTGATACATGATATGCACTGCTGAATAGACATTTGAATGCTTTGGATGTTTTGTTGATAAATAGGCTTTTGAAAATCCTACTGATAAATTTACCAAATAAATGTTTAGAGAATCTTGGTGTTGATTCGTGAGTAGCAGAATATTAACATGGACTTCATTGTCTTTGTTGTATTGAAAGGAATTTATAGGCAACATTCCACATTAGATTTTATTGAAGGTTATTGACCAAACCACTTTAACTATAAATAGGTTAGGCTTTCAAACTGTCCTCAATGCCATGTTGACAATTCTTTAATGACAAGAATACATGGGACATTGTAAGTTAAAACTTTTAGAGAGAGAATTTTGTGGGGGATTACTTTTTTTCTCTGAAACTCCAGAGATGCTGAGAAAAATATGTGAAGTGCACCTTGCCACATTAATGGGGGATTTGGGTCCTGGGCATACCTCTTAAATTGAAAATAAAAAAATGCAAACTCCTTAGCATCTATTGATTTTAGAGTTGCTGTGTGTATATATTAAGCTTCCATGTGTTTAATTTGATATAATTAAAACTGTTATAGGCTCAGTTGATTAGTGGGCTCTAAGTTATTTATGCTGAGAAATCCTCCACTGCTAGCTAATTATTGTATATTCTCAATTCAGATTTATCTAAGAATATTTACTCTGTATATATGCTTTGTTTGCTTAAGTATTTTAAAATGCCTACATCCTAATCTCTCCCTTATAATTGATGATGTGTTTTGTAGCACTTTCTCCTGGATTATCTTGGCCCTTTTTTCTCCTTTCCACTTAAGCAGAATCTTTAAGGCCCCTGGGTTTCCACTTGAAATACTTACAAAACCTCACGTGTTATTTGATAAATCCTGCAGGAGCTAAAACTTGCACTAGGATTCTATATTTTGGTAGAAACATAAGTGGCGTGAATCCAGGCTTTGTGAGGCCCGAAGCTTAATTAGTTTGAGGAAAAGCTCTCTTTAAGAAAAAAGAATTTAGGATTATAAGATGGCTACAGAGTAGGTGGAAACGACACTCCCCTCCTCCCAGTGCCAAACTGATTTACAGCTAAATTATAGAGCAATCAACCTGAATAACCAACGGAAGGACCGCTGAACATGAATATTATAACTAACGTTTTACAGGAGAAGCCACACAGAGACTGGTAAGAAGGACGGAGAAGCCGAGAGGGCTGGCCCCAGCACCTACGTGTTGCGGCTGAGAAGCCAAGGGATAAGTCCCTGCTGCAAAAGCCCCTCCTGAGGAGTGTGGAGTCTCAACCCTATGTCAAGTCCCTAACACAGAGCCCCAGAGCCAGGAAAAGGATCCTGCATAACATCTGGCATTTGGAAATCGGGGGGACACTGTCCACCTGGAAGAGGGTGGGGGGGAGTTGCTAAAAACCCAGTTATTCTCTTAAAGGGCCAATACACAGGCTCTTGCTCTCAGACGCTCACCCAGGGCTCCAGTAGAGGGAAGTTGACTCAGGGCATGTGGGAGTCATAAAGAGAAGATCTGGGAGGTGTGGCCCCAAGGAGAGATCTGAACGGTCAGACACTGAGGTCGCTGTGCTGAGTCCCTATCCCACACCACCCTCAGTTGCAGTTGCCATCTTCCTAGGGCCGAGCACGCCTATTCTTACAGCACCAGCCTGGGGAGTGCACTAACCCAGACCTCCAGCTACTGGTGACACTACCCTGCCAAGCTCAAGTCCTGCAGAAAGGTCTGTTGGTTGCACCCAACAGGGACCTTTGAGTGTTGCTTTTCTGGCGAAGCTCTTGGCGGGCACTCTGGACAATCTGGATGATGTGGAATAGAACAGAAAGCCCAGGAATAAACCCATGCCTTTAGGCCAATTAATATTTGACAAAGGGAGCAATACCATATAGTGGGGTAAACAGTCTATTCAATAAATGGTGTTGAGAAAATTGGGCCAATACAAGCCAAATAATGAAACTAGACCACCGTCTTACACCATACACAAGAATAAGCGCAAAATGGATTAAAGACTTAAATATAGGCCATGAAACCAGAAAAATCCTAGAAGAAACATGGGCAATAAAATCTCAGGTATTTCTCATAGCAATCTTTTTTTGGATATATCTCCTTGGGAAAGGGAAACAAAAGAAAATTAAGCTATTTCAAGTTAAAAAGCTTTTGCACAGCAAAGGAAACCATCAACAAAATGAAAAGACAACCCACTGAAGAGGAGAACATACTTACCAATAATACATCTAATAAGGGGTTAAAAGACTTTAACACCAAAAAAAACAACCCAATTAAAAATTGGACAAAGGTCCTGAATAGACACTTCTCCAAAATGGACATATAGATGGCCAAGAGACATATGAAAAGATTCCTAATCATCAGACAGTGTTTGTGAGGCTGTGGTAGGAATGCAGATTGGTATAGTCATGATGGGGAGCAGTATGGAGTAACCTCAAAAAATTAAAAAAGGCACTGCTTTATGACCCTGCGATTCCATTTCTTCGAATATATCAGAAGAAACATGAATCACTAATTTGAAAGACGATATGCACCCCTATGTTCATTGCAGTGTTATTTACAATAGCCAAGATTTGGAAGCAGCCCAAGTGTCCATCAGTGGGTAAGTGGATAAAAACGCTGTATAAATGGTATACATTTATACAATGGAATAATACTTGGCTGTAAAAATGAAGAAACTCTTACCTTTTTTTGATAGTGTGGATGGACCTGGAGAGCATTATGCTAAGTGAAATAAGCCAGTCAGGGAAAGACAAGTACCATATGACTTCACTTATATGTGGAATCTAATGAACAAAATGTATTAACAAACAAAATAGAAACAGATTCAGGGATACAGAGGACAGACTGACAGCTGTCAGAGGGGAGGAGGGTTTGGGGGCTGGGTAAAAAGGGTGAAGGGATTAAGCAAAGGAAAAAAAAGAGACACAGACAACAGTTTGATGTTTGCCAGAGGGAAAGGGAGTGGGGGTGGGAGATGTAGAAAAAGGCATAGAGGGATAAATGGTGGCAGGAAGAGACTTGACTTTGGGTGGTGAGTGCACGATGCAGTATGCAGATGATGTGTTATAGAGTTGTACACTGGAAACCTATGTGGTTTTATTAACCAACTAGTAGCCCATTTGCAGGAAAATCCTGCAAGCGGCTGTTGCGGCCCAGTGCGCTGCCGCCTTTACGGCCACCGAGCCTGCACCCACTCGCCACTGCCGCCCACCCCATTCCGCCCTGTTCCACCCCGCTCCGCCCCACCCCGCCCGGGCTTTCCCTCTGGCAGCCACCTTGCTTTCCGCTTTTCCTCCCTCTTCCTTCTAATTGTCTTCAGTCTTCACTCCTCCCTCTCTCAGCGTATGCAAATTAGCTGCCATCTTTGTTGGGTAATTTGCATACTCGCCCTGATTGGATGGTGGGTGTGGCTTTGGCGGGTGGGTGTGGCTTTGGCGTAGCGAAGGTGCGGTCAATTTGCATATTACTATTTTATTAGATAGGATGCCACCCCAATAAATTCAATAAAAATAAAATAAAGAAAAAGAAAAAAAACACATTATAACTACACAATAGCCACAGAAATGAAAAAGCTCCTGACATGAAGGGAGGTTGGAGTGAAAAGAGATAATTGTCTTAATTGATTGAGGTTAAAATATGTGACTTTTGAAATTTTACACAAACATATGACCATGTCAAAGTACTGCTAGAACACCTCCCTGGGCCTTGCAAAGTGCCCACACAAATTGGAGAAGGTTCTTGAACTTTCATTAGCATCACGGTAAGTCCACCTCTGCACATAATCACTTTGAGCCTGTTCCATCTCATCCACATGAGAATAGAATCCTGCACAATACAACGGAAGCTTCTGTGACCCTCAGGCCAGACCATCACCACTACTAACCTGACAGTACACCCTTTGCAGTCACCTTCTATTTCTCGGAAATTCCACAACCCTATAGGTTTGCCGTCAAAGTATGTTTCTCCCATACAGCCAGTGAATGTAATCACGCGTACGGCATCAGCCTTCTGCAGAGAGAAATATGATGTTAGTTAGAATTTAGAATTTTACTAAAAATCCTCGAGTAACTGTAAGATTTATTAGCAGCAGAACCTGGAATAGTTATTATCCATTCTTTCTGATACTCTTAGTTATGCACATATTCATCTTTTAATCACATTAGCTTTCTGGTTACTTTGTGCTTTATCAGTTTAACACCATTGGTAAATAAACACTTCCTGGCTTCTGATTTGAGGTGAGCCTCTTATCTTCTTTGCGATTCTATTGTTGTGTCTCTAACATGGGATTACTAGGGGAATTAAATTAAATAATTTACTATGGTACCACATACAGTGACTGACACAGAGAAGGTATTTCATGAATGTTAGTGCTCTCACGCCACTAAGAAGATTTCTTCTAGAGATCATGAGAAGGGGCATATATTGACTACATATGAATCACCCTATGATAGTGCTGTCCCCAGTTTTTCATTTCCTGTTACATCCAAGCAGGTTCCCAGGGCAGGGGAATGAAGGAAAGGGTAAATTTGTAAGAGAAGGGAATGTGTTGGCGCTGTTTGCTGGTGTACACAGCACTGGGCCTGGCATCCAGTAGGGGCTCAATAAATATTTGTGGAATGACAACCCTGGGTCCTTCTCACATGGGAAGGTCATACACGTGGAACATAACACAGTCACACAGAAGGGGAATGACAGGGTCCATGCTAGAGAACCTTGTTGTAATCGAAACACCTGTTTGTTTTGACAGTGACATATTACACAGAAATACTATATTCTGGTGCCTCTAACTTTAGAAACTCTTTGTCCCAACGAATCCACATTTATTTAAATAATCTGGGGCTGAGGGGAAGCGGAGTGAATTGACATGTTTGGGTTTTAGAACAAATGTAGGAAGATGGTCACTGAGTAGTTAAAATTTGTAGTGACAATTTTAGGTTAAACTCATGAACATACACATCTTCCTATTGCTGTGAAGAAGGTGCACTGACAGGTAGAAAGAATGCTCATCAGAGCTGATGGCATTTGTGGGTCAGACAGTCCTTGGGATTCTCCGCCATCAGTCAGAGCCTCTCTTAATTTTCCAGAGGTTGATTATTCTACTTGTGGATGCTACTTGCTTTTTGTGTTGCCTTCTTGCATCCTAAAAAGAACCTATATTTTCCTGCCACTGTGAGTTTTCATCAGCATGTTGATTTAGCTACTTGTTTTCAGCTTTCAGTTCATATTCTGGTGTGGCAGTTTCCTAGAGACTCTTGGCCAAAATCATTAAGATTTTCTATAGGTTTTATTTGCCTGTTTTATTGTCCCCTGAGATTGTTCTAAGAAAGTTGCTTTGTTCCAGTGACCTCAGATAATCATAAAAATTATTTAAGGTGTGATTTAAGGTGAGACCATCATGCCTCAGGCATCCTATATAATAAAGAAGTAACATGCTAATTGACCATCACACCCTCACAAAGATGGCAATGCCCACAGCCAATAAGGAGGGAATATGCTAATTGACTGCCATGCCCTCAAAGATGGCGGCACCCACAGCCACAAGATGGCGGTGCTCAGTCCCCTCAGCTCTGCCGGGCCGGCAGATGCACAGCACGGCTGGGCCAGCCCCCAGGTGGGTCCGGCCACTCTGCGCGCCTGCCTCCGGAGTCCCCCAGTCCCCTCAGCCCCCCAGCTGCCCAGGGCCCGCTTGAGGGACGACCAAACGACTGAGCAGCAGGCTGCATGGGGCGACCATGTTGGCAGGGGGGTTAGTGAGGGACAACCAAATGACTGAACAAGCAGACTGTGTGGGGTGACCAGGTTGGCAGGGGGGTTAGTGTGGGATGACCAAACAACTTAACAAGCAGGCTGAGTGGGGCGACCAGGCCGGTGGGGGTGGGGCCGTGAGGGGCAACCAGGCTGGCGGGGGGGGGCAGTTGGGGGCGACTTGGCTGGCAGCGGGGGGCAATTAGGGGTGACCAGGCCAGCAGGGGGGGCAATTAGAGGTGACCAGGCAGGCAGGCAGGTGAGTGATTAGGAGCCAGCGGTACAGGATTGTGAGAGGGATGTCCGACTGCCAGTCTAGACTGGCCGGCAATCGGACATCCCCTGAAGGGTCCTGGATTGGAGAGGGTGCAGGCTGGGCTGAGGGGACCCCCCTCCTTCTGTGCACGAATTTCATGCACTGGGCCTCTAGTTTGTCATAAATGGTATGCACGTAATCTCACTACTCACTGTGGCCATGAAACACGGTGATTAAGAGTGGAGACACTTATAAACCTGTGTTTAATTGCAGCTCTGCCACTAACTGATGTGTAACCCTTGTCATGTCCTTGAACTTCTCTCTTACTTAGATTCATTCCTTAACTCTTGAGAAGGATATTACTTACCTTTTGAGGTTGTTGTGAAAAATAAGTTAATGCATATAAATGACTTAGAATATTACTGAGCACATAGTAAGGACTATATAAATGTTATAAAATTTACTAGAGGCCCAATGCATGAAATTCATGCAAGGGGCTCGGCCCTTGCAGCCCTGGCCTCATCCTGAAGGTCATCTGGAAGGATGTTCGGAAGGTCATTTGGCTGTCCGATCTAATTAGCATATTACACTTTTATTATTATAGATTATTAATATGCAGGCAAAGTAGATATTCTTATCTCCCTTTTCTAGTTGAGACATCTGAAGCCTCAAGGATTAAGTGACTTGCCTAAAGGTCATATTTTAGTAAATGGTAGAGCAGAGGATCTAATCAGGACTGGCTTTCAAAATTCATGGCTTTCCTACTGCTCTGCACTATCCCTATATTTATCTTTCTGGAGAGAAGAAAAAGTTGGCACTATGACTATATAATACTATGTACCATATATATTTATATGCCGTTCTAAGAAATGAGAATGATTTTACCTTGCAGTTGTGGAATCAGTTACAATGCTTTAGAGTCACATCTCATACACAAAGCAAATAAAACAACCTCACTCTGTAAGAAAGTTGATTTCTCATAAATTTGGGGTAACCCTGACTTTTCACATTTTCTGACTAATCTCATCCCAGGATGATTCTGTCAAGCCCAGGATTAACCATTATATTTGGTTGTGCTCTTACATCTCACCCACAGGTCGTTTTCCAGTACCTAATTCCATTTAATCAGCACGAGCTTCTTTAAAATGCAGGCACTCTGCAATTTCAAATGCATAAGGACCTGCCATGGAGCAATTATGAATATTAAGTGCGTTGCTCTATAAGAATGAGGAGAAGAGCAACTTGAAAACTTGTAAAATTAGATCATGATTTGAAAGCTTACGACTCCTGTGATATTTCCCAAGGTATTCATAAATCTTTTAATTAGATGTGAATCTGAACCTTATAGCACTTGATATTAAGAAATCACAAGCTGATTTGGAAAATAAAGTGCCTTTAAAAATCACTTTGATTTTGAGGCAACTAAAACAAGAATATTCAAAAATTGATGCCACAGATTAGGGCAAAACAACAACTGTTTAAGTAAATATATACACAAATTTAAAATATTGTCTTTCCTGTATTGAATATTGAAAGAAGACAATTCTTAATCAACATAAATTCTTGTTTTCAAAAATACAAATTTAGTAAAAGTGACTGAGTTTTTGCTGAGTTTTATTGTGCTTCTCCCAAAGTAATCATGTCAGGAGTTTATAAAGATGAGGTAAACAGGATGGGGAAGAAACACATTACCTTCAATTTCCCAGTCAAGCCACCAACGAAGAGCATTGCATTTGCATCCACGTCTAGAATCGTGTACCCTGGAGGAGACGCTGAATGGTATGTACTGGGCACAATGCTGGCTTTGGGTCCATCCAGGGCCCTCACAGAAATGCTTCCATTTCTCCCAGTTCTTCCAGGGCACGTGTTGAAAGGAAGTGGGAGGAAAAACAGGAAATGAATCATGTATCTCCTTTCTGGTAGCTTCAGATTGAAAAGGTATAAAATGTAGAGACTTGTTTTGGAATATTTAAGAGATAACTGAGTATTTAGCTTCAAAATGTACAGGTTTATTAAACTGCAAATCAAAACCCAGAGTCTGATCTTTGCTAGATGTTTGCTGTCAGAGTCAGCCAGGACCAGTGAGAAAGAGACCGTGACTCTGTGTGTGTCCATTGATATGAAGTGACACAGCAGCAATTAGCTGATGAGATTGCTATTGGTTAAATAAAAAGCCTTTTCTCATGCCTTTACAAAACAGTTTGCTATTTACCAACACATACTATTTAAGCAAGTTTATCGTACTTCCTTTAGCATTTTGACTAATTCAATTCCTGAATAATCCACCCTTCTGCATTATAAACTGAATCATTTCTCCTAAAATCCCTTATTATATCTTGGGCCCAGATTTGCTGAAGTAGTCTTCCTGGAACAGGCATCTTTTACTGTTTGGCATACCATCTTAATGTGTACTGTATAATATCTAGTCTTCAGCATTGTGTATACAAATCATATAAAAGACCTTCGCTTTTCAATTCAATTAGTATGGTTTTGAAAGCTATTATTATTGTATTTGATTTTCTTTCTTGTTTTTTAAGTGGTTGATTTCCATAAATTGTTAAATATGAAAATCTGGTCGCTTCTCTGAGACAAGCTGTCATAACAAAACTTTTGTGTCATATTTCTCTCCCTGCTGTCTCATTCTGGTAATCTTTTTATCTTTGAGGGTGCAGTATTAACTGAAACACATGGAAACAATAAAATGACTTTATCAAATAAGATTCTTCTTTAACAGAATATATCTCTTCTAATAAAAGAACTGCAGTTTATGAAAATAAATTCTTAAGTTTTCGAAGTACTTAATCCCCCACCCCCCAACATCACATATGGAAACATCTGTTGGTCTCTCTCTCTCTCTCTCTCTCTCTCTCTCTCTCTCTCTCTCTCTCACACATACACACACACACACACACACACACACACACACACACACACACACACACGCGCACACACACACACACACACAGTTCTCCTGAAGATCATGCAAAGGAACTGATCTTGCTTCTCATTAAGCTTTCTCTTTTTTAAAAAAATACATTTTTATTGATTTTGGAGAGGAAGGGAGAAGGAGAGAGAGACAGAAACATTAATGATGAGAGAGCATCATTGATTGGCTGCCTCCTGCATGCCCCACACTGGGGATCAAGCCCACAACTGGGCATGTGCCCTTACCAGGAATCTAACCGTGACCTCCTGATTCATAGGTTGATGCTCAACCACTGAGCAACACTGGCTGGGCTCATTCAGCTTTCTCCAGATTGTTGACCTAGGCCCTTAACAATACCTCTTAACTATTAGCTGTTTTAGTGTAGTAGACAGTTAAAAATTAGGAAAATAAGAGAAATTGAGGGGGGAGTATAGAAGATAAGACTGGTTTCTCTAAGGAATCTTTACACTGCTAGAAGTTAATTGAATTAAAGCTTCAAAGATTGAATTAATCAATTTCCTGTTACTTCCCATTTTAAGTAGTGTGGATCTGACATATATTCATGCCGGCGTTTAGAGACTGCACATGCTGATAGGCAAGGTTGCTATGCAGACTAGAAGAGGAATTGTGCACATTTGAGACAGGCACTGAAGGCAGCTCTTATGCTCTGGCTTGTTCTGAATAAGGCCAAATCTCAGCACTCTTCAGGTGTGGTGGGATGATGCAAAACAACTTAAACTCAAAATTCCTACGGGACAGCCAGATAGGGGTCTAAAATAAATGGTCACTCTGGTCAATATCTTGACGGTTTGTCAGATCGTAATAGGTATTACAAAGATGCCAATTTGCACACATGTATACATATTGACATAATATTAAAATTTGGGTATTGAAGAAAGTATGCATACAAATTTGAATACATACCTTCTTGAAATGAAAATAAGAGTTTTCTTATAAACTGAGAAACTACTTCAAAATTCTGTAATTTATTTTAATCTTTATTGAGCTAGTTACCTTGATGCCTCAATACGGTACCAATAGGAGTCATCAATAGTCAAATCTGGATACTCCACACGTCCAACTCCAGATCCAACATCCCAGAGGAAGCTTACTTTGCCTTTACGCATTTCTATAGCCAGAAAGTCAATCTAGTTCAGAGAAACACAAAAACAATACATATCAGATATAAAACACCTAACAAGAGGAGGCCAGCAGAGTTCTCCTTAACAGGTGCCATGTAGGTATATGTGAAATACTTATAAGCCACGTGAATAAATTTCCCAAGTAACATGAACTATTATTATGTATGGTTAAACAATATTTTATTATTGTATCTTTAGAGCAACACAACTGTCCATACTGCTGAGGTATATGTGTTAATTTAATCAACTCTTGTTAGGACTACTTTTGAGACAAAGTCTTTTCTTACTCTGATACTTGTGGAAGAGGTAAAGGAAAATATTCATAATTCATTGTTTTCTTCAAGAGCACTGACATTTTTGAAGGACCAGCTATGATTTTCTACTCAAGGTGACCTCAAACTTCTCACTTGAATTCCAAGTATTGACTTATGCGATGAGTGGGCTGTTGAAAAGTCATGTTCATTTTAGAAGGTCCCCATGCATGCAAAGCCAAGTAGTTAAAAAAGAAAATGAAAGGAATTAGAAGTTTCTGGTGAGCTTCTGTAGAAACTCAACATGAATCAGAAAATTTTTCATTGGTCAAAAATTAGTACACAAATTGCCATTTTCATTGACTATGAAGGTTCATTGTAATTCTCAGAGGAAAGTAAAAAACAAACCAAAAAAAGAGCTTTATTCCTATTAGTATTTCTTCTTAAATAACTGGATCTGGAAATATAATTCAAAATAAATGCTTCTTACACTCATAAAAGCACATTGCCTAAGTGCTATAAAAAGTTTTCTTCATTTCATTTGCCTTCTAACTTTGTGTGGTAAGATTCTGAGGTTTTCAAGTCTGAAAGGCTACATTACATAATTTTGGGACCATGTTATTGGATTCCATACATTTCCCGCACTACCAGGATTAACCTCTGACTGTACATATAGTAAGCCAAGACATGCTGAATATTAGACTTACAAATTTGGCACTTCCAAGATAAAAAAGGAGGTTGTCAGCAACAGGTGTCTTTACGTTGACAATGATATTATTGTAGCTTCCTTTCTTGATTTCTGGCTTGTATGTTCGAATGCAGTCACCTCCCGAAGACACAGATACTTTGATCTTCAAGAAAAACAAGGTACAAAGAACCAGAACTAAATCTCTCAGAAAGTTTAAAGAGCTCCCAAACAACCGCAAAGCCATCATCACCATCTCTTCTTTGAAGTTATTTTTCTATTATCAAATGCTATCATTAAATGCCCATATGCAGACACTATTATACTCATTAATGAGGGCCGAGAAGAGCAGCTTTCCACCAGCATTTTGACAATAAGCCGCTCACAGTCACACGTTTTGTTAGCGCACTACTATTTTTTGAAGCATGCCAACTAACGAATTCTTACCTTCATACTTTACTCCTTTAGGAACATTTTCAAAAGGTGGTTTTAAATGAAGCTAAGGGTAATATCTTTATTAAGGTTGTTAAGTGAAATTTTGCAATTCAAATTTCAGCGATTTTGGTATCACTTCAAGTAGGAAACCATTTTTCTTTGATTTTTCAAGAGGAAATTATCTACTCTCCCATGTTCTTACAGTTGAAAGAGGCCAAATAAATTTTGTTCTAGATGTTCTAATAGCAAGAGGAATACTAATCATTCCACTCAGAACATACCTTTCAGAACAAATTATATCTTTTTTATTAAGTTTCCAGGAAACGAAACAGAAATAATTTCCAGTGGCTATCACTGCTAATGTATTTAACAGCTCCTTTTTCTTTTAACTAGTCCTTTAAAAATTACTATAAATTGCTAGGAAAGGAATGCCTATGCGAATAAAAGTGACACAGTTCACACCAATTTTTATTTTCATTTTGGGAGCCTTTCTTCAATCGCAAGTAACACTAGTTGATGATCTGATTTAATTTCCTTTGGTTCTGGTCCACCATCAAAGGGGCACTTTCAGGACAGCAAAAGTGCTGCTTGGGCTCAGAGAGCAGCTGTTACTTTGTTAGTGAAAGTGCTCAGAGTAGGAGGCAGAGACAGGGGAAGCTATTCAAACACCCGCCTTCAGGAAGCCTCTTGGTCCTCACCAGCAGTGAGTTTCCATTTTCTCATTCCCTCTAACACTTTGTGCTACTCACATAGTTTTCACAGTTGGAGGAAAGCCAACAAGCATTATTGTTACCCTCATGAAAGGGCTGTGCCGACTCCAGCCAAGATAGCCTAGATGCCAAACCAGTTTCTATACCATGGCGACACATGGAAGTGTCTTCAAGGGTCTAAGTAGTTGTGGGTGTAGGCAGCAATAAGACTCCTCTTCGAGGGTGGTATAGACTACACTGAAGTGGTGCAGGATTCAACATTGGTTGGATTTAAAAGAGAAAGTTAAGGAGGGGTCGGGTTGTGACAAATATGTAAATTCATGTAAGTTTGAGAACTGGGGATAAGGCAGGTGTGTTGCATCTCTTATAGACTGTGCTTGAGTTGTGAGTTCATATACTGCTTCCTCACCTAATCTGCTGTCCAGGTTGCATCTCCAAATGGAGGAGATCTTGTGTTCGAAAGAAACAGGTGCTCCCCCTAATGGAGCCCTGTGTGGTGACCTGGGTCTGGAATAATCCAGGAAGCCTCCTGTTCAGCCTGGTTTCCTAGTCCTTGCCTTCCCCTGAGGGTGGGAGCCAGTGAGCTAACTGAGGGCACAGCACTGGGGTCCACTCTGGTCCCCAGAGTGTTTGGTCTGTGTTCTGGAGAAGATAATCTTTCTGTTTGTGCAGATTTCAGCCAGGAAGTTAGCTCTTTGTTCCACAAATGATGGAATTTCCCTTCTACCTAAAGTGCTAGAACTGGGGAACCAAAATATAATTTGTCGCCCTGGCCAGTTTAGTTCAGTGGATAGAGCGTCAGCCTGTGGCCCGGGTTCAATTCCGGTCAAGGGCACACACCTGGTTACGGGCTTGATCCCCAGTAGGGGGCATGCAGGAGTCAGGTGATCAATGATTCTCATCATTAATATTTCTATCTCTCTGTTCCTCTCCCTTTCTCTCTGAAATCAATAAAAATATATTTAAAAATATGTAAATTGTCAAAAAACAGAACCAGGAAATGTACAACTTTTCTTCTGGATGTTAATGCTATAAAACAGATGTGCCTCGGAAGTTGTCAGAGGATGTTACATGAGAGAGGAACAGCTATACAAAGGGCTACCCAAGGGCTTGGAGATAAAAAGGAAGTAAAGCAAGAGAAAGAGACTGTAGTAGAGGTCAGGGAGGGGAAATGCAGTCTTCAGATGTCTTCGTGTTTAAGAAAAACTATAGGAGATTGTGAGTTTTTAGGAATTTATAGCCAGTGAACCAAAACTGTCATCAGAGAAGAGCTTGACACTGGGCAAATCTGATATCTGAGGCAGGCTGTAAGTGTCACTGACATCACGAGATCAAAGAGAAGACATCCAGGTCTGCCAGGGATTCATGAACAGAGCAGATCCAGCTCTTTCTAGAAGGAATCATACCCAGAGGGGCTGGGGTAGTCATCAAGAGTAACTCTGTGTGCAGTTTATTTTATCTTTATTTCATACCAGTATATGCTTTTTAAACTTATGGCTAGTTTAATCGTAAGTAACTGAATTCTGTTGAAAGAACACAGTATTATACGCCTCCTTGGTTACTGTTAAGAGAAGAAATGACTGACTGTGGGTGGAATACATGTCCATTTGGGTCACAGGTGGAGTGTCTGCCCTTGCTTAGGTAAACCTGGTAGAAATGATAGGGGATTACATGATCGGGGTGTTTGAAAGGGAGCAACCAGAGTGCAGGAGACAGAGCACCAGGACCTAACTGAGCTGATGAAACTCATCTGGGAAGGAAGTCTAGGAAGGCAGCTATTTTCAAGCTAAGGGTATTTAACAGCACTAGGAGATACAATTAATCTACTTTATAGCACACTTTACATATCTAAAACATATGGTTCTCTGAACAAAAGGATGTCGTTATACCAAATATGCAGGCAGTTAATCTTGAAAAGTAACTTATTGGTCAACTCTTCTACATTCATATGCAAAATCCCCTGGATTTCTGTTTTCTGGCTTATGGTTTTGAATATATGCTCAGTACCTGAAAAATTCAGGCAGCTCAAACTGTTGGTAACCAGTCCATAGCTACTAATTTCTCATTTAAACATTTTGTGTTTTTCTTTATAATTATAGATATTTATTTTAACTAACTTAAAATAGGCAATTCCAAGTACAGCATTTATAAGTTTCACTAGATGAAATCTCTAGGATATATCCCCCATAAGAGGGAAGGGATTTCTGAAACGCAAACATCCTCTTAAGACATTTGGTTCTATCAACTGTTGTTATTTCTAATATGAATCTTCAGTAAGACTTCTAAACAAAAGTCACTAAGCATTAGATATCTCTAAAGCACAGTATTTACCAATTTATCATCATGAACTCAGTCCAACATTATTGAAGATCCCATTATTATATCTATTGGATTTTCACTGCATTTTTCATCCAGCAACTAGGTCATTCATTTAAAAAGAGTGCCAGCCACTCAATTTCAAAGTCAACAAAACAAAACAAAAAAAGCTACTTTAAAATTAAATAAATGTCTTTGATTTCTTGATCATATTGAGTATGTGTTAGAGCCACATCCAGATACTCGTGCCCAATTACAAATATGTTTATAAATCAGGCAAATGTCATCTTCAATTTGCATAAAACTCACTTGAAAGAAAATTTGGCTGCTTTCATATTCCTAACATCTTATAGAAAGTAAGGCACTCTGTTGTAATTTCGATTTCCAAAAGTGATTGAGAATTTCCTTAGAAGGCATAGGCAATGGTCACTTTTTCTGGAATTACTTTTATACCTGTCTTTCATTTTGTATCTGAAGACAGGTTTTATGTATTTACATGCCAGAATTTTATCTTTTTCCCCAGGGGGTGATGTGGGAAAGTTCTCATAACTGATAAATATCTGGGTATATTTAAAAATTTCTTTAAAATGAAGATATAGTAAAAATGTTCAGATTTTACCACCTGATAACTAAGCAGAATATGTGGCTAAGTGTGTGATTCACAATAGAACACGTACTATTATTGCCTCTTCAAACTTAATATTGCAAAATATAGGAGTGGTATGTCAGTCTCTTGCTTTCTTCTGACACTGACACAGTTGGGTTTTGTACAAAACTTGCTTCCTTCTTTCTAGTTTCTCTCATCTATATCACAAACTACTCTCAGGTTCATATATTCAAAATGCTCAGCTCTGATTATGCAACATTTTATAATTAAGAACTTTCAGCTTCTCCTCATCAGTGAAGTTTATTTCAATTGCAGCTAAATGAAACTGCTTAACTTACTATTCAGGGCCTGACAAGGTTGGCCTTCACTGACATTTCCAGTTTAAAGTTCACTTTATCAATAATCTTGGCAAACCAGACTACTCTTTCATAAAATAACCCTGAAACTTTCTTTTCTCTCTGCCTTGACTCAAGCAATTCCCTTTCCTCAGAATGCTGTCTTCCCTCCTCCCTTCTCCCCCTCCCATGTCGAGGACTATCCCACTTTAAGGCCTGGCTCAAATCCCTCACTTCAGGAAATCTGGCCCCAATTAGAGGTGATCTTCCCTTTCAGAACTTTATAGCACTTCCATTGCTCATACAGTGTAGCACAATATCTGCATTATCTTAGAGAGTAATTTGTGTACATGTCATATTTCTTCTATCTATAATAATAAAAGCGTAATATGCTAATTAGACCGGACAACCAAATGACCTTCTGGACATAATTCTGGACGTCCTTCTGGACGAAGCCACAGTGGCGGCAGTGAGGCAGAGGCTGTTAGGGGCAATCAGGCAGGCAGGCAGAGGCGGTTAGGGGCAATCAGGCAGGCAGGTGAGTGGTTAGGGGCCATCAGGCAGGCAGGGAGCAGTTAGAGGCAATCAGGCAGGCAGGCGAGTTGTTAGGGACCATCAGGCAGGCAGGTGAGCGGTTAGGGGCCATCAGGCAGGCAAGGAGCAGTTAGGGGCATCAGGCAGGCAGGCAGAGTGGTTGGGGTGATCAGGCAGGCAGGCACAGTAGTTAGGGGCAATCAGGCAGGCAGGCAGAGGCAGTTAGGGGTGGATCAGGCAAGCAGACAGAGTGGTTAGGGGTGATCAGGCAGGCAGGTAAACAGTTAGGGGCAATCAGGCAGGCAGGCCAGCAGTTAGGGGCATCAGGCAGGCAGGCAGAGTGGTTGGGGTGATCAGGCAGGCAGGCAAGCAGTTAGGAGCATCAGGCAGACAGGCAGAGTGGTTAGGGGTGATCAGGCAGGCAGAGTAGTTAGGGGTGATCAGGCAGGCAGGTAAACAGTTAGGGGCAATCAGGCAGGCAGGCCAGCAGTTAGGGGCATCAGGCAGGCAGGCAGAGTGGTTGGGGTGATCAGGCAGGCAGGCAAGCAGTTAGGGGCATCAGGCAGGCAGGCAGAGGGGTTAGGGGTGATCAGGAAGGCTGGAGAGCAGTTAGGGGCGATCAGGCAGGTAGGCGAGTTGTTAGGGACCATCAGGCAGGCAGGTGAGCAGTTAGGGGCCATCAGGCAGGCAAGGAGCAGTTAGGGGCAATCAGGCAGGCAGGCAGAGTTGTTAGGGGCGATCAGGCAGGCAGGTAGAGTGGTTAGGGGCAATGAGGCAGGCAGACAGAGTGGTTAGGGGTGATCAGGAAGGCAGGCAGGCCACTGGTTAGGAGCTAGCAATTCTGGATTGCGAGAGGGATGTCCAACTGCCAGACATTCCCCGAGGGGTCACGGATTGCAAGAGGGTGCAGGCCAGGCTGAGGGACTCTCCCCACCCCTGTGCATGAATTTTGTGCACTGGGCCTCTAGTTATAGTATTAACTTGGTGCATTTCTCATTCATCTTTGAGTACTCATGCCAGTACCCTTGAACAAAGGAGATGGTTTTTCTACAATCTTAGATAAAACTTCAAATCTTGTAGTAAGATCTGATTTATGTTCACCTACTGCTTTGCATATACAATGATCACCTGCCCTCATACCGCCTGCATGGTTTTCATATTGGAGCTCAATAAATGTCTTCTCAACCCTACTCACTTTTTTTCCTCTGAGCTTATGTACATCATCTTCACTAATCTTTTTTTTTTTTTTTTTTTTTTTTTGGTCATTTTCTAAGTTTCTCTTCAGTCAGTTATGAGTTCCTTTTTAAAGAACACATTGAACTTATTGTCTTGACCTTCTTTAGAGGCATTAGATAAGTCTAAAGCAGGAAAACGGATATATTGTCACTGGGCTTTATATCCTTGGCCACTACTAAAACATATAAATTGATGGATTAACAAAGGTCATTTCTGGTTATTGAAAGTTGTTGAGAAAACAAAATTTTTGAGATGGAAGACTTGGGTCTCTAAAAAGATTTGCGTTTAAACCTGGCAACATGAAAATTTGTTTTTTCCTTTCTATTTCTAAAACCATCATGGGATAAGTTTACTCAGCTAGAGAGGTTCATGTTGGCATTAACAATTCTGTCCTTGTTCATTAGGATGCTATGTTCTAGAAAGTTCTGCTTCTATCCTAATTGTCTTCTAGTTGTCAATAAAAACCAACATTTTGAGACCAGCTAGGTATTTCCTATTCTTACTACAAAATAAAAAGAAACAATAAAATTGCTTGTAATAAAAATAGTTTTTGTTGTTGCTTATACTCAGACAAAAGAATATACAGAAAATAATGGTTCCTCGTTGCTATTGCTTCCTATAACCTTGTTCATTCTTTCCTGCTACAACCCCACTGATTGGCTTTTTTTGCTTCAATCAAGAGCAAGTCACTCTCATCCACCCTTTTTTTAGTATAAAAAATAAGGTTTCCATTCTTGCAATTCGTATTACTCTATTTAAATAATAAAAAATGTCAAAAATTTCAATTTCTAAAACAATTAGTAGTGATTACCCTTCTCAAGGAACCTCTTGAAATTTATGAAAAACAAAACAAAATATTTAACCTTCCCCCAAAATAACTTCAAGTTAAAGAAAAAGAACCAAAGATCATTCAACAGGACACATAGGGGGAAGATACTCCTTCTGGAAATAATACCAACAACACAACTAGTTACTGATGCTGAAAACAAAAACAGCTTACAGAATTAGCTTGCTTCCGGGCTTGGTTTATCAGTTCCTTTATCTCAGAGATGTTCTTCTTCAGGTTATCCTCAAGTTCCTTAATGGGTTTGAGTTTATCAATCAGTCGATCAGCCTCTTGTTCCAGATTTTTCACTGTGGCATCTGCATCTGCAACTGCACGGAACAAGATTAGCACATACCACACATGCACACACAAACAGACACATATACACATGCACACACATGCGAAAACATCCATGTGCACACATACAGACACAGGTGCACACATGCACACAGAGCCAAATGAAAATGGCAGTATGCTCAACTAAAGAATTTAATCTTATTCACATGACAGAAGCTAGGCCATGACTGTTGAAGCAGCTTGTGATGGCAAAAGGGAATTATTTTAGTTGGGACTCAAGCAGGCCAGAGGGGCTGTTAGAGAAGGAGGCCAACAATGGCTTTGAGATTAAAGTGAAAGTTAGCACTGAAGGTTGAGAATATGATAAACTTAATTTGATGTTTAATTCCAGCTTCAGCCAAAAAGCTAACCTTTACAAAATAGAATTTTAGTCATAGAATCAGGGAAATGAAAGTGTCTTTAAAATGTCACCTAAGTCTGTCCAAGCCAGACCTGTATTTAAATCAGGCTTGTCACAAAAAAATTGGTTTTCTTTTTTTTCTCTCACTCTCTTTATTTGCACATCTGAAATAGAGAAGCTATCAAAATGTCTTCTGGAAACCCTTCAATGTTGAACAACCCTTAGACTGAAGGCCTATTTTAGACTTTAATTAAATCATGCTGCAGTTCATTTTCATTTTGAAGAACAGTTGATTATCCTGCTCTCTCTGTTACACTGAACGATATTAAACTGCCATTGTTGTAGGTTAAAAAAAAAAAAGGTTGGATGGTGACAATTTCAAAAGGGGTATAACCCCCAAATAACTGAAGGTTTTTTCACTGATCCATATACATCCAGCATGTGCTTTTCATAGGAGGGCAAATGACACATGGAAAACCAATTATTCTATCTGTAGGATGCTGGCAGTCTTATCCAAACTGTATCATTTATTATTTGATGGAGCAGGTGTTGTTCTGTTTTCTGTCATGGGGACCTTGATGAAAAAGTGAAACTGCTTAAGGTCCAAGGCTATATGCTCTGCTAGACTATGAATGATTTGCTCTCTGGCTGACATTGCACCACTGGGAACGAATCCTCAGAAATTAATCAAATGTGCTCAAAAGGAAGGAAATTATTATTTTTAAACTGGGTTTAAACTAAGTATTTTGAACTCCTGGCCATAACTATGAGTTACATTGTTAGTGATGTTTAAAACAACATAGGTCTCTTGTTAACATTAATTAATAAAGTTGCTAGATCATGAACTGAGTATTTTCTTCCTGATGTAGGTTATCGGGATCAAAGCCCTTGTTACATAATTTTTTAGATAATTCAACATAAACACAGTTACCCTTCATTTTGTAACTTTTTAATAAAGCATTTGTCCATTTCTTCTTTCTTAAATTCTACAATATTACTCTGAATTATTCTAGAATTTAGGAAAAAAATGCTTTAGATTAAATTGATAAGAGAAAAAAGGGGTTAAGCAAAGATTTAGGTTTAGGCAAATAATGGATCATTTTCTTCTAATGCTCTTAGAAGTTTCTATCAAATGTTTCAAAATGGGTCTGCAGGTTCCCCCACTCCCTCCCTTTTTTCTTCTCTATCTTCTAGAGCAGATTAAATCAAAGGGAAATGATCTTCTTGAAGGTTTAAAATTAAATCATCTGTGATATTGAGTCTGCAGCAGTTTTTGAAAACTTCTTGTGCAGTAGTTTTTGAAAACTTATTTCTTCTACAATTATTTGGCTGTAGATTTTAAAATAACATCCTAAGATAGATTTTGATGACAATGTTTTTTAGGAAATTATCTCTTTTAAGCTTTAAAATTTATAAGCATAGAGTTTTGCCAAGTATCCTCGTATGTGTTAAATTTCCTCTCTTACCTAGTTATGTCTCCTGGAGAACTTTGCCTATTTGTGTGTGTGTGTGTGTGTGTGTGTGTGTGTGTGTGTGTGTGTGTGTTTTAAATTAAGCCTGCCACACATCTAAAATATTTTACCTTTATATTCCTAAAGATCCACCACCCAGATTGACCAAGTCCATTATGTTTCTGTCCTCTAATTCATTAATGTTTTTTCATCTTCTTTCTTTCAGTTAGTTTATTTTGTTTTACTTATAGAATTGTCTAAATGGTTCATTTCAGTGCTTTTTTAGTAAATTGCACTCATTTTTCCACTGAGGAGAGCCTTCTCAGGTTTTGATATGTTGGATTTTATTATTATTATTTTCTATTCTGCAGTTTTATTTTTGGTTTTGAATTTAAACCATGGGATGTTTAAGGAGAATATTTTTATATTCTTGTGGTTGCTTAGTTGTTAAGATTTCATTTTATTTTATTATGTGCTTCTCTAAATAAACTTCTCTAGAAGTACATCAAATACATTCACATATTGACTTTTTGGAAAGATTACTTTTACATATCTCACATGAATACTGTGACACTGGAAAGAACAGCTATACAATGGTTAAAGCAACACCTAAACATGGTAACATGCAAAGCTGAAGTTTTTGCAATAGGCAGTTAAGCATAAAAGTATTAGATAGTATGTAAGTAAACATATACATACTGATTTCTGCAGGTGATTTCATATGGAAGTAAAACAAAAAGAATTAGAAAATTCATGAGGAAATATTTTTTATCCATATTATAAACTAATAGCTATCACAAAATGATACTTTTCACAACAGGTATTAATTACAAATGCATCCCATTTTAAGTCAAACTAGTGTTATCAAGTAAAAGTACACAAAAACATATCATTTAGAGGCCACTATTCATGTTAAAAGAAATTTTATTATAATGTTCTAAAAGAAAACAGGCCCTTTTGAATTAATATTACAGATAACTATTTTGATAGAGAATAGGATAAAAAATTAGAGATAAATATTATGAAAAGGCTGCTATCATCTGAGAATCAATCTGAAATTGAATGAAATGACATCTTAAATTATAAAATAAGTAAAAGAGAGAATTCTATTTACTTTAAAACTTAAGTTCATTCATTTTTTTTTAATGTAACTTGGAATGCATCTGAAACATTAATTCAGATGGAGACTTGAAGTCCAGGGAGAAGCTCAATCTGGGCTTACATAAGAATGCATGAACAAAACCAGTGCATCTCATCTATTTCCTTTCTTGAAGAAATGGCGAGGAATAAATCCTCCCTCGCTCTGAAGTTCATGTTATATGTTTGCACCCTTCTTTGCTCATGAAGGAGTCATGCTTGTAGTACCTACTATTTCACAGCATCATTAGCATTTTACTCGAGGCTGTGGTGTGAAAAACCAGGCTCTTACTTACGTAACATATGATGTCAATAACAGGGTTTTTGTAATTGTACTCTACAAATATTTTGATACCCAATGATAATGTTGGTATATAAAGAGGGCTACTCTCTTGAGAGTAACAAGTCCAAAAAATCAAGTGTCACATATTATGATGATGTTTTATCACTTTACAGAATGGAAATATATATAAATCCTAATGTTAATTGACTACACTTAATCAATTAAATTACCATTACTGGTATATTAAGTTCCTCCACATTTCTCAGTAAATCCTTATTAACTAAATATAATTTGATGCAATATACAAAAGATGTAAAGACATATTCTTGTAAACTAGATAAGTGCTTTAATTTCCTGAAAATGTTAAACTGAAAAAATCTAAATAATAAAACACGCATATTTTTGAATGTGAAAGTATTTCAAGTTGATGCCATTTTAATGTCACGTTCCTGCTAGAATGCTCCTTGACCTCTGTGCTCCATGGGACCTCACCAGCTTTGAGGATATTACTTTCCCAAGTACAAATGCGTTTTCAATTACAGTGAAGGATTAAAAAGTATTTGGAATCCCTATGCCAAATACCATGCAGACTTAGGGATTTCCTAATTTCCTTTCGATTGGACACACTTGGGGGGAAGAAGCCCTGATGTTAAGCGGGGAGGCTTGGATTCTAGCTCTGAGCTGCAGAACACTCGGTTCCTGAGCCCAGTCTTTGGAGAGAGGAAGCCAGACTACATCACCACGAGGGTCTTCTCCAGCTCTGACGGTCTACGCCAGTACTCTTTTAGTGTGAAGAAATAAATGACATAATCAAAATGAAAAAGGGGATCTTACTGTTTTTCGAAGGATCTTTTACCACAGCATTTGTTTTGGCTACGCTGTCTGCTAGTTGATTGTAACTTTTTTTCAGGCCATCCAGGTTCTGGTGGAGATCTTTAATCTGGGCCAGCACATCCTTGGCTGTGTCGTTGGCTTGTCTCGCTTTGTTCTTAACGGCTTGCAGTTTAGCAGCTGTGTCTGTCAGCAGAAGAGTGTTTGAGAAACAAAACAAAGGGTCTGGAGTTAGTGGCTTAGTCCATGCTTGTCAAAGCGAGGCCACAGCTGGCTGACCTCGGGAACACAACTACGAAGAGGAAGGCTGACTTCTTGTCGCATTCAGTTGTAGCAAAATAAAATTTTAGCTCAATGAAATTTTCTCAGGGACCTTTGCTATGAATACTTGATTAGCTCTTAGGAGAGCAAAGTGCTTATTCTAAATGTTCACTGTAGAAGGGTATATTGTGGTTTGCTGTTAAACATATTAAAGAGAAAAAAAACTTATCTACCTGTCTTAAAGCTTCATAAAAAGTAGGCTTAAAATTTAATCTGCACATTCACAGGGAAGGGGGGAATCAATGTATTTTTGTTTAAGTGTACAGATGGATCACATATTTTTTCAGGTATATAAGACTATGTGTTCATGTTTTTTACATTTGTTTTCACCCATAGAAATTTTCTATGTACTTCCTTACTACCAAAGAGGTGATATGAAAATCTAGAGTGTTACTTCAGATTTTTTTCATCTTAAAAAAGTAAAAATAATTAAGATTTTAGTATTTTCTGCACTGTATAAATACATGCATTTGTTTTCTTGATCCTATTTGTATAAAAAATATACTGTAGACTTAGATGCTTACTAGTGTATGTTTACTAGTATTAGTTGTTAAGACCACAAGCTCTGAAGTTAAACTGTGGGGTTCAAATCTCATGTATGTCACTTTTAACAGTGACCGCCAGTATCCTATGTCTCAGCTTGTCATCTGTAAAATGGGGATAATAATGCTGGTGGGAATGCAGACTGGTACAGCTACTGTGCAAAACAGTGTGGAGTTTCCTCAAAAAATTAAAAATGGAACTTCCATCTAACCCAACTAATTCTAGGAATATATCCTAAGAATCCTGAAACACCAATCAAAAAGAATATATGTACCCCCATATTCATAGAAGCATTTACCATAGCTAAGATTTGGAAACAGCCTAAGTGCCCATCAGTAGACGAGTGGATAAAAAACTGTGGTACATTTACACCATGGAATACTATGCAGCTATAAAAAAGGAGCTCTTACCCTTTGAGACAGCATAGAGGACCCTGGAGGATATTATAACAGAAGTGTAATATTGGGAAAAGTGTAAAAAATAGAATATTTTTTAAAGTTCAGAACAACTGCATCAATTTGTAGTGTCCTAAAAACTTACCATTTGGAATTGCTGATAACTTTGCCAAAGTGTCATTCAGAGCTCTCCGGAGATCTCCATTTCTAACATCGGCATTTTCTAATCTGGTTTGCAAGCCATTTAAATCGTCATCATTTTCTGTGAACAGAAAGCAAAACAAAAAGAAAGGACAAAACGATTTTAATCATCTGAGTTTATATCTGGACATACAATTTCAGGTTATTGTAATACAAAGTTTATAAAAAGCAAGACAATTGATTTAATTAATTTACTTTATTGGCATCTAACCATAAATATATTTATTTCAGAGCATAACATAAAATGTGTTTATATGACCATTTGATACTTCAACATGTTCAACAATTATGTCTTCTTCTTGGTATCTGACTCAATTTGATGATTTTCTATAGAGAAAAACTTCAAAAAATCAGTCTTTTACTCTATCTGTAATGATGTCCTCTTGACATCACTCCCATTAATGTCACATTAAAAAAATATTACCAAAATGGAATATTGGATTAGCTTGTTAAAAATCTCAAATAGATAGGATGATTAAGCAGAATCTCCCAATTTCAGTAAACATCACTTATTAGTATTTGTTTGAAACCAATATAAATCAAAGGAATGGAAAAACATCTTCTTGCACATTTCTGTTAAACTGTCATATTTTTAATAGAGAAAATCCTATTTTACAAATTGCCTTGAAATAAGCTTTATGTAAGTTTTTTCTTGCTACTTTGATACTTTGTATCAAACTCCAAATGTAAGTGAATATTGAATCTGTCTTCTTTTTCTTGCACAATGTTTATTAGTGAGCAGAGGAAATGAGTAAATAAAAGATATAAAATTCTATGCTTCCCATAATACTTTTTACCTCTCCTGACTGAATAAAGCAGATTGTCTCTTGAATATATTTTAAATAGTTCATTATACCATCACATAATCACATTTGTTCCCTTGGGAGAGGCATACTAACTGTTTAAATTAACTCCACAGAAATGCAAAACATAAATAAAAGACCGAGTCCCCCAGTAAAGAGGCGCATTGAGAACGGACCAGGAAGGAGAGGGCGCCCTAGTTCCGCCCGGTCTGATCTGGGCAGCGCTCAGCCACAGGAAGGACTGCCAGTCGCTGCAGCGTGGACGTGCCATGGTTGGTGTTTGTCAGCTTTGTTGGATTATTTTACTAAATCCTCACAATAACTTTTAGGATGTATGTACTGTTACCATTTCCAATTTATAAATGAGGAAACTGAAGCTTAGATAATTTAAATAAGCTTCCTAAATTTGCTTGGTTATTAAATGGCAGAGTTGCGAATCAAATCCAAGCAGTCTCATTCCAGAAATTATGTTCTTAACTACTGCATTTTACTAGGGATGGGTAGTCAAAACGGAGTAGTACAGCATCTTAGACAGTAGCCCTCTTCCCCACCTCTATTCACTCCCCATACTATGTTTTCTCTCTTCCTCTCTCCCTTTCTTTCCTCCCATGTTCTCCTTTATTACTTAAAGTAATTGGTCACAGTTAAAGAAATCTTATGACCCTCACATAAGAAATATTACATATATATATAAATATTACATTTATATATACCCTCACAATATATTACATATATATATAAATATTACATTAATATATATATGTATGTATATATATATATATATATATATATATATATATATATATATCCATAGCCAATTGGAATGATTCAAAGAGGATTAGCAATGCCTATGTGCAAAATGGCAGGCAAATGTGCAAAATGTTCCACATTTTTAAAGATAATGAGCAAAATATAGAAATCATAGTTCATAATAAAATAAATAGGAATAACCAACCACCAAATTAAAATAAAGCACTCAACATTATCAAAATTAAAGAACTGTAAAGCAAAAGAACAGTGAGATATCATTTCTCACCTATCAGGTTAGTCAAAGTTAAATGTCTGATAATACCAAGTATTCACAAAAGTGTTGGTAGAAGTGCAAATTGATGCCAGTTTTTGGAAGAGCAATTTAAAAGTTTATGAGAGTTTTAAATAGACATGTATTTGGCTCAGCAGTTCTACTGCCAGAAATTTACCCTACAAATATACTTGTGAAAGTATATCAATGTATATCTTCCAGGATATTCTGAAGATCTTTATTTATAACAGCAAATAAGCTCAATATTAGGGGACTTTTTGTATCAATACTAGAGGCCCAGTGCATGATTGAATCATGCACGTGTAGGGTCCCCTACACGTTTTCGCTTCCAATCGCAGGGGTGCTGGGTGCCTGCCGCTGGTGCACCAGGCCTTTCGGAAGCCTCCGGTGCGACGGGGGCTTCTGAAAGGCCTGGTGCCGGAGCAGACAGGCACCCAGCTGCCCCGCTTTTGATGGTCCGTGGCTGGACGTGAACTCGCTGCCCCAGAGGCCCCTTCTGTTCCGCAGCACAGCCATGGATCAGCGTCCTGCCAGCCCAATCGGCTACCCCGGCCACCCCGAGTCCCACCCCCTGTGCCTCCCTCTGGCCCAATTGTGGGCATAGCGGAGTGATGGTAATTTACATATTACCATTTTATTAGGTAGGATAGCATATCCATGCAATGGTATATATTGCAGTCTTTAGAAAAAATCAGATGAGTAGGTGCTGATATGAAAGAAAGAAAGAATCTTAAGTCCTTTCTATGAAAAGAAGCAAGACAGGGTGAGTCAGTGGTGGATGGGTTGGGAAGAACATATCAGAAAGCCTTGACTTATAACAGATAGGAACTAGGAACTGAACAAGTAGGGAGTTAATGGTGGTGTGAAGGGTGGTGTACTAAAACCTTTCATGTTATACTTGAATGTTCTGGCTAAATTTTCTTGAGTTCTTAGAGGGGCTGAGCAGACCTCTGGCACCTGGAGAACAATCTTCATTTATTGGCTTTCATCTGGGAAGAACAGGAAAGGGAAAGGAAGATAGAGGACTCTTAACCATCAGTGTTCTGGGTGTGAAAGAGTACTGAACACCTTAATTAATGATCCACTTTATTTCATATAAGAGTTTTTCAGGCAGACAGATTAAACCACTGTTATCCTACAGTAATATAGGCACATGATATTGTGTAATGCATCAGCTTTTCAGCTCTCAGCCAAAGACCTGACCTCACTGAAAAACAAAGCATAAAATATTCCAGCAATGCATGACTCTAAAAATATCAGTATGTCTATTTCAGTCACTATGATATTATTTTTAATGGTAGTTCTTCAAAATATACTTTGCAAGGAATTTGATTTTCTCCTATGTTAATCACAATTCATCTCTTTAAACACCTGTTATTTTCATTGTACTAAAATGAAATCTTTGGATAGGTTATTACAAGTATACTTTCAGAAATTAAGCCAGTCTAATAACTGTGATATCTATATGAATTTCTTGAGAATAGTTAAAGGACTGCTCTTTCAATATTCACTTGAAAAGTCTTTGTCAATTAAGGAAATGGAATGATACAAATTTCATTTCTTAGCTTCTTGATTGGATTGGATTTAAAAAAAAATAATGAAGCATTCAAAATATTCTGGCAGGAAAGATATTTGTGTAGAGTGAAAAAACATTAATACCAATGGACACAGACACCAGGGGGGTGAGGGCATGAGTGGAGAGGTGTGTGGGGATTAATGGGGGGATAAGGACACATATGTAATACATTAATCAATAAAGAAAAAAATTAAAAATCTATACTAATAATAGAGGAATATGCAAATTGTCCGGGACACCGTCACAGTAACAGTAACGACCAAACAGCAGGCTGCATGGGGCAAAAAGGCTGGCAGGGGGGTTAGTGAGGGACAACCAAATGACTGAACAGCAAGCTGCATGGGGCGACCAGGCCAGCAGGGGGGTCAGTGAGGGATGACCAAACGAATGAACAGCAGGCTGCATGGGGCGACCAGGCCGGCAGGGGGGCAGTTGGGAGCGACCAGGCCAGCAGGGGGGCAGTAAGGGGCAACCAGGCCAGCAGAGGGGGGCAGTTGGGGGTGATCAAACAGGCAGGCAGGGGAGCAGTTAGGAGTTAGTGGTCCTGGATTGTGAGAGGGAAGTTTGACTGCCGGTTTAGGCCCAATCCCTGGGATCGGGCCTAAACTGGCAGTTGGACATCCCCCGAGGGGTCCCAGATTTGAGAGGGTACAGGCTGGGCTGAGGGGACCGCTCCCCCCACCCC
Source organism: Eptesicus fuscus (assembly GCF_027574615.1). NCBI lineage: Eukaryota > Metazoa > Chordata > Mammalia > Chiroptera > Vespertilionidae > Eptesicus > Eptesicus fuscus. The sequence continues at coordinate 78,924,394 of NC_072482.1, forward strand.
TCCCCCCCATGCACGATTTTTGTGCACCAGGCCTCTAGTAAATAAATAAAGGGCATTACTTGGTTTATACCATTTTATGTATACTGATAGCCAATACTGGCTGAGCCATCATGCCAATTACTCAGAAGAAAGACTGGTCTGAAGAACATTGTTACTGCTGTCTTTCAAGTACCAAAACAGTAATTTTGATCCTTTGCTTTCTGTACTAAAAAGCCAAAATGTGAGCTTGGCTGGCATGGCTTAGTGGTTGAGCATCTACCTATGGACCAGGAGGTCATGGTTTAATTCCTGGTCAGAGCACATACCCAGATTATGGGCTTAGTCCCCAATGTGGGGTGTGCAGGAGGCAGCCGATCAATGATTCTCTCTCATCATTGATGTTTCTATCTCTCTCTCCCTCTCCCTTCCCTTCTAAAATCAATAACAATATATTTTTTTAAAAAGTAAAAATGTGAATATTCTGACCTGCCTGATTTCTATGTTTTAGCTATTTAACTTTGATTCCTTCTTAATCTATCCTTTCTTATATTCTGATCATATTTTTCAAAATAGTTTCTAGAATTTCTTAAGCCACGTCTAAACACCTTATAGCTTTGTCAATACAAATAGGTGAGTAGAAGTTGTGTATAGAGAAGAATTGCAGATTTTATAAAGGAAAACTAACAAAACTATAGTAATGAAAACCTAAAAAACATAAGCACTCAGGGTTGGCTTTAAATGAAAAGATAGATGAGGTAGAGTATAGCTATAACCAAGATGTAAAGAAAAATGTATGAGGTCCAGTTTGGACTGTAACATGGCCAAAGAAACAGAATTATTGAGAGTTAAGAGAATCCAACCCAATGCTTTACTTGCATTTGTAGAGAACAAGAAAAGGATCCGATTTATAATCCAGTGACATTTTGTAGGTTTTCTTCTCCTTATTTCTTCAGCTCTCATGCCCATTAGCTGTAGCCATATCATTCTCTTTATCTTCGCTGTAGGTATCATACTACCAAACCTCAAAGCCTACATACACTCACTTCTTCAGCTTTGGCTCTCCCTTTCTCATCCTGCCCTCACACATTGGAAGACCAACATGCAGCATTGGGTTTGACAGAGACAAAGCCCATAAAGTGAGGGGGGAAAACAGGGCAGCAAGGGTAGACAGTGGACATGCCTGACAATATCGTTTCCCTTTGTTGCAGAACCTCTGACACGACACTAGATAAACATATTTAGAATGCAATTCACTAGATAGAGTTGTAAGTTGCTTCCATTTATAATATGTATTCACTCATGTTTTCCATGTTTCTGACACTGTGCTAAATCTGAATTAGAGTTTAGTTAAATTAGAACTAGTAACATTGAACTACGCCATATATATATCTCAAAATAAAGCTGTTACAAGTAATTTCTTTGGTCATTAATAATGTCTTCTTTTCCAAAATTCTAGCCTTTAGAAAAGGCAGTGTGTGCCATGAAATCATTATAGGTTGCAGACTTGGAAGATGTGCATTCAACTGCTTTCTCTCCCTTGCTTTTTACCTGTATAAAATGAAAATAACACCTTCCTTCAGATGACTGATATGAGAAATAATTGAAGGATGTTTGAGAAAGTATTGGATTTATCACAGGCAGTTAGTAAACAGAAACAAAATAACTTACATTGGTTTAATAATTCACATTGATTTGATAATTGCTCTGGTGTGTTTGCCAGTTCTCAATGATGTTATTTATAATCCATTTAAGAAGAACCAGAGTTAATTTTGTTTATTTCCCTTTTATATTCTCTAAACATATGCATATAGCCCTCATTTTCAACTAAATACAAGAATGACATTTTCAGATTTAATGAAAATATTTTATTTGACTATTAAAATTATCTAGCTAAGTTCCTCAAATGGAAATTTTATTTTTTTCTTAATATGAACAGGGCATAAATAAATACTTTGAAAGAATGCTTCATTTACAAGGATGAAATTTGTAGACCTGCTATTAATTTTGAAAGCTTCTGGTTAAATATAATCACCTGTTCAAATTGCCATCTAGATAACATTTTGCAATGAATTTTTTCATTCCCATGACATTTGTCTTATTATGAACTACCACTCATTATCACTTCTTATTTGCTCCTTTATCAAAAATTGAAGAGATATCCTGTCTTTAGGAATTCATTGTAAAACAAAGTTTAATTAATGCACATAACTCCTGTTTCCTACAAATGTGCCTCATCTTTTGTTCTAGAGGCTCTTTCTGAATTAGAAAATAGGTTAAACTCTGCAGTGATACTATTTGTAGTTCTGATGCAAACAGTCTGGAATAGGTAAGGGACCAATCTATCCGAGGTCATGTAGAAACCTTGATTTTGACCTTCCTGGTAATGAGAGATTCCTTCTACTCTCAGGTATTCATCCACTTATTCATTCATTTATCAAACATTTGTTAGGGCTATGAAGGTTAATGTGTCACCTTCTGGACTATGGCAGAAGTCCATCGTTATTGTTCAGCAGTGGTTAAAAACATAAACTTTGGAGCCAGATGAATCTGGGCTAAAGTATTGGTTCCACTTAAATACATGCAATTTATTCCAATTGTTACTGTTCTTTTGACTTACATGATTTTTTTATATACCGGAGACAGCCAATTTTATTAATTATATAATATGATTACTCTTTATAACTCATTAATTTTATTATGCTCCATTACATTATCTTTTTATCTTTGGATATTTTAAGAACATAAAAAGGTACAATTTCCCTCAAGTCACTTTACTACAATTTTTCATCTACTTCTATAGTCCTTTGTTATCTTAATACTGACATATCTAAAGAGCCTGCTCTCTACATCACCCCTAAGGCCCAGCGCAGGCTCCTGAGGCCTGTGCAGAAGCAAGAGCAGCTGTGCAAGCAGTAAAGCTGGCATCCCTGTGCCTGGACTCCTGCCAACAGGTTTCATGAAGTTGCTATACCCAGTCTTTCCATTATTTTGTACTTTTAGCCCTCTCAATGTTATTCCCATGCTTCCCTTTCCCCAGTTACTGTCACGAGTTTGGGATGTGTACTATCTTTGACTGCCTCTTTTTTCCCTGACCATGCATGGGGACCTCTTTGGTCACTTAATGGGACTTGTGTTTATACAGAGGCATGTTATTGAGGAACCCTGCCCTGACCCAAAAGTGCCAAATTACTTCTTGTTCCACATGGGCACAGAGCCTGATAGGCCCTCCAATAGCTGTTTACCTGCAGCTGAATATGCTCTTCCCCACACTGGAGGGTCCTAGTAGGAAGCCTGAGGAGAGGAGGAAGGGGCACTTGTCTGGTGGCAGGATCTTCAAAGACTTAAGCTATCAGGAGAGAGGGGAGTCCTCTCTTCAGCCAGTGGAACCAGAAACCCAAATGATCAGACATCAAAGCTGCATGTAGTTAGTTCCAAGCTCTGCAGGCTGACTGTGGGCCTGCAGGCCTGCTTGGTTTGGGCCGGCAAGGCACTCTTAAAGAAATTGAATTTGAACACCTTTAAGCAAGACCAGTACCCTTTGGTTCCAATAGCTCCCCTGTTGGCCATTATTTTGCCACCTTTCATTTTCACTACTAAAAAGAGTCCAAAGTGTTTTTATTTCCTTGATTTTCTCTATTCACCCTCCAAAGGAGGAACTCTCACTCTGTATCAGGAATCAGCAATTTCTACAGGAGAAGATTGCTTTGTACCAAGACCATGGTAGGCTCGAGGATCCAGGCTTGATTTCAACCATATGGTTCAAAATTATTTAGTTTTGTTTTTTAATCAATGGGGCAGTTATGTTTGTCTTCCACATGCCTGCCTATGGAAAGGCTGATTCTGAATTCAAAAGGAGGGTACCTTTAATAGTAAGAGAATGCTTTGGACAAAATTTAACCCCTGTATCATATTTTGGTTTAACATCACTGCATTCCTATGTTCCTATATTCCTGTTTAATCTCTTTCTAATCTAAAATAATAACATAGAAACTTAACAGGTTAGTAACTGAAAGTGTATTATATTCATTTTTAAAAATATGTTTTTATTGTTTCTTAGAGAGAGAGGAAGGGAGAAGGATAGAGAGATAGAAACATCAATGAGAGAGAAACATCCCCTACTGGGGACTGAGCCTGCAACCCAGACATGTGCGCTGACCAGGAATCAAACCAGTGACCTCTTGGTTCCTGGGCTGGTGCTCAACCACTGGGCCACATGGGCCAGGCCTACTTTATTATGTATGTTCATGACAGTATGACCTTTCTGATACAATTGTCTGACTAAATGACCGAGTGTTTGGAGGACACAGTATAGTAGGAAAGTACTGATTAGCTGGATAGAAATTAATGTTTGGAATAATTTCGGCACTTTTCTATGTTGGATTACATGCCATGCAATCCACTGATTCAAGCTTGGGAATGGATAGTTTTATTTCATGTGAGTATCTTCCATTTCAGAGACATGTTATCTGCTCTTAAGTAACTAAATAATTTAACTTAATTTTGGCAAAGACAAAAATTAGGGATAAACTGAGAAGTAAATAAAACTGAAAAGTTACTTTACATGTGATAAGATATATAATTGTAAAATTGTAGTATTCTCAGACTTGTAATATACCATCCTCAACTTCATTTCTTGTCCTGTGCACACTGCATGAGAATCTCAACTGGCTACTTTATTAACAAAAATCTCTTGTCAATCTAAAAAGTATTATTAATTCACCTAGCGGTATTAATTTATCTTTGAACCCTTTCAATCATCAATTTGACCAAGCCTCATATTCATCAACAAAACTATTTCTGTCTCCATAGACATTCAATCAGTGCAATGTAGACTGGCTTCAAATCTGAAATGTGCACAAGGGCAAACTTGCTTTTAACAAATGTATATTCAAAAGTTAAAGAGCCAAACAAATTGCTCCTGGCAAGTCCAGACTCCCTCAAGGCAAGGACAGCATAAAAATGGCAGAGAGCAGCACTAAGTCATTCATGACTAAAGCTCACAGACTCACTGGATTTTACTGAATTGAACCAAGTAACACATTAGAAATATGGAGGATATACTGCCCTCACAATTTTTATTCCTTCTAACTCCAGGCACCATAGAGAGAGAAATGACTAAATCTCTATTTTAATAGCTGCTGTCAAGAGTTTTGCTCTGTAGGGCCTATTTCAGCAGTTCCTGGTGGTAATATATGGCATTTCCCTGATTAACAGCCATTTTATAACTTGTGTAATTGGCCACAAATCAGAGGAATGTCATAATGTAGCAAGAAAACATTCCCATCTTCGTCAGAGCCCTGGCTTGGGTTTCTGGGGGAATTATTATTTGAGTAGTTTGTGGGTTTCATTACTTTAAATAATGTACTACCTGAAGTACAAAAATAGACATTTAAACTAATGAACATTTCTCCTAACCTGTTCTACAATGCCTACCCTTAGACTTCTTTTTCCCATGAAAAAAATCCTAAAATTGAATTTCTTTTTTAATTTTTATAATACCAGTTTATGGGGAAATAGAGGCAAGGGCAGGGCTGGGAGGAGGTTGAGGTGACTGAGGCATTTAACCTCAGGTATGAAATGTAAAGGGGCACCAAAAAATTCTGTAATCAAAATAAAACTATTTTAATACAATATTTAAAAAATCAAAAATAATAAAAATATCCATAATGAACAAAACATTAAAATTTGAAATAAAAACAGGATCTGACTCTGTACTCACATCACTCACCTTGCTCACCTCACCCTAGTTCCAACTCCAGTGAGGGTACTGGATAGCAAATAGTGACCCCAAATTAATGAGATCAACTTAGTTTGTCCAAGAGAAAACAGGTATTGAGTCTTTATAGTTATAAGGGCAATCTCCTGACTAGAATTATGTATATATGGAGTCTTATTTCACCCATGATACACAGTCCAAAGCACTTTACTATCAAAGTACCATCTATATAGGAGACAAAACGTGTCATTCCATAGCAGCTTCTATTGGAGATGATGGACTATTAGTTGAGAGCATGACAAATATAAATGACTAGAGGCCCAGCGCATGAAATCGTGCATGGGTAGGGTCCCTAGGCCTAGCCTGTGATCAGGGCCTTCTTCTGCCCGTTCGCCAGTCCCCTGTTCTGCCCCACCGCCATCACACAGCCTGGTTCCCCGTTCGCCAGACAATTGATCAGAGCCTGTGGGCTGGGGGAGGGACCAAGAGGCCATTCCACCCGCTTGCCAGTCCCCAGTCCTGCCCTGATGCCACCCACCTTGGTTCCCTGTGGTTCCCCATTTAACATCCGGGGCGATGGGAGCCTGTAGGCCGGGCGGGGAGGGACTGAGAGGTGGTCAATGCACCTCATAGCGACTGGCCGATCAGTTGTTCTGGTCGTTATGCCATTACAGTCGCTGGCCTTTTATTATATAGGATTATAAAGCATTTTCTCTTTCTAAGGTTGGTAAAGAATTATTTAAAAAATGTTTATTTTCTGACTTGAGAAGTAACTGCGATATTATTCACTAGACATACAAAGTTAAAAAACAAATATTGTGTTTGTCCTCAAAAAGATGAAATTGAAGCCCATGGCTACAGTGGTTTGAAAAGTCTATGAGAAAGGCATGCACTAATAAGAGGCATGTAATTCAGATGGGGTGTGAGGTCTGGTAGAGTGAGATGAAAAGAAAGAGGGATGATGGGGCATTCCAGAGAGAAGGGTTAATGCTGTGAAACAAGGAGGCTTGAAGTGGTAGCATGTTTTGGAAGGAGCATGGATATTTCAGGAAGGTTGGGAATCTGGATACAAGCCAGGAAATAGCAAAGTGAGACTGGAGAGAGAAAGAGAAGGCAATTCAAATGAGAAACAAGAGATATTTGAAGGAAATAATAAATATAATAGCTTAATTAGAGAGCAGCTAAATTAAATAACATTTTAAATAGAAAACCCATACTACACCAGTGTAGATATTTCACTCATTTTGATCCTTGAATCAGAAATAAATACATAAAAATGTATTTAAAAGGTGTACAAGCTTTTCAGAAATATGACCCACTAACAAACTTGACAGTTTCACAAGGACATCTGTACTATCTGCCTGATTCATTCCTTTGTGATTATCCCTCTGAAGGCAGAAGAAAGTGGAGTTTTGTGTGGTTAACATTTTATCATACATTCATTTAAAAGTTACTGAACTTTAGATTTGGTGAAAGGATACTATAAAAATTAGGTTTAAAATGATGAAAGATTACCCAATGCAAAATGAGAGTAAAGACAGAATATTATAAAACTGGCAAGAAAGATTACTTACATAAAACCCAGGCAATAAAAATGATCATAAAAACCATGCTGAAACAATTGCACTTTTCCAATCACGTGACAAAATGTTTTACCAATTGCAACTACAGTTGACCTGAAAATAAGAATAAAAAGGGGTCACTCACCTTTTACATCCTTTGCTAATTTCTTGGCTTCATTAAGAATCCCAAAGCTTTTCTGAAGAGAGCCTTTGGCACCTTCCTTTAATGAACCCTGAGGACCTGTTGCCTAGAGACAGAAACAGAGGTATCACAATAATAACCGGAGAATTATGAAGTAGCGGTATCTACCAGGTTGTTGTTTTACAGAGTTTACTTTTAGGAAAGCATTCTGGGCTATAGATTTAGAATGAAAAGTTAACAGCACACATTGGCGATTAAATCCAGTAGACCAGTAGGCGAAGGGAAGGCCTAGAAGAGAACCCTTGGGTTCCCAAAACTTAAGGGACAAGTATAGAAAGTGGGGCTAGCAAGGTGACTGAGGCTCCAGAGAGGACAAAGAGAAACCAGGATACTATAATGTTATGGAAGCGAAGAGGGAAAGTAGCTGAAAGCAGGAGACTGGCAATGTTGCGAGGACATATCTGGTCAGTATCATCAAGGGCTGAAGAACAGGCAAGCAAATAAACATCTAAACACCTCCACTGACTTTATCCCTTAGCACATTTGGAGTGTGGGGGGGCGGGGGGGGGGGGCATCATTTCTTGTCCCTTAGGTGTTGAAATGAGGAAGAATACTGCTCCTTTTCTAAACTCATCTCAAAGCTCTATGACAAATCAAGTCTTCCAAATGACAATCTCTGAACCACATCATCTCCTGGCAAAGGGTATGTATTAAGGCTTGGATTAAAGAGGTGAGACAAAGATAATAGAATGATATGGGGAAAGAATTGTTTAACTTGAATGTCTAGTTATCCATTTCAATAGTGTTTGCTCCTCAGCAATCATTACATAATACCTTATACCAAGAGATAAATAAAATAAGATCTTGTTAAATTTTAAATTGGAGAAGTGTTGCAGGGTGCAGGAAGAGCTAAACACTTACTGCTGAGGTTATAAATCTGAATGCAGGCTATCCCAGACATAGCACTCTTCAAAGACAATTGGAACAACTTAATAACTTTTTCTTTATCAATCACATTATTTGAGCATTAAACTAGGAAAGATTACAGAACTTTATACTGTTGTAATAAAATTTATTTTAAGGTGTTATACCAACAGCTTTCATCTAAATAATCTATTGTTTACAGAACAGCTTGATTATATAATGCTATGATATCTACAAATGAACATATGGGAAATATCTACATAAATAAAAAGTGACATTGTGTGTATATACCTTGGGAATTAGATATAATAACATCACGTGTCATTTATCTTGAAAAAAAAAAAGTAAGTGTCAATGTAAATGGCACAAATCCAGTGTACCTTATTTAAAAAAATAAGCCTCAATTACCCATTCAGGTTCTATATTTGTTTCAAATTTACATGCCATTCTTACTTCATTATTTACAAATTTTCTGAATCAAAACAGGTTAGAAAAAAAGTAGAATGAAGATTCTCCTATTGGCATTTGAAAACAGCAGGAGTGACAGCTGATTATCTGTCTGACACTGAGGAGAGAGAAAACTAAGTAGAGAGAAGCTCAGAATTTGGAGTCAACTTGAATAGGGATGGAGTAGGTTTCAGTAGATGCCAATACTATTATAGTAAAATAACTAATGTTGACATGATGATCCTGAGTTATCAAGTTCATGTGGGTCATTCATAATACTAGATCAAACCAGAGAGAGAGAGAGAAAGCTTTCCTTATAGACTTGAGGTATGAATGCCTTTCTACAGAAACATAATCTAGCATGCATTTAACATCCAAAATTTTAAAGCTAATCTTGGTTGTGCAAATTGAGGCATAGGGGAAAAGGAGGGAGAGTTGATTTGCTGTGCGTTAGAAAATTAACACAATGAGTTAAGAAAGAAGAGAGGGAGAAGAACCAGACAATCTAGAAAGAGGCTAAATTCTGAACTGTGGAAATTGTTGGAAAATGATGACTAATATTCTTTCTTTCTCTTCTTTTTTTTTACATTTTCTACAAATTTATTTATGCATAAACTTTACATATTTACAATTTGATAAATTTTGACATAACATGAAACCATCACCACAATCAAGGTAAAGAACATTTCCATCAACTCTTCTTTTGTTTTTAATACTCATCCAAAGATATTTTTCCATTGATTTTTTTTTTAGAATGTGTAGAAGGGAGAGAGTGAGGGTAGGGGGAGAGAAAGAGAGAGAGGAGAGAGAGAGAGAGAGAGAGAGAGAGAGAGAGAGAGAGAGAGATTGAGATTGCTTCCCACACCTGCCCCAACCAGGGCTGGGGATGGAACCTGCAAGCGAGGTACGTGCCCTTGACTGGGAGTTGAACCCAATTCCCTTTGGTATATGGGTCAATGCCTTAACTATTGAGACATACCAGCTAGGGCTCCATCAATTCTTTTTAATTTCTTCCTTTGACCACTTCTTGTCTTTCCCTAATCTCCACACAAACACTGATCTGTTTTCTATCACTATTAGGTAGCAACTTACAGTATTTTACATAAATGGAATCATCCAGTATGTACTCTGGCTTTTTTCGTGCAGGGTAATTATTTTGACATTTACCCATGTTGTGTGTGTATCTGATTTATCCACGTTGTGTGTGTGTGTGTGTGTGTGTGTGTGTGTGTGTGTGTGTGTGTGTGTGATTACTTTTGCTGGTGGGAAGGGAAAATGGGGAGTTGTTCAATGGGTATAGAATTTCAGTTTTGCAAGATGAGAGTATAGAAATCTGTTTTACAAAGACGTGCATATATTTAACACTACTGTATTGTACACTTAGAAATGGTTAAGATGGTAAATGTTATGTTGGGTCTGTACACTATTTTTGTTTTAATTTTTATTTTCTTTGTAAATGTGGAGCATATTTTCATGTGCTTATTTACCATCTTCTTTGGTGAATTGTCTAAATCTTTTGTCCAATTTTTTATTGGGTTATTTGTTCTTATTGAGTTTTGAAAGATCTTTATGCATGACCTGATACAAATCCTTTATCAGATAAGTAATTTGCACACAAAAAATCCCTTAGTGTGTAGCTAATAAGTGGTTGGATATGATCTAACATTGTCAAGAATTTTTGTATCTATGTCCATATGGAATATTGGTCTATAAATATCCTTTTTTTGTAATATTTTTGTCTGGTTTGTATCAGAGTAACTGGCCTCACAGAATGAGATGAGGCATTTTCTCCTCTTCAATTCTCTGAGGAAATTATTATTTCTTTTTTAAATGTTTATTGGAATTTAATAGTGAAGTAATTTGGACCTGAATGTGTGTGTGTGTGTGTGTGTGTGTGTGTGTGTGTGTGTGTGTGTGTGTGAGAGAGAGAGAGAGAGAGAGAGAGAGAGAGAGAGAAGGTTTTTAAGTACAAATTAAATTCTCTAAGGAATACAGTGCTATTTGAGTTATTTATTTCTTAGTGAGTTTGATAGTTTGTGCTTTTCAAAGAATTTGTCCATTTCATTCAAATTGTTGAATTTTTGGCATCAAATTGTTTATAGTACTCTCATTAACCTTTACTGTGCAGAAGCTGTAGTGATTTCACACCTTTTATTCCTGATACTACATATTGCTGATTTTCCTGAATTTTTCTGATTAGTCTGATGGGATGATTATCAACTTATTGATCTCCCACTGGACCTTTGTCCCCTCATCCAACAACATGGCTGAGCTCTGACCGAAGTCCATCTGCTGACACAGGTTCCTGCTGCTAAGTTCCTATCTTCTAGCATTTATGAACATCGCCTGCCTTTTGCTTCCAGACATCTTGTCTTTTTTGTTTTTTTCAGGAAGCCAGTGTTTTCTTCCTGGATCCTTATTCAATCACTCCTTGCTCAGATATAAGGGGACAGTAGCAACAAGGTCAGGAAAGACAGGAAGGTAGGGAGTTTTGATGTGTGGATGGAAGACGAGTATTTCAGTTGCAAAGGATTGTGGAGTTTTTAAAGGGCAAGGTGTAGTAGAGCTTAGGCTGTTAGGGAGATTAGAGTCAATATCAAAACAGTTTAAATGTCAGACTAAGGAAACTGGACAATAAGCAATGTTGAGCCAGTGAAAGTTTCTGAGTAGGTGTGTACCATCAGAGTTAGTCCAGGATGATGAATTGTGCAGCTGTGTGTGAGGACAAGGATAGATCAGTTGGTTATTTTAATAGTATAGGCCAGCGATTTTCAACCAATGTGCTATGGGACCCTGGTGTCCTGTAAGAATTTTTAAAACATGCAATACCTGACTATTTCGTCAGGGTCACTGACCAATTTAGATTGTCAAATAAAAAAAATGACAATAGTGGACACAACAATAGCCATCTGGTGTAAATTAATCATACTTTTTTTTTTTGGTCATATTGGCAAAAAATATAGTGTTTGGTGTGCCAGTAGTTTATGTGCGCCATGAGATAAAAAAAGATTGAAAATCACTGGCATAGGACAGAAAAAGAGAGTTGTACCCTCAGGCAAGGGCAGTGGAAGTATGATGTTTGGGTTCAAGAGACATGGAGGAAGAAGACAGGTTTCAATGTTTTAAGAAGCACTTCAAAACATTACAGAGCTGATGGCATACAGCCATCAATCCAGGTTTAAAAGACAAGCCTTTCATATGATCACAGAATGGAGAACACTAACATGTTATAGATGAACAGAACAGTTTCAACTCATTGGAATTTGGAGAGCTCCTTTTCCAACAATGCTTAGTAAGGCACTGAAGCACATCAACAATATCAGAAGAGGTGATGAAGCAGCATTTTCCCAGCTAATTATGCTTCATACATATTCATAAGCATCACGGCTGAGTTTCTGAGCTGTGTCTGTAGTGTATGTAAAATATAAATGAGGTTTTAGAGTTGCATAGCACTGTTTATTTTTTAGAGATTGTATTTTATAAGTTCTCTGTGTGTATATGCAATATATACATTATATATATAAATTGGATAAAAAACTTTCATTATGTCACACAATAGAATATGATTATATGTAGGTTGTTGTATGTTATTAGTTAATAATAATTTATAAAAAATGTGAGCTAATGTAAGATCATTAGAGAAGGAAATATACAGGAAAACATGTCTATAAAGATTTAACAGAGGGCTCAGCACATAACTGGCTTTTGAGACATCTTAGTTTTGCTCTTCCTACTGTTTGCTAAATATTTATAGTAACTCCTGTTAAATCATCATGTCACTGATTAACAGATGAATGAATTGATTAATTTACCCAATAAAAGTGTATAGCTGCCTCAAGCACCAGAGTGAGCGCTGATTATTCAGAGATGCAAAGACTCTGCCTCTCCTAATGGTACTATAGTGGAATGAATAGATAAACAAAAAATCCTTTATAAAGAGAATGATTACTGCCATATGGAGCATGAAAACATTTAAGTGTTTTGCTGTCAGAGGGGGCTCCATTAGGGGCATAAGATGTAAAGAAGAGACCTGAAGTTAAGTTTATCAGGTTGGTAAACCTGCACCCAAGTGATTTATTATTTAAGTAATTAATTTGAGAAGTTATTGTTTATATTACTTTCTATATTATATTTTATTATTTTTAAATTGTTCCTCAAATAATCTATTAGAGCTAAATTTTCTAAATTCATTGAAAGATTTGGCCCTAAGGAGAAATGCAGAATGTTTCTTTTTTAAAAACATGTTTATGTTTTAAATGATTCGAGAGAGAGAGAGAGAGAGAGAGAGAGAGAGAGAGAGAGAGAGAGAGAGAGAGAGAGAGAGACTGGTTGCCTCACACATGTGCCTTGACTGAGAATTGAACCCTCAACCTAGGTATGTGCTCTGACCAGAAATCAAACTTATAACCTTTTGGTGTTTGGAACTATGCTCCAACCAACTTAGCCCCACACTGGCCAGGGCCAGAATATTTCTGTTTTTGTTTCTGCTTTATAAAGAAAGTTGTAACTGAAAATTCAATATCATGGTTTATGACCTATTCCATTACCAAATAATTTATTTTACAGGATAAGTCTTAAATATTTCCAAAAGGTATAATATGCTGAGATAATATATCACTTATATGATCTTAAATTTAAAATATTTTTAATAAAGAAAACTGTTCAAAATGTGCATGGGTATATGTAAGGTCTGGCCATTAGCTGCAATATGTTTATGTATAATATACATCAAATAAATTTACATTTGGTACATTAGACTGTTGATAAAATCAGAGATAACTTTCTTACTATAATAAAATAAATTCTCAGAAGAAATGGTGGAATCTAGATTATGTACATTTTAAGAATGTTTTGAGAATATAAAAATGTGCATGTGATATTAATTGATAGATTAAGCTATAAAACAGTCATATAATTATTACCCTTTGCATGAGAAAAGTATGGACAGATAAAAAACATTATAAAAATATTTATTTGTGATTGGTGGGATTATTCACATTTTATATTTTCTCCCTCTTACTGTCTGTATTTCCTATTTTCCTGTAATAGACATGAACTGCTTTTGTAATGATTGAAAAAGGTCACACAATTTAAAATATGAAAATCACTATGTATTGATTTTAAATGTACTTTACTATAACCTATGTTTTAAAAGTACTACAGGAGAGTAAAATAAAATAGTGATTAAAAATGAGTAAAGAAACAAGCCAGTTTTTTTTTATTATAAACCCTTTAGTTGTGTTAAAAATACAATTTAAGGCAGGTTGTTTGAAGCATCTGTCTTCATCTGATAGCATTAACACACTTTGATATAATTTAAAAAATTACCCTAATTTATTATCATTAAAAAAAAAAGTGATGGCTTTGGTCTGAAATCTGCTGAAAGGCTGTATTAGTGCTGGCCTCGCACACTGAGTCCTAACATGGAAGAAGAATTACCGTAGATGAGTCTCTGGAAGACTGGAAGCCAATTAGCACACAAAGGAGACTCAGGGATGGGACAGAAAATCCTCAAAATCATGAAAATTTAGAATCAGGGACTGAATATTCAGCCGGATGAGAACTCCAAGAAAGACAATCAAAAGAGGGTTTAAAAATATGTCACTAAGTGAGAACAGGTTTCACCCACTGCTGCGTGACAGCCATTGCTCCAGCACACATGGGGGCCACCAGCTTGCTGCCAAGAGGCAGGGAACAGATAAGCTGTTGGGGGCAGGATGGCTGGACTATACAAGGATTCTTGATTTTGAGTCAACAGAGAAGTATCTACTGAGTTAGAGAATGTCCTCAGAGATCATAGGCTTTCTTTCCAGTTAATGTGTAGAATCAAACTCAACATGGCAATTTCATCTCCTACTTTTTCCACCGCAGGTGGAAAACCTAACAGCAGGCCTGAGAGCACTGATGCTGTGAATAATATTAGTTCAAACTTATGTTGTGTTATAGCAGCATCTCGAAGAGTTTCTGAGTAATGATACAAATTCTTTAATTTTTAATAGTTGTTGCCCTGAATTTTTAGATATGCCAAATGCTGGATCATAAATAGAAGTTTGCTTCTCTGTTTCCAAATGGAGTCAAATGAATGTATCCTGTACAAAGAAAATTACTAAAGTTAGGGTGGCTTAATGAACACTACTTCTACACACAGATTCAATATTTTTGGGGGGTTACTTAGAGCCTCACTGACTTTTTCATATTTGCTATTGTGTGAAATACTCAGTTTGTAGTTAAGTTGCTGAATTGAAGAAGAAGAAGAAGAAGAAGAAGAAGAAGAAGAAGAAGAAGAAGAAGAAGAAGAAGAAATGCTCACTAGTTTTCTTAGCAAATTCAGTTATATCAATTATGGTTTTATATCATTTTTTCCATTAGTACTACACTGGTATAAAATGTAAATTCCAATTTTTATAAATATTAATAAAAAATCAAAATTACAGTGTGGATGACTTCTAAGTAGTGGGTTACAGACTGAAATAGAAGGTATACAAGTTTACAATTTGACTGACTATATTTTATTGGGTCTTTTGAATGCAATATGTACTCTGCTAATATTTGCCCAGTTTTTTATGTAGGAAATAAAAACTCAAAAATGACCTTGCAAGTATTCTTTATGTATTTTGGTTCATCCAATTACATAAGGCAAATATTAAATAAGACAGGCTGAGAGAATACATTACCATATTTCTAGTCGAACACGCATAAGAAATGCCTTAATGTTTAATCACACTTTTGTAAGATTTACATTGTTTAACTATCTGATTTGCTAACTAATAGTAGTGGAGTCAAAAGAATCTTGCTACTATAAGGACTCAAAGACTAATAAGGAAAAGCAATTATTAGGAATGATATTAATAATATTAAAGAAGAGAATAGTAATAGGAAGGAAAATAACATTTCCTATAAAGAAAAATATGAGTTATGCAGGTAAAAGTTGGAAAGCATTATTTTTATTAGCATGACAAATAACAAACATAAATGATTATCGCAGATTGACCATAGGTTAAAATTCTATTCATCTCTGATTGTCCTGTGGGTTGGGTTTCATAATGCTATTTACACATCAAGTACATTAACTATGTGGGTAAAATTCTAAAGAGAAATTAAAAATATGGGTATGAATAGTATCTCATAGTTATCAATAAGTAGTTCATTAGCATCTTTTATTAGCATCCTAACTGTGTCAATGATAAGAGGAAGATATCATCTGAGGTAATTGAAGATTGAAGATAAAATTAGATGAAAAAGTTAAGTTCTAAGTTTGGGAGACAATATTATAGGAATTAAGCCAAGGAAGGGATTAAAATAGACTATAAAATGTACTTAATATGAAGACAGAGCTTCTAATTTACAAATTCTGACCTGCTATCTTCTCTCTCAAATTTTATTTCAGAAATTCCAGCATACCACTAGAACTTAATTCCTATCAATTGAAAAAAGAATCCTACATGACATCCATAGTCAAACAGATGTATAGGCATTATCTCAAACTAACTAGAGAAAATAATTTTATTTTTCCTTTGCAATGTTCTTCTCTGTTCAAATTTCCTACCTTTTGTGGAGATATACATATCTTATCAGTCCTGAAAATGTGGAGCATGCTGCCATTCTAGATCCCAGCATCAGTGTTTGGAGATGGCAGAGGTTATCTACATTTAGTGATCAGCTGCTATTTACCACCTGTTACCTCTATGAACAGTGTGGACTAGTGTGTGAAATAGTGAGAGGGAAATGCTCAAGGGGTCATTTGTGGTTATCCATGTGTCTGTCCGGTGGAGTTCTATTGTGACGTTAAATTTTAAAGACATTCTTTTCTGAATTGAATGAAGAAGATAGCAGGTCAGAATTTGGGAATTAGAAGATCTGTCTTCAAATTAAGCACATTTTACAGAAACGGAAATAGAAATAAAACGAAACTCCACAGTCACCAAGCAGTGAAAGGCTGGCAGCCGGCCTGGGAGAGATTGCATGAGCCGAGAGCAAGCAGAGATGCTCAGCATCTTTCCCAGGGGAGGATGCTGGGCAGTGCGTTCAGGTCTGACCCAAAGGTTCCCATTGAAAAGCGATGGCCCGAGCACTGCTCACCACACTCACTCAATAACTACATGAGTCAGCGGAGGCCCTGAACTTAACCTTTTCACGAGGAAGTAGAATATACAAGAAGAAAACAAAAGACTCCTCAGAAATATGGGTTATTTAATTTAAAATTGTCATTTTGAGCAAAAGGACTGTTTTCAGTAAACAGCACCAAGAGACTAAATAAAACAGAGTTGCTGTGCAGGGAAGTTCAGTGGGAAACTAAACTCTGATGGAGTGAAGAGAAGAGAAAAGAAAATGTGTGACTTCAGCAGAGGAGTCTTCACTTAGCAGGATGGACACCGCCCCTAACTACCTGACATGAGTCTTCCCACACTTACTCCCCTTCCATCTTTGCACTTATTGTAGCCTGACATTGTTCAGTGGGCATAAGCCAGGGAGGAGGCACAGAGAGTCTGAAGAAGGCCAGGTCTCAGAAACAACGGGTAAGGAAGAGGGTGGCAGTCATTCATGGGAATAAAAATGGATAATTCCCTGAGTGCCCCTCGCTCCTTCACTCTTGCTCAGAGCAACTGGCAACCTGATAGCATGTGCCCCGAACCTTTTCCAACTGAAAACATCACTTTATGGGACAGACCAGTCTTCTTTGTGCTTGCTGTGAGTGCTTTAGTAACTCAGTGATTCTCTTTAGCACTTACTTTGTAATTTTTCAGAGATTTAATTATTTTTTGCATGGTTTATTGAAAGAGAGAAGGAATCCTGGTAACAAGGGGATGCGTTGCCATGCATTACAACTCATCCTAGCTCTATGTTTGAGGTAGGCTAGCCTATCATATATAAACACAATGCTGAGGAAAAGCACATATTTCACAGAAGCATAAAACTGAGAGTCTCCTAAGTGTAAAGTGATAGTATGAAATTTGGGTGAAATTAAACAGCTCTATAACATAAAATGTTAGAAGTGTATAAGGCTAACGCAATCACAATAGCAAGATTGAGATTTTCATTGGTACAAGAGATTGTAAAAGGCATGAAAAACATCAATTAGAATGACATTCACTCATTCAGTTTTTTATCAATTCATGAGTGCCTGCTATTTGCCAGGCACTCAGTTTGATGCTGAAAATGGTCACTCAGTAAAACATAGGTCAGATGAAAATGCTGACCTTAAAAATTAGAGTCTTTTTTAAAATAGAAAATTATCTATGAGGAGATGGATAAAGAATTTAGTTTAGATTTTTTAAATGGGTTCATTTTAAGAGAATTACTAAGCATAAAGAAGTTTCTGCAATAATTATATCACTATTTTGAGTAATAAATGAACAATATAATGGCATCAGTGGAACTCATTCCAGAGAAAACCAAACTGTAATAATTGCTGATAGAATATGATGTTTTCATTATGACCACAAAATAAACCCTCTAAGGTTGTGGTGAATATCTCTAATATCCCTGAGATCCAAGAAAGCACTTGTGCCCAATATCAAAGCAAAAAAACAAACAAACAAAACAAAACAAAACAAAAAATGATCTGTTTCTTTAACGTCAATTATTTATGATTAATTTGCAGTTAAATGTTGAATTGAGTTATTTTTTTCCTGAAATTTTTATGTATAGAGGAGATTTTATGTGAAACCAAAGAGTAAATAATGGTCCTGCACATTTAAACTCATCATATGCTTCCTATGAAATGCTTTTTTAAAACCTTAAATAGTTCCACAGCTTATCATATAACATATTTACAAAATGTTGCTCCATGTAAAGGATAAATATTTGCCACTACTGGAGATACTCAGATAATGTGTTAAATATACTTGGAAACCCAAGTTTATTTTGAACAATAACAGCAGCCAAGGGTTGCTTTGAAGGCAAAGGTTTCAATGGACAAAAACAGTGTAAATAGTTTAGAACCATATGATATGATGTGTTTTGCAACAAATGCACTTTGTAGTCAAACTTCACATATAACCAACTTGTGTGCAACTATGAGCAATGTGTTAATTTTCAAAGCACCTTCTTGCTGATGACATTTGGAATAATAGTGATACATTTTGCTGCCCAACCTCTTTGACCATTTTTTTTCTGTGACTTGGAGGCACAGACCCCCTTGGCACCTGTGGGAATTTCAAGACCTTTATCAGTAGTAAGTGGTGGGTGGCAGAAGAGTTCTGCTATGATTACAGTACGCTGAGAGTTTGTTTTGAGTAAAATGTAAAAGGAGCCTTTGAAAATAATTCAAAACAAAGATTCTATTTTACTGGGATTTTCCATATCTCCTTTAGAGAAATTCAGGTACTTATTCAAACACTCGGACCTCCAGTCTCAGTGCATAAATAATTCTATTTGTTTCTTACCAGTTTTGTAGCTTCATGTGCAAGGCCTTTGGCTTCTTCAGCAATTTTGTCAGCTTCATCAATATAGTCCTTAATATTGCTGTAAGCTTTGAAGGCTGCGGTGGCATTGAAGGAGATGTTTTTAGCCTCATCAAGGATTCTGTTGGGATTACCCAATGAAAAAGCATTTGAGAGTTAAATGAAGAACATCCTACTTACAAAACATATATGGCTTCCAAATAACCAGGGCCGATATAATCATGATAATTCCAGTCATAGTGGGCTATCTATTACTGTATTATGGTACAGTTTTCAATTTAAACTCATCTTCCTAAATAATTCAGCTATGAAATAGTATGAACATATTATTAAATACTCATAGCACCCCCCACAGCTCCTGTAGCCATGTGCACCAGGCAAGTATGTGCAGTGAGATGATGCTTTCATTTGTGAAGCATGCTGCACATTTCAGAGCACTTGTACCACATTCCTGGAATGAATTTCACAAAGTCTCTCTAGGGTAGGTGTATTTCCCAGGTGAAAATAAATGAATCTCAGAAAGTTAAATAACTTGTTTCAGGTCACATGTCCAACATGTTGGCTCCAAGTCCTTGCCAATTAAGGAGTTGGAGCCAGCATCTACAGATTTCTAGCTTACTGTTCCATCTACTGCCCTTCATGCTAAATTGGCAAAAGTTTGTTATAAAATGAACTGTGTATGAACCGTGCCCTCGGTCTTCAAACATTTACATTTTCCTTTGTATCAATGAGTATTACATATTGGAACAGAATTTTACACATGTCTTATATTAAATACAGATTTGTTTGGGAAAATGATTCTTGGGGCTAAAGCACCTTTGTAATTATAGGGAAGCATCCCAGTTTTACCTAGAAGGCTGTCCATAAGTCAAACACACCTCACCATTTGCCCCTCCCTCCTTTGACCCTTATAAGAATCCCAGGTCTAGTGAGCTGTTATTTCACAGAGGAATGCACAGTGCCTCCCTGGAGTCTGAAAAGAAAAAAGACTTAAGTCTTTATGTTGGGCCACATTTTCAAAAGCCACCTTTTTAACAATGTATAGTTTGGATTCCATTAAAAATATAAGACTGAAATTTGAAGCAGAATGTGTATTTATACATTATTATTTAAAATGCTAATAAGGCAACCGCTGCGCTCTCCAATAAAGAACAAAACCCACATTTTCTAAGTGTGGCCTGGGGCTATGCTCACTCCCTACCAAGCCATGTTTGAATCTGCTTTTAACTTGGACTTTTGATGCGGCTCCAGTAGAGCTCTGCCCAGACCACCCTAATTAGGCTCTTCCACAGCAAGGCCATGTAGCTCGTACGTTCATAATTACAGAAATCAAAATTTGAAAGCGACTGTCTACCATTTTTGTTAGTCAAAACTTTTGGGCAAGTGTCAAGTTACATAGACATTTCCAACAACAGTTGACATACCCATCAAGGACAGCAGCTGAGGCATTCAACTGAGCTGCATGGTTCTCAGCCTGGTACACCTTCTCGGCAAGCTTCCTATCTTTCATTTCTCGGGAGAGGTCATCTATTTTGTCTTTCAGCTCTTCAGACATGGGTGGTAATTTAGTTTGAATGTCTTTAACATACTGTTATGTAGAGAAAAGAGGGTGTTTTAAGTAAGTAAATCCAAGCCTTCACTCATTTACTAATTACTCTCTGAGATATAATTACGCATACTTAGTTTTTTATGAAATTCAAATTTACTAACATAGCAAAAAGAAAACGGAGAATAAAAGCTGTTGTTTAATGAAAGAGATTAGGAAATATAGGAAGCCAATTTACACCAAGAAGAACCAAAGTATCTTTTTTAAAAAAAATGTTACTTCATAGGTATAAATGCACAAACGATCCTCATAAGGATCTTTTAGACCATTTATGTTTATATCACCATATCTCCCAGTGTCCACTGCATTAGATGGTATGTTAAAAGTCTGTTTGTAGATTTAAATTTCTCTTTTAACTAACTTTATATGAATATTGAAGCAGATTGTAAGTGTCGTCCTAGCAACAAGCAATGTCCTTCTTCAGTGTGAAAGAAAATTCAGGCTGGTGGGAGTGGATGATTACCCTCACACAGACATTAGAGAATTTTGAAGTTCTAATTGTTGCCAATAGGTGGGGGCACAGTCACAATAGAAAAATGCAAAAACAACTTTACACCCACAAGAAGAAAACGTTAGCATTTGCTTATATTACTGAGACTTCTCATTGATTCCCATCTGTGAAAGCCTATGCCATTACCATCTTTTTATTTGGGGTTTAATCAAATACTCACGTCTATGACTGAGTTGATTTCATCTGCAAGACGACTGGCTTCATCAAGTATGTCATTGCCTTCTTTTAAAGTGTTCTCAGTTTGTCGTTTTCCACTTTCAATAGCCTCTTTCTTTTCCTGTAAGACAGCATGAACATACCATCAAAATGCTTTTAGGTAAAACCCTATCCAGCCCCATATTCCCGACTTCCCTGAGCTGTCTGAACAAAGGCGTTGCAAATAAGGTATGCCATGCTGACAATGAGGCTGGTTGAGAGTAATATGAACTACTTAGCCAATCCTCCAAGAGTTGTTTTATTTAAATGCCTGTAAGGTACTTTCTTCATCCCATTGTGAGAAAGTCATCCGAGAGAAGAAAAGTTATGTGATGGTAGCTGAGGAATTAAAAACTATTTTTTAAGCAAGATGAACATCCATTTTTAAAAAATATTTTTTATTGATTTCAGAAAAGAAGGGAGAGGGAGAGAGAGATAGAAACACCAATGATGAAAGAGAATCATCAACTGGCTGCCTCCTGCACACCCCTCACTGGGGATTGAGCTTGCAACCTGGCATGTGCCCTGACTTGGAATTGAACAGTGACCTCCTGGTTCACAGGTTGATGCTCAACCACTGAACCATGCTGGCCGGGCTGAATATCATTTTTTAACTAAAATGTAAGTGCTAAATATGTATTACTGAACATGTGGTAACACAGTGAATTACATTGAAACTAGATGTTGAATTCCAGAATCTATGTGCCAATGAGTATTTTGTGAGCATATACATAAGCAGATTTATTCTATGGGAGGTCTGTAAAAAATGGAAAGAAATTGAATTTTTAAGGGAATTTAGGAGAAGTACTTTTTTTTAAAAAGGAGAAACTATCACATGGAAGAATAAACTTAATGGAAACTCTCATAAGAAGAGAGCAGACTCTAAATTTTCTTTGAAACTAATAGCTTGTCTCAACACTACATGAAACTCATTCGGAACTTAGAAGAGTAAAATCATTGAGAGAGAAATAGTGCTATTTCTTTATTTGGAGCATAACTTTGCCTGTTTTTTTTTTTTCTTTTCTTTTACTTCTGACTCCTTTGTATTCTTCCAATCACCTTTTTATCTGAGGATTTAACTGCATCAATTATAATTTTAAGCCTCTGCCATTTATGTTCTTTTACATTAACAATAATGTTACTTTATATATTCATTTTGACCTTAATAATGTGTCAGGTAGTTTATAAGCCTTTCTTACTTAATTCTACACTAACTCTATAGGTACTGTGTTTATCACCTTTTAAAAAAATAGGAATAAATAAGAAAAAAACAAAAACTCATACAGAGATAAAAATATGGTGGTTTCCAGAGGGAAAGGGAAGTGGGGGAGTAGTAAAGAGTAAAGGGGGTCAAATATATGGTGATGGATGAATATTTAACTTTGGGTGGTAAACACAATGCAATATACAGACGATGTGTCATAGAATTTTACACTTGAAACCTATAGAATTTTATTAACCAATGTCACCCCAATAAATTTAATAATAAAAAGTAAAGAAAAAAAGAATAGAAAATTGAACAAGTTTTGTGACTTTCCCAAGGCCACACAGTTAGTACAATGTAGTTAAGATCCGAACCCTGGTCTATGTAATGATACAGCCTGGGTCTTGAGCTATGAAAGCACTGACTCTCTAATTGTAGAAATGGCATTTCTTATTTGCACCGGGAAAGCACTAATTTCACACCCTTCTTTCCCTGCCTTTTCACCAACCCACTTTAGTGTGACACCAGGTACATACACCTTGTTCCTGCCTCCGAGCCTTTACACTTGCAGTTCCCTTAACCTCGTGCCCTTCCCGAGTTCTTTGTCTTGCTTCTTCCTTCATTTTCTGCTGATGGTCACTCCCCTGATCACCTACCTAAAATAGCACTCATCTTTATCTCAATTATTTTCTATAGACTAGCAGACAGTTATTCAGGCTACAGCCTGCTTTGGCTGGGATCCAAGCCCTGCCCATTGTCATAAGGTATGAAACCTGGGCAAGTAATTTAGCCTCATGTGAAATGTGTTGTCCCTGGCTACTCAAAATGTGGCCCATTGAAGCATTAGCATCATGCAGAAGCATGTTAGAAATGTACAATCTCAATGCCTTTTGGGAACTATCAACTCAGAATTTGCATTTAATAAGAACTCCAGGTGATATACACTGTAAAATTTGAGAACTAGCTTAGAACACTGCCTGGAATATAGTAAACATGATGTAATTGTTGACTATTATCATATTATCTTATTTTGTTCTTCTTAGCACCCATTTATCTGAGTTATATTCTATTGGATGGCCACAAACAACTAAAGATAGATAATATTATTTTATTTTTTAATAGATTAAACCATCTTAATTGTGCATATTATTTAATGAAAATCAGGAACAACAATTCATCACAATATTCATATATAGGGACTAGTGGAAATCACAGCCTGCTGAACTGTAGGTAGCTGATAGAGGATAACGTATTGAATGCATCATGTAATGTCACTAAACATATCACTTATTATTATATTAGCCCATGCTCCAGAGTTTATGGCCATTTTATATACTACTCACTTATTGATTTTAGTGACTATCTTCCTCACTAGAATAGAAAGTCCATAAAAACAGTCTTATATATCATTGTATTTCCAATACCTAGAAGAGTTTCCTCAATAAATATGCTTGAATGAATAAAGAAATTAGGGTCCATTCCTGAAACTTGAACGGTGACACTTGGCTCATCAGTTACTCCCATCACTGGCTAAAACAGGGAGTTTCAATATGTCATTCCCTCCTCAGGGACAATAAATATAGGGGTAGTCTTGATGCTCCTGATAACAAGTCATATTTTATCTTCCAAGAGTCTGACATATTTTTACATAACCATAGACCTTAGCTTTTGCATGCACTGATTAAAAGTTATACCATGTATAGACATTCAAGACTTTTTTTTCAACATGGCTTGTTTGTATTAATGAATCAAGGTACCTGACAATGCTGCGCCAGTGGGAGGGAGAATATTTCCACATGCACATTAGAAAGAGCTGCACACATTTTGGTTTCAATTAAGTAGCGAATTAGAATCTTTGTAAAAGCTCCATTTGAGTCACTTTAGGGAACCAACTGTTATGCAAGATCAGAATGTGTTCTTTATCATACTAAAGCAGAAGTAATGAGCTGGAGAGTCAGGAGATTTCAGAGGTGGCTAACTTTCAGATTAGACACTGACAGAATCTAGTTTTAAGCCAAGGAAAAAAATGCATATTTGGAGGATCTAAATATTAATAAAAGTATACATATGACTTTTTAATAATTTTTGTTTATTTGTTTCATTGTTAATTCTCACCTGAAGATACTTTTTTCATTGATTTTTTTAGAGATAATGGAAGGGAGGGAAGGTGTGAGAGAGAGAGAAAGAGAGAGGGAGAGAGAGTGAAGGAGAGAGAGAGGGAAAGAAAGAGAGTAACATTGATGTGAGAGACACATCAATTGGTTGCCTCACACATGCCCTGACTGGGGCCAGGGGATGAACCTGCAGCCCAGGTACGTGCCTTTGTGGGAATTGAACCCACAATACTTGGGTGTGCAGGCCAACACTCTACCACTGAGCAACACCGACCATGCCAACATATGACTTTTTTGTGTGTTTGTTTCATGGCGCTTTATGTATTCATTGGAAAAAAAAATTATGGCAGACACTGTTGTGGGCCAAGGGAATAGAGTAGATAAGAAGATGCACTCCTCATGGCTTATCTGGAAGAGGGAGAAAATGAATGAGAGAATAAATGTATATTTTTAAGCAATGATGAGTGACATAAAAGTAAATAAATAGAGGGAACGCATAGAGAATGATGTAGGATATAAAATTCCCAAGATAGAAAGATTCGAGTGGTTAAGGAACAAAAAGGAGGCCCATTTATACAGAATTATCCTCCCAAAGTATGCCATAGGGATAATTGAGTGATTCTGTTTGAATACTAAAGTTGATTATAATTCTACTTTTAACTTCTAATTAGATCTTAATTGATTCCAGAGCTCAGTAAATTAAAAACCTTTTGTATGTGTTGTGTGTGTGTGTGTGTGTGTGTGTGTGTGTGTGTGTGTGTGAGTGCGAGAGAGGGATGATGCATGTTTGGGTTGGTTTAAAAGCCAGTTAAAGCTGTCTTTCAGTCAATCCTTTATTTAGCAAGTCACTATTTATTTTCTTTGCAATCCTTCCTTTTATAAGGTTATAAGGACATGCTCCTTTGTTTAATTGAATTGCTCACCTTCTCTTTGCCCATTGGCACAAAGTCCCTCTGCCTTCTCTCCATTGCTGGAAATGCCCTTCTAACCCAGTTGGTCTTCTAGAAGGCTGCATTCAAAGCCTTCTATGATCTGCCTCCAAATACTGTTTCCAGAACCATCATCTCCTACAGACTTTTATGCAGCCTATGACTGAGCTTTACTGCTCTTTCTGACATTTCATAAGATCAACTTACACTTTCAGAGCCCTGTGTTTGAGTCCAAGCTGCTCTATACCAACTTCTCTCAATTTCTGCTATGATGACATCATTTCTGTGATTCTTCCAGCCTCTATTAATCATAGGAGTACATGTAGTTAAAGGTTAAAATGCCTGAATTTTTAGAAGACTGTACATTTTATGAGGCCAGGAGTCATTTCTGTGCAACCTCAGTCACCCTGATTACCAACAGCACCATCACATGGTAGATGTCTGACAGACTTTAAATACTACGCTGGCCCATTTTCCTAGCCTTATACCACACTATTTTTCAATACAAACCGATTCTCTAGTTTACATGAACCACTCACAAATCCCAGAGCTGTAATTTTAGTCCATGACTCCACTATTTCAGTGTACCACTAACTTTTGGGAAAAAAACAAAACTCCTTGGCTTAGTCTTAGAATGAAATTCTCTTTCAACTCAAGGTCTGGCTCATCTTTGCTGGCTTTCTAGCCCCTCACTGGTTTACGTGAGTTTTCATTCCAACCCTATCAAACCACTGAATTTTCCCAAAATGTTTTATCTTTTTCCCGCCCTGTGCCTTGGTATTGTTTCCCCCTATTTCTGGAATGTTCTTTGCCTTCTATTTTGACTAGCTAGTGCCTACCCTGTAGGACTTAACACACATGTCAGGTCCTCTGTGAACCCATCCTAGCCCAGGGTGATGGAGATGTCCTTCCTTTGCTTGCCTCTATAATTACTCTAGTGTATAGAATGGTTTACTTGTGTGTGCCTCCCAATAAATACAAGTCACCTAAAGTCATCAAAAATGGTTTTTATTCTAAATATCAATGGTTCTTAAACTGAAGACTGCATCTGAATAACTGGAGGAATTTTAAGACACCAGTTGCTAGGCCCTACTCACAGTTTCTGTTGATAGTTTTGAGTGGGGCTTGAGATTTTGCACTTTGAACAAGGTTCTAACTGATGCTAATGCTGCCATTCCAAGGATCAATGAGGACCAGTACTTAGCATTAACGATTTCTGTATTCAGCACATGTCCTGAATTTAGCAGGAGCTTGATAAATGTTTTTAATAATAAAAATTACACACTTACCTTTTTAAAAATAAACAAAAAACACATTTGAGCTGGGTCTTACTAGTATTTTACCTTCTTAGCGGGCATAGACACAATGAAGTTATTTATTTTAAAAATTCAGCTCATTATTCAATCAAATGGATACAATGTATAGGTTGTTCTCACACCTGTGTGCACATCTAATTAACCCAGGGAAAGTTTTGGAATATGGACCCTGGGCCACATCCTAGACCAGCCAACTCGGTCTGAGTGTGAGTCCACGGAACTGGTCTGTTTCACAAACTCTCCAGGTCATTCCTTTCTAGCCAGTCTAGCACCAACCTTGGGAATCACCTCTAATCAGCCTTGGCAAACAGCCTTAAACAAGTTGTGCCTTCCCATGTTAATTGCATCAGTTTTTCTAATTACTCCAGTAAGTCTTGAACAAGCCTTTACCTAAGCGTGGCATATGAAATGAAAATATGAAAAGGACCACTTAGAACTACAGAACTGACTATATAAGCTCCAGGCATCTCGGGGTGCGGGGGGTAAGGGGGGACAAAAATTATGGCTCCTAGTTTTAAACCTGACTAAAAGGAAGGAATAGCTAAAAGCACCATTTATTGTGCCATTATAACTCTTCCTGAAATACTTTCTAGATACTTATTATACTTTCCACACAGGTAATTTTAATTTCTTAAACTGTTGCCATAAAATGAAGGGGTGCACCTCCGGGTTAGTCACACCACTGGTGTGTGATGGAGCGGGATGAGTCATGCCGGGGCCTCCGACATGAAGACGGTCTAGCATCCTGCCTCACAAGACGGTGCTTTTTCTTTAATACTGCCAGCACGTCAGTAGACTCCAAATTGGTTCAGATTAGATACATCAGTTAAGGAAAAGTGAGCCTCTTCAATCTTCTATCAAAATGACAAGGTTAAGTCCCAGGAGAGAGATTGGGGGGGAAAAAAACCTTTAAAAACTTAATTTGTCCTCTGCTTAATCCAAAGTAGAATGGACAGAAATGAGTAGATAAAAAAAAAATCCAGATTAGTTTTGTTCAATTAGCATTCCACATATATGCCAGGGTATGTTTAGTTACAGTTGAAGGTGAGATTGTATGTTAAGATTGTGGTCTGTCTTTTCATATCTGCAAGGGATCAAGTACTTTGAAAACAGCAAAGGTTAAGTTTGTTTCTGGGGAGAAAATAGCTGTTGTCGATTTTTAAATACCAAATACAGGTTTGTGGCATTCTATGTACTAAATTTACTCTTGGGGAAAGTGATCAATTTGCCATGGTTAGTAGTAACAGAGAGGATGAGATAGAGAGGAGAGAGTGTTGGTGTCCCTCGTTAAGGCGTAATAAATGTTGGGTCTCCTGTTCAGGCACCATAATTGTTGGTGTCCCTCATTAGGGCACCATAATGCCGGGGTTCTTTTCCCAGCCTTACAAAGGCTTCAGCATTCTGGAGAAAGGGGCTGTGCGTAGATGATTAAAGAGTCCAAAGACGAAAGATAGTTTTGAAAGGCATTGGGGGGTCAGAGGAGCTTCAACTGAAGGGAACTGAAGACTCTACCTTGACCAAGGACCCGAGCTTTTATTCAACACAACCTGTCCTAAGGCAAGGTGGAAATATACACTTCAAAGGGTTTACAGAGATTGTCAGTTTCAGGAATAGCCTACAGCTGTTCAGGTGTTTGGCCAACAGGAGGCAATAAAATACCCTGAGCTGTCTGGCAGTTAACAATCCCATTCAGGTTTGGGGGAAATGCCATTTAGCCATTTCCAACAGGTAAATTACATATGTGGCTCACTCTTGTTGAGCCGCCCAAGTCCCATTAACCTTTTGACGGAACTCTTGTAATTATTACATGCTGAAATTGGTTCTCGGCAAGAGAGAGAGAGAGAGAGAGAGAGAGACTGATTCATAGAACACATTGCAAAAAAGAAAGGGACTCAAAATCTCCCAAAGCTCTGGTCTCTCAGTGAGCTGTTCCACATGTGTCCAAATTCCATGAGAAAATACTTGCACTTCTGTGATTTATGGCAATCAGATATCTAAACAATGGTGTATGGCTTAGGTTGGGTAGATTATAAAATCGTGTTATTAGTACTTGAAGGTACCCTCGACTTGCTGTAGTGTTGGGGGACTGATCCTTAGAGACTGTAATTGACTTGCCCATGCCTGTACTTTGCTTGCCTCTATAATTACTCTAGTGTATAGAATAGTTGGTGGCACGGTTGGCATTAAGACTAATGAAGAGCCCCTTCCACTGTATTGCACTATTTTTTAAAATCTTCAATCATTTAAATTATCTACATTTTATGGACAGTGATTGATGATTTAAAAAGGAGAAAGATCATCATTATCTGTTCTGCTCCTTTCAGAGTTATCATTCCTAATCTCTATAAATGCACATCAACTCGGCCAGCCATGGTCATCTCCACCCCACCCCACGGTCCCACAGACAGATGAAAGAGCCCTCACACTCACCTCCAGAGCAGTCATGTTTTGCTGATTTGCTGCAGATAAGCGATTAGCTTCTCTGGTTTTATTCGTAGCTTCTCTCAACAGGTCCCAAGCATCATCAAGCTTGTTTTTGTGGTCTGTCAATTTCGCCCCAAGATCCTTCTCCATTTCTTCATTCTTCCCTCGGGGCTCTCCGAACACCTTCTGCACCTTCTTCAGCAGGCCTTCTGCAGCTCTGCAAGCACCCCCAACCCCAACAACAGATAATGAGCCCTGCCACCTCCTCAGGGTTTATGGGTATTAGATTCTATTACAAAGAGATGCTAATATTAAAATAATGGAAACATCTATACTAATAAAAGGGTAATATGCTAATTAGACCAGACATCTTATGGACATCCTTCTGGATGTCCTTCCGGACAAAGCCACAGTGGTGGGGGCTGAGGCAGAGGTGGTTAGGGGCAATCAGGCCAGCAGGGGAGAGCAGTTAGAGGTGATCAGGCTGGCAGGGGAGCAGTTAGGGACATCAGGCAGGCAGGCAGAGGCGGTTAGGGGCGATCAGTCAGGCAGGGGAGCAGTTAAGGGTGATCAGGCAGGCAGGCAGAAGTGGTTAGGGGCGATCAGGCAGGCAGGCAGAGGTGGTTAGGGGTGATCAGGCAGGCAGTTGAGCGGTTAGGAGCCAGTGGTTCTGGATTGCGAGAGTGATCCTGGATTGGAGAGGGTGCAGGCTGGGCTGAGAGACCCCCGCCCCCTAGTGCATGAATTTCATGCACTGGGCCTCTAGTAAGACAATATTTAAAGAAGACTGACTATATGCTCAACCAAGCTGAAAACTGATACCTGACAAGTGACATGGCCATTTACATTTAAAATTAAACTCCAAAATCCCCGCACATTTGTAATTTGTTAGTAACATAAAACTTCAATTGGAAAGGATCTCCTTCTCATAATTTGACTGATAAAATAAGTTTTGTGATTTATTTCACATATAAAAAATAAACACTACCTGATTCAACATAATGAGGCATTTCCTCTGTTACTTTGAATATAAGGTATGAATATACTAGTACTGTTATGTTTGGTTAGAAACTGTGAACAAAACTCTATGTATAAAGTATGAAGTCATGATTTTTATCTACTTTTCTTTTTCTTCTAAGTAACCTAGGAGTCTCCTGGGTTTAATGCTATAATTTTCCCAAAGTGGAAATATCAGCCCTTAAGAAAGGCTAAGTCCTTGAAAAACAGTATTTCTAAAACTAATAGGCATCACAATCCCCTGAAGTGTTTGTCAAAACATTGCTGAGTTCTATCCCCAAAGTTTCTGATTCAGTAGTTTTGGGGTGAGATTTGATCATTTGATTTTTAACAAGTTCTCAGATGTTGTTAATGTTGTTAGTTTAGTATACATTATTTAAGTCTTACTAATCCCATCATTTTGATGTTAGCTATGAATGTAAAAATGTATTTTTTTTATTGAGAGTGTGGTCATAGGAGTTAATTAGCATCAATAAAATCACTAATACTATTATTTCCAACCTCAAGTTCCCAACCCTGATTTCAAAGTATTAAGAATTTATTACTTAACGACTCTTATTTAGCATTCTGTGAGATGATGAAACCTATAGGATGACCTGTAAAATTCATACCTTTATTTATTCAAAGGTTATTTCATCAAAATAAAAAAAACTACTGATAGTTTAAAAGTTCCAAATAAATGCAATTAATAAAGCAAGCCCATATGCCTAACTATAGAAGGGACGGCACCAGAAATGATCAATTACTTGATTATTTATATACAGGCTAAAACATTTTTTCAACCCATTTTAGAGCAAGATAAATTATAACTAAGTAAATAAAAATGAAAAGTATCTTATATATGTGATGAAAAATTTATAAAGCAGTAAACAATTTGGAAAGCTCAGTTTATGAAATGAAGACATAATAGACAATCTACTCACACCAACTCATCTTCAGCAACTTCTTTCTGTGCATCTAGATTTTTCCTCCTCAATTCTCTCATCATCTGATCAATCTCTTTCTGAAGCGCTGGCAAATTTCTCTCAAAGGCCTTGTCTTGAATTCCTAGAGTTTCATTTACTTCTTTAGCTTTTTCATTTACAGCTGCAAGGGATAAAACAAATTTTGCAAATTAGTAAACAAAACTGCCACTTGCAAAAATGCCACTCAATATCTGCTCTTCCCCATGATCTCCGTCTCCGAATGAAATGTGGTCTGCCATGGGTTCCTGCTGGGAAACCGAGGCAGTTAATACAGCAACCCTGAACAAACAGGGGAATGTGACGCTTTTCTCCATAATATGCTTCTTTTGGGGGGCAGGTAATTAAAGCAGTGTTTTGTTTTTATTTTTGTTTTTACCTCAAAAGGAAGAAATACAGGGGGGAAAAAAAGAAGTGGCTCAAATCCTTTTCAGGATAAAGGGTAAAAAAATGAGACATGTAGCATAACACTTGGAAGCTGAAAACAAAAGGTCTACATAGCTGGTAAGACACAACCATATTCAGTCTATTTTAAAATACTGAGTACAGAAATACTATCGATGATGAGCTATCTAAACACAAAAGTGCCTTTGTACTTTAACACAGTTGTGTTCATGCTTTTAAAGGGTGAGGAAAGGAGCCCTGGTCTAGGGACGAGTGTTATAGATTAGGGCTCCAAGATACCTTCCAGCAAGAACACCCAACGTAAGAGTCTGTGTTTATTATGCATTAAATGGGATTTCAAATTGTGCTCTTCGGAAATTTAGTTTTCTCCATGTGCTTCAGGTATTACAAATGATGTCTGTTCTGCCAAGACTTTCTTTTATAGGTTGGTATTCTGGGGAAAATTTCATTTGAAAAACGAACTCTATGTCAAATAAAAATTTGAAAAACTGGTGAATGGAAACTTTCTTGCAGTTCTACCATTAGTTTTAGACCAACTTTCCCTGAAGTGCGTTCTATGGAACATTAATTTAACAAGTTGAAAGATTTTTTTTAAAACTCCTTAGTCCGTCAGACTCTTATTTCTATAATATTACCTATGAAAACCCCTAGAATGAGGGCTGTGGGTTGGCCAAGAGGCATTTCTACCATTCAAGGCTGTATCCTAAGACTTCTTTAAGACATAAAGAGTCCTGAAATTCATTTCTGTTCCTAGAGAAACTCTTCTGATTGGCATTGGTAAGAGCTGTTCCAAGGATAATATAGGCAGAGCTCGTGAAACAGGTGCACCTCAGCAGACCAAGTAGAGCAGCTATGGTGAGTGTCACATGGAGGGTAGGTACAATGGCTGAAATGTGGTCCCCAAATGAGCAGCATCAGCATCACCTGGAAACATCAGAAATGCAGGCCCCACCACAGGCCTACTGAGTTAACAATTAACTGAGTGTTAACACACTGAGTTAACACCCCTACTGAGTTAAAAATTCCAGGGTTGGAGACCTGCAGTTGATGTTTCCCCAAATCCTCCAGGAGCTTTGGATGCATGCTAGAGAGTTTGACAATCACTGGGCTAGTAGAAGGGATTGAGTTTCTACCTCTGATTCGGCCCTTTCCAAAATGCATCTTTCTAATTCTTTTTTCATGATACATGTCTTTGGTTAGAAAGTTGCTGCGGTCAGCCCCTCATTCCTTACTAGCCACAGTTGAATTGGCAGAACAATTTGAATCAGGTGTTTTAAAAAACAAATATGGCCATTCCTAACCCTCTGGTAGACATTATTGCTATATTTCTAGAAGGTAGTGAGGGTGGCTCTATCTTGGTCAACTGGTTCACACTCATACCTTGACATAAGTCAAAGAACCGTCTCAAGAGACCACCCCTATCGTTAGTAACATATTACCGAGGCTGTGTCATGTTTAACCATGGACTGACTGATTTGAAAGCTCTTTGGTCCAGCAGACTATGTGGGAACAGTGCTAGAATGCTGGTAATTAAATCTAAGAAGGCTTCTACTTCTTAGACTTCAAGAAAAACAATAGTAGGTTTGGCTGCTCCTATAATGGACCAAAAAGGCATACCAGGATATTTAGTGCAGAGGATCTTAAATCTAGCACTAAGCATCTGAGTATCCAAGGCATAGCAGAGGACAGAAATGAGGTACTTAAGAGTTACACAGTATATGCATTGTACAAATAAAATAATTCCTCAGGAGAAGCAAAGCTACTTTTCACAATGAACCTGGAAAGAAAGTATTCTCTGATGGGTAAATTTATCACAAATGGCAAATGCTACTGTGATCTGAGAAACAGAAAATAGAGGTGTCTAGCATTTATTAAGTCCCATTATATGTCAGGACATAACACTAATGGGTTTATATATGTTCACTCATTAATTCTAATAGTGTGTGGAATAAAATATAGTTAATTCATGATCTAATCAGAAGTCATAGCTTCGCACACTTTAAAAATTATACTGAGATAGGAATCCCTTAGATTAATAGGGACTGATTATCTGCGAAGAGGCCATGACTTATGGTAGAAGATAGGATGAGTAAGGTGTTCCACCTAAAAATGAAACAGAAAAAGATAAGGCCAGGCTGAAGCATTCACTTCTCCCACAGCCATTCGCTGCCACTAAAAAACCCTAAAACTACTGATGATTATTCCAATTATTATCGTCTTAAGAGAAAAAAAGGGTGTGGATATGTTGTATTACCCACTTACAGCTTTTGATAAGTTTCCTTTTCTTTTTAACAACCCCCCCTAAACTACCAAGTACATATATACATCTCAGTCAGGGTTTATTTTAACTCTAGGATATTCAAATTTAAGTTTCCATGACATGTTAACAGTTGGATTAATTCTGCCAAAGTTCTTTTATGAAGGGCTATGGTTATGATTTTTGTAACCATTTATATTAGTACCTGCTGGAAGAAGAGAGCAGTGTTCACATATTCCCCAGGTACAGGCTCAGGGCTATCCCACACGGCACTTCATTTGAATTAGAAAAAGGGGCCCCATTGGGACAGCCACAACCAGACCGCCTGACTGATGCCCAATTTAGGGCAGGGGAGACACCTCTGATGACACTGAGCCCTTTTCTCTGATGGACAGCTTGTGGATGGTGAGCAAAGCCTGAGGTAAATATCATTTTCACTCCGCCCCCTGCTGGTGGCCTTTATGTGGTGCACAAACTGGGAGGTTGGGGGAACAAGGTTGAGAAGTAATCAGTACTGATACATGTATTAACGTCCATGCTTAGGCACCAATGTTTGATTGAAATGATAAAAGTCGGTTCCCAGGATAGGTTTCTGGGTGTTGAGTGTTTGAGATTGAGGCAGAAGGAAAAGGAAAGTTCCTGGAGTATCGACGAGTGCCTTCAGAGACCCAGGCACAGTGAAATAGCTCTACCTGCAATGGGATATATATATATTTTATTCGGGGGAGGTAGATACTTCGAGTAACATTAATGAAAACTAAAACCAGGAAAAGCACAACAACTTCATCAGGCAGAGGATTAACCACAGGAGTTAACCGAGATTTTTCTAGTTGAGCAATTTCATTTTCAGATCCTGGCATGTTTTGCCTCAGATTATGCCTCAGATTAAAATGCTGTTGCTTCTAGCAGTGGGGAATCTTTGGGAGTTTCTGTCTCTTGTGGGCCAGTGATCCCTAAGTATGACCTGTCAGGATCTGCCTTGAAGGTTTATCTCATGGGCTGCCTCCTTTGGCTGCCTTACAAAGCAAACTACCTAAAATGCAGAGCACTGTAGAGCAATAAAAATGTTTACATTTTAAAAAGCAAAACCGCCGAAACCGGTTTGGCTCAGTGGATAGAGCATCGGCCTGCGGACTGAAAGGTCCCGGGTTCGATTCCGGTCAAGGGCATGTACCTTGGTTGCGGGCACATCCCCAGTAGGGGGTGTGCGGGAGGCAGCTGATCGATGTTTCTCTCTCATCGATGTTTCTAACTCTCTATCCCTCTCTCTTCCTCTCTGTAAAAAAATCAATAAAATATATTTAAAAAAAATAAATAAAAATAAAATAAAAAAATAAAAAGCAAAACCACAAAAATTATCCAAGCCCTTTTCTACTTTCTAAACATAAGTGCATGTTTATTATATATTTATAGATATTTCAGAACTAGTGGGCTTTTTAACTTTTTTTATTAGATGTTTTCTTTAAGAGTTTAATAATCTGGGCTTTTGCCCAAAGATGGCTTCCACTTTGATTCTCCATCAGATTGGCAGTTGCCAAGAACTAACTCCTAGAGAGAGAACTGTGGGCTAAATGCACTGTAGCTCCAGGGAAGGCAGCACCTCCAAATCCCCAGCAACAGATGTTCATCAAAACCATACCAAGTGTTTTTAAAGGCATTCTGAGAAATGAAAGTGCTGCTTTAATGTTCCGAGCAGATTGACAAAATTAGCTTAAAAAATTAAACATCTTTTAACTAGATTTGAATACAAACAACCGCAAAGCATAATTTGCCCATTAGTTACTTAATCATCATAGCCACTCCTTAAAATGTGAAGTATTATTAAAGGAGTGCCTTCAATTTACTTTTATCTGCACTCATAAAGACAAATTTACAGGCTGTTGTCACTACTTTAACACTCAGCAGATAATGCCCTTGAATAACTTGATAAAATCCAACTCTCAAACTTAGAAGTGACATCTCTTGCTAGAGAAAGTCCAGTCCTGTATAATCCCTCCTTCTGTTTTTCTGTTGGGAGAAATCATGATTAAATTGTGGCCTTTGTCATACCTTCTGCATCCCGGACAAGTCCCTTAATGAAATCTCCTAAGGAGTTCGCTCTTGTGTTGGTCCTCTCAGCATCCTGTCCAGTTTGCTCACCATCTGCTGTCACTTTGGTAGCCTAATGATCCAAATTCGGGAAAAGCATAATTAATAGAGATGATGAAGCTACTGTTAGATAAACTCCCTCTGGCTACATTTTCTTTCAGATATTACTTTGAGCCAAAGGCAATCAATGAATTATTGATCAGATGTACTGGAAGTGACACCCTGTGCTCAAATATACAATTAAACTTTATTACTTCTTCCATTAAATGGGAATCAGAGAGCTGTATTTGGTCTTTTTAAAACCCTCGTTACAGGCAATGGCACAGAAGAAGCGATAAAGCACAATTATTTTTGAAATATTTTTAAGATGTTGTTGCCAAAAGTCTTTAATGAATTCTTCAGTCTCTATATGTTTCAGTTTTGTCCATATTTTATTTACTGAAAAAGTGTGGAGTGTAGCAATAACGGAGGCCCAGGCAGTCTGTCTCAATCAGCTTGATCCTATAGATTCGGTTTAAATCAATATGTTAATTAAAGAAACAAAGTGGGGGAAATGCTTAGCTACTAAGTAGTAAATGCTTGTTTTATAACACTCTAAAGATGCCAGTAAAACATTAAAGCAGAGTAAATGCTAACTTTTCCCATATGTCATCACCAAAAAAGATGGGTGTTAATCACAGAACCATACATTACCATCAACAAAATAAAGCAGAACCCCAAAACAGCCTTACCTCCCAAAGAGAATCCGCATACAGTTTCACCTTATTCAGACTTGAAAATACCATTTAGACACAATGGAATCAATTTAATGTGTTCATAGTTAAGATGTGCAATGTTTAGTCAAATAAAAATGGCACCTGTTACATTAAAAGTTTCTTAAAAGATACTACAAGATTTAAAGCAACTTAAAATAGATTTACAGTTCATTTTTTATGTGTATGCACATGCTAATAAATATGACTTCTTTTTAAATAAAGAGATTGGAATAATCTAACTATAGTTAATGAAGCAAAGAATCACAAACTGCCTCAAAATAATTTGAATAAGGTCCAAGTTGGCACAGTTATATTAATGCTCTAAAATCTTGTACCAGAATGCTTGCATTCTAGATGCTCAAAGAATCTACATTTTAAAAAATATTAAAGTGGATTTTAAATAGAACTAAATGTCTGGCCAGGACAGAACATGGTTAGAGATGCTAGAGAAATTGTTTGCATTTTGTGATTTCCCAGGGGCAGTAAGAGGTTTAATTTATGAAAGTTCTCAAAGTTTTGCAAAAATGAACCTAGCTGGTTTGGCTCAGTGGATAGAACAAAGGCTGGAGGACTGAGAGATCTTAGGTTCAATTCCTGTCAAGGCACGTACCTCGGTTGCAGGCTGGATTACCAGCCCTGGTTGGGGCATGTGCAGGAGGCAACCAATCGATGTGTCTCTCTCACATCAATTTTTTTCTCTCTCTCCCACTCCCTTCCACTCTCTCTAAAAATCAATGGAAAATATCCTCAGGTGAGGATTAACAAAAACAAACAAACAACCCCCTACACACACACACACACACACACACACACACACACACACACCACAACGCACAGATAAAGTGAACTTTAGTAAAATTAAAAAAAAAAAGTTTTGCAAAAAATGGTAGCATATAAAGCCCAACTATTATCATCTTTTTAACCAAGGATAAGAATCCATTGGGAGCTTTGGGAATTCCTCTTTACGGTTTGCAGTGTATATACCCAATGATTTGGAGGGTGTTGGTCCATGTATTAGAATGCTCTGGATTAACTCCTAAAACATTAATAATGAAATTATTTTAGCTTTTAGATTCAAGGCACAGATGGGTCAAAAAAACTTCTTACAGACCCACACCACACACACATACACAGGTATAATTTTTTAAATATATTTTATTGATTTTTTACAGAGAGGAAAGGAGAGGAATAGAAAGCTAGAAACATCGATGAGAGAGAAACATCGACCAGCTGCCTCCTGCACATCCCCTACCGGGGATGTGCCCGCAACCACGGTACATGCCCTTGACCGGAATCGAACCTGGGACCTTTCAGTCCGCAG